>NC_082601.1:4398750-4757500 GCF_030936135.1 Gavia stellata | reverse complement strand
GCGGCCCGGGGGGGGGGGGCGGACCGGGGGAGGGAGCGGGCAGCATCCCCGCTTGGCGGGGCGGGGGGGGGGGACGGGCTGCGCTGGGCGCCCCCCGGACCGTCGCCCGCCCGCCCGCCCCGCCGGGGCTGCCCTGCCCCCGGCGAGCCGCTCCCCCCGGCCGGGCCGCCCCGGGGCCGCCCCGGCCCCCCTGCCCCGCACGGAGCCCTCCCGTCGGGGCCGCTGCCTGCCCGGCCGCGGCCGCCAGCCCCGCCGCTCGCCACACCAGCTCCCGCCAGAGCCGGGGAAATTTGTCAACAATTCGCAACCGCTCTGGTAATGACATTCCTGGAATCCGCAGCGATAGATGTAAAGATAGGAAGCTGCCTTGACTTCCCGCTTGGAATAACGGGTCCTCTCTGCAGCGACCTGCTCCTCTTCCCAGCCCTTCCTAACCACGTTCCCCCGGTGCGCCTCCTCCGCCCTGTGCCACCGGGCTCTCCAGAAACACACGGGGCGAGCCGCTGTGCCTCGCTCCCCTCCTCGCTCCCTGCCCGAGCAGGCACAGCTCCCCCCTCGCCTTTGTGTGCCCATCCACCCAACCCAACTTTCCTGTCACAGACCCGAAAAATATGCAAGGCTCGCACTGCCGCTGAGAAGCAGGACAAAGTTTAACTTCTCTGTTGGCAGCCGGAGAATAACTCCCAGGCAGAATTCGAGCAAAAGATCTGATTTGCTGAATTCTGCTCTTTGATTTGTATTTGTATGTTATTGCTACTGCTAAGGTTGTTGCCAACCTCAATTAGATCACAAATGAGATCAGTTTAATTCAACTCCCAAACTGTGACCTGACCATGGTCTGAAAGTATTCAAAAACGCGTTTTAAGCCTTCCTTTGATTTCAAAAGGAATACTGCATGCTTGGTCATTCATACAAATAACATAAAACGTAATTACGGGATGATTTGGCAGATGACATTCCTGCCAAATGACGCTCCATGCCAGATACTGTAATGCTATGGCTGCTGTCCTGGTGCCTGAGCGCACAGCACCCTTGTGTAAGGTGGGAGTAACGGGGTGTGCGCGATGTTGAGGTGCTCGAACGTATTTGGGGAGGCGAATGCGACACCAACCACTGCACCGCATTAAACCCCCCCCAGTTAGAAACTGCTGTATCACTTGGAAGGGAAGAGGATCCGCACTATCAAATCACCAGGAGGCTGTGACAAAGGGAGCTTGCAGCTTGACACACGGGTAACAACATAGCAAACACCTTTAATTCTGTCATGTCTCATACCCTTTGCTTTCTCACACGTTTGTGGCTGCTCTAACATTGACACCTACACTTTAAAACAACAGAAAAAAGAACCCTCGACAACAAAAATCCCCAAAAGAAGCGATCTTACTCAAGCTAAAAAAAGAAACACCTGTAAAGTTATTCCTATGCCCAGCAAAAATAGCTAACTTATTAACTCCTTCTTCTAATGGCTCAGAAAAGAGCAGGACGCGGCCTTCCCGCCCAAAGAAGTTCACTTTTGGGAACGCGAAGCCCCCCGAAAGCTGCCGGCTGCCCTCCAAACCCCGGCAGCCCGGAGCTAAGGGGAAGCCGCTCGCCCAGCGTAACTTCTCAGCTATCCCGCTGCTCGAGTCCGAATCCTAAGTTGACCTTCCTCTCCTAGCAATGCTTGCGCCGCTTTCCTAGAGGGGTTTTGGGATGTGTTATATGTATGTGGGGGTAGCTACAGAGCATGTGTATGTGTGCGTGTGTACGCACACACGTGGAGATACCCACCGACTGATGGCGGAGGCTTGGGTGGCCCTGCCCAGCCCTCTAGCCGAGGGGTTGACCCCGCAAGATTCAAGCGCCACCAAGTAAAGGATGTGTCAGGTTGAGGGGCTGCTGCGGCTTCAGCAGCGCCACCTCCTCGCCTAAGCCCCCCCAGACCCCCCCAGGGCCGGGTACCTGCAGGGCCAGCGCGGCCTCCCCCGGGCAGGGCCCCGGAGCGCACAAGGAGTTAAAGCTCTTTCCAGCATTACCGGGTAGGTTAATATCACAGCTGCTTGGTAAAGCATTATCCAGCACCTCACTCAACAAAAGCCTGCTTTTGCAAACAGACTCCTACTTTTCCCCAAGTGTCCAAAGGTGTTTACTGAAGTAAATCTGCCTAAATCCTCCCTTGCTTGGGTCATGGGGGTGGTTAGGAGGGTGGAAGGTGTGGAGATAATCTCTTTTTGTAAATTCTGTAAATCTTCTGGGAAAAAATCAGGAATCTGTGTCACATGCTTCTGTTCAACTGGTAACATCTCGGTTAGCGTGCTCCTTAGGAGTGAAATCTGCCATAGCAGCTACAGGAAAATAAGACATTCCTCCCGCTCCTCATTGTTCAAACTCTTCTTCCCTCTCGAAGTTGCTTTAGCACGTTTAAGCTATTTGCTGATGGGGGGAAAAAAACCTGTTAGGATCTTAAAAGTGGTTTCTGAAAAAAAAAAAAAAGAAAGAAAAAAACAAAAAAAAATGACAGTTTGGTCGGCAGGAGAGAGTGTAGTTGAAAACTTGTCACTTGAGATTTCTGCGCTACCCCGGTTATTCCAACACCAGCAACTGCATATTACTTTTTACATGTTGCAAATAGAGGCAAACAACGCAGGAAATTTTGACAGCTCTGCCTGAAAGGGCTTAAATACTTCTCAGTAAGCAGGATCCAGTTATAAATAAACCTCTTGGTGAGAAAAAAGTGGCTACGACCAAAGACCTCACCATTTTTTTTTTAAGAACTGTCTGATTAAAAGCACAGGAGAGGTTCTGAAGAGCAAACAGGCAAATCGGGGGGGGGGGACAGGGACGGGGAGGGGGGGGCAGCCGGGAAATGTTCGTGGTCGTGAAGCCCCACGAGGGAGCCCAGCTAGAGAAACTTCCCCAAATCTCGCCTTCCTCCTCCTCCTCCTCCTCCTCTCCGTGCGCGTTTTCGGGTGCCCGGGGCCACCCCCGCGGCCCAGCGGCCCCCAGCCCCGCCAGCCGCCGCAGCACCCAGCCCGACCCTTCCAAGGAAAGGAAAAAAAATCTCTCCAAAAATATCTTCCGGCGGGGGAAAGGGCGATTTTTCCCCGCCAAGCCGCTCGCCGGTGGTGGCCAAGCCCGCCTCGCCCCCAGCCAGCCCCGCTCCCCAAGGTCACGGTGGGTAAACAATAATAGTAATTAAAACAAAATAATAGGCAGCAGTCAAGAGCTGAGAGTACACACACCTGACCCTAACTATAACAGACTTCTCAGAGTAGAATTTGATCCCTCTCTGACACTTTCTACCTCAAGTGTTAGAGCGAGTGGCCATGAATAGTACAGGCATGCCATCTTGTAACACTAGCTGCCTGTCAGGAGAGCCAAGGCTGGGTAGAGCAGGATCTATATAAGGCTTGTAACTAGGGGAAGCCCAACAAACAGCTACAAACACCTAAGTTATTTTACTCAGCCTCCACCCTTCTGCTTTTTCCCCCCTTCTTCTCACTCTCTTCTTTTTTTTTTTTTTTTTCTTTTCATCTTGGCTTTCTGTTGCAGAATGCAAATGTAGCCTGCCGGCGGTGAATGGGCTGAATTGTGATTAAGAAGAAGAAGAGCTCCTTTCTTTGTTCTCCCCTCAGGGGATGTTTACTGGGAGAGACACAGCGGATCAGATATGAAAGGCATTCAGGTCAGCATTGATGTGAGCGAAAGTGAAATCATACCTAAGGCATTCAAAAGACCGCCGTGTCAGGGGTTCAGCTAACGGTGCATCTACTGTGTGTGTCTTCCCTGTTAGGCACACACACACACACACACCCCCACCAAAAAAAAAAAAAGAGAAAAAAATATCTCTCCACAAACAGGCATTCTTTAAAATCACAACAAAAATTAGAGAGGGAGAGAGGAACAGACGCACAAAAAAGTTTTCCCTCGCTTTACCTCCCCAGCAGAAGCTACAGGACTTAGTGCTCTTTTCCCTTATGGATCACGGGCGGAACAGGTCAACTTGTATTAACTGTAGCTCTTGGGATCAGCATCGTTTTTCGGGAGAAATGATCTCCTCTGAAACGTGAACCGTTATTTTTAGGCGTACCTATACACACCATAGCTCTGTCCATCCGCTATACGCACGCATAGGTGTACACGCCTGTATGCTTCTATCCCTACATAAGAGTTTCAATAAGCTGCCCGGCTTATTTATTCTGATACGGAACACGAGCAATCGTTTCTTGCCTCCCTCGGAAGCAACTCCACTGATAAAGGACAGTGTGGCACATCAAAACAGCACAGCACACCTTCAAAAGTAATCTTTTACTGACTTGGAAACTCCTAGAACCACTCTGCTGAGAGCTCACAGCACAGGAGGACGGCAACCGCAGGCGTGAGGAGTTGGTACAGAGCTATTTAAGTGAAATTGCTTCAAGAAAAAGTCTAGGCATTGTCGGTTTTTTCATTAAAAACGCTTGATGAAGAAACATTTGGATCTTACTTTTTTTTTTTTTTAAAGTTTATACTTCTCGCAGCCTAAACATTCTCTCAATAGACTTTCCAAGTGGTTAGCTGAAGCTGTTGGCATAAACAGAGATATGTAAATATATAGGACAAAAATCGCAAATTACAGTTAAGCATACAAAGAGTTAGGAGGTGGCTGCATTTACAGGGGCTGAAATGAAAATGAAAACGACAAATCGTTAGAAAAAAAGCCTGAAAAAATGAAGGGACAGGACTGGCTGTCGTGTGCAGTAACCATCCCCACTGTTGTGAATTTGTTTCCACCTCCAGAACCTTAGTTAAAATACATTGTTTGTCTAATGCTCGCATCTGCTTTAACGGTGATGTTTAATTCTGAAATATTTTCAACTAGTGTTTCTGCATCAGAGATTTCTCTCCTTTTTCTCTATACTCTAAAAAGACAACTAAAGAGCAATCAAAAAGGTGTCTGACTTGGCCATTCAGACAATTGCACCCTTGTGGGAATGCTGGAATGAATGGTACAGTGGACACCCCAGCACTATTGACGTTATAAACATGTAAATGAAACACATTAGGGCAGACAATCAATTGTCTGTGAGCACTGCAAACCTGCACTCCCTTTCTATGTGACAGGCACAAAATAGTGTCTACCTTGGGAAGCCATGGTCTTGGAGGAAAAAAGGACAAAG
Source organism: Gavia stellata (assembly GCF_030936135.1). Taxonomy (NCBI): domain Eukaryota; kingdom Metazoa; phylum Chordata; class Aves; order Gaviiformes; family Gaviidae; genus Gavia; species Gavia stellata. Next base: position 4,752,362 of record NC_082601.1, on the reverse strand, counting down.
AGTTCTCTTTCACAGAGGAGAAAATGCACCTTAAAAGCACTGGGAGAATGCAGATGCCAAAAACTGTTGTGAGGCGAAGAATTTCCCATTTCTTGGAATGAATGTGGGGCTGCTGTAAAAGAATCGACACCCTTCTTTCCACTCCAAAGGGAGACACACATTTTTCCTGGGGAATATTACCAGCCTGTCCTGAGAGCTTGCATCTCAGTCTTCCATATATTTTCCCTACTTTGGGCAGTTGGCTATGTATAATTATCGATAATTAACTTGTAATCGTGGGGTGTTTTTTCCTTTTCAAATATGGCTTGTCCAGGCATCAAATGTATTTTCTTACAGCAACTAGAAATCCCCCCAAAAGTTTCCTTGCGAAGCCTGGGCAATAAGCAACAGCCAGTAGGTACCGCATGGTCCCAAATGGCACAACGGTAAATCAGGCGCTAATCTCCAAATTCGCTGGGTTTCTCGCAAAACTCGGAATAAAATAAATCGCTCAGTCTTGACACAGAAAACAACCTCCCCTGCTCCATGTCACAGCTCAGGCTGGACAAGGATCTGCACCGAGCAAATGTAGCCGGAGAAGCATTACGCCCTGGTCCCTCGCATTTATTGCATTCCTTTTCGATACCCATCTCCAGGTGCTTTGCTGGAGGTAGCACGTTTGTCCCCCTGCCCGCTGCCCCACTCTGGGAGTCATCCCTCGCAAGGGATCCCCCCCCGCAGAGGTCCCCGGGCAGAGGAGCGCTCCCGGCTGCCCGCTCTGCCTCCCGCCACCCGCCCCGCACAGAAAGCAGCTTTCCTCCCCAACCCCGCGCCTCAGTCTAGCTGCCTCCAAACTTCTCCAGGCAGGGAAGACAAGCCTCACTTCCCACTCACTGCAGGCAGCAGGCAGGCTTTTTTTTTTTTTTTTTCTTTTCCCTTTGCCCCCCCTTTTTTTTCAAGTGGGAAGCGAGGGAGGTTTTTCCCCCCTTCCCCAGCATCCCCGAAAGGAGGGTGGGTGGGGATCTTTTGGGGAAAGGCTCTGAGCAAGTGTGAGCGTGCCTGCTTGTTTGGTCTGCGCTCTCCCTCGGATCAGACGCCCTGAAAGCATTGAACTTTCTCCCTTTTCTTTACAACTGGAAGAAGCGAGATGGCAAAGGAATCAAAGAGAGCTGTTTACTGAAACTTTGGAGTAAATTAGGTCCAACTTTCCCCCCTTCCCCTCCTTCCTGGGGATTTTAATGTTACGTTTTATTCTTTGGGGGGGAGGAAAGGAAGGGGAACAAAATCGCACCCAGCAAACGCCAAACCACAACAACAGGGAGCGAGGCGGCTCATCTGCTGAGGCAGGGCAGGGCAGGGACCTCGGCCGGCCGGACAGCGCTGCCCGGGCCCCCGCTCCGCACCGCCCCGCACCGCACCGCGCCGCACCGCACCGGCCGCCAGCGCAGCCCCCGCCTCCGCGGGGCGCCCGTGCGGAAAGGGGGCTCGCTGCCCTCTCCTCCTCCTCCTCCTCTTCCTCCTCCTCCTCCTCCTCCTCCTCCTCTGCCGCGACTTCTCTCCCGAGTGAAAGTGCCGCGAAGTGAGTCAGGCGCCGGGAATCATCTGACTGAACTTCCCGGAGCGCCGCCGCATTCCTGGGCTGCCGCTCCGCGCACCTCCCGCCCCCCCGCCCCGCTTTCGGGGTCCTCTCCTTCCCATCCTCCCTCCTGCCCCCCCCCTCCCCCCGGGGGCTCACCCCTCATTGATTTCCATCTCGCCTCTCTCACCGCCCCCCTCTCTCCGCACACCTCTCCTTCACTCCAGCAGCTCTGCTCAACCCCGTTATCTTGGAAAATCCCGAGCTTTCTTCCCTTCCACCCTATTTAGCTCCGCCGTAATTTTATCCAGCCCCGGTGCCTAATCCCGAGCCTTGCCCATCCTCGCACACACGCAGAGACACGCACACAGGCGTGGAGCCCACGGAGGCATTAGTTGGATTATTCCGTTTTCTCCCCGTCTGTAATTTGGGTGTGATCGCACTCACGCTCCCCTAGCCTCCTTGATGACCACCTATTTTATTTTTGGTTTTGGTGGCTTTTTAATTTTATTTTGGTTCTGCTGCGTTTCCAAGGAATTTCTGTCTGATTTCGATAAGCATCAGCGTTTCTGGTGTTATCAGCAAAGACACAAGCTCAGAAGTGACATCTTTTCCACGAATCCAGGAAAGAAGAAAAATCCACTCAGTCCAGATAAATCCTGGGCAATTCCCAACGGGAAAGGCATTGGATACGTGCTTGTCGAGAAAGAGAAAATGAAAAAAAAAAAACCAACAAACCTTAACCGAACCCACCCTCGCTCGTCTACCTGCTTCGCAGAACCAGGACATTTCTCCCTCAGAAATGAATGAAAGAAACAAATCACGGAGCACAAAGAGAAAAGAGTGGGCAGACAGAAAGTCGAGAATTATCCCCCCCCCCCCCCGGCTTGGCCAGAGGAAGACGCTGAAGGGAGAAGTTAGACCTCCGCGTAACCAACGCGCACACTTGCGTTGAAGTTTGCAGGACCTTTAAGTGGTTACCTTAAAAATCGCAATTAAACTTTCGACTCCCAAGCGTAGTGGCTTCCCAAGTTAGTGCAGGTCCCTGAAAACACACTTTTTTTGCATGGGAGCACCACGAATCTGTGCCACCCGGGGCCATCCGTGTTCCCAAAGCCTTGGCTGTAATAGCAGGGCGACCAGGCTGCAGTCCTGGTGTCCTGGGCAAACAGGGGCATCCAGCTTTTTATTTTTAGGAGGGTTTGGGGTTTTTTGGTTTTTGGTTGGTTTTTTTTTTTTGACTCAAATCGCCTTGAGAAAATATTAAACGCGTAGACGCATCCCTCATCACAGGGCATGTGATGGGTTTAACACGCTAAACTAATAATCTTGGATGGAAAAGCAAGGAGGCTGAAGAAGAAGAATAAAACCCCCTCAAACACTCAGAATATTCTGTACCGCAAAAGAGCACTTCTGGATGCCTTGCTTTAAATCTCATTCTCTTTTTCTCTCAAAAATGACTGTTTAACATAAGAAAAAAGGCTACTTGACACAAAGCTTTTGTTATCCAGTTGATCAGCAACGTGCTTTAGATACTTGTAAGGGGAAAAAAGCCCCACAACAGACATTGATTTTAGAAAATCAATAACCAACATTTAATAAAAAGAACAGAGGAAACACAAGAGAGGAGAGGGAAACATTACGTGTAATTTTAATGCCTACTAAATTACCCAGAGATGAGGGGAAGGGGAGGTCTCCTCTGTGAGGACCACCTTAAATAATGACAGACACAAGAGTAAAGGGTGGTGGTGGAGGGGGAGAGACTTTAAAAAAAGATAACAAGGAACGGATCCTTGGGAAGCTGCTCGGAATATATTATTTTAGTTGGGGTTTTTTTGTAATACTAAGCCAAGCAAATAGATCAAAGACAACACAAAGGGAAAAGCCAGTGTAACATAACGAACAGTTTCTGACTAAAATTCCTCTATCACTCCCCCATATGGCCCGACGCCTCCACCACAACAAGAAAAGGACACACACACACACACACTCTCACACTCACAACCTAGAGAGAGGGAAGGGGGGGGGGGGCAGGATCGTTTGTTTCTAATCAACATTCTCTTGTCTTTGTGCTTTTTTTGTCGGTGCTCTGTGTGTGTGTCCCCCCTCCTTCCCCCCCCCCCCCCCCCCCCGCCCTCCACCTCTCCACTTAAATGAAGTAGCTGAGCTAGAAGCGCATGGGTTCAGGTTCACACAAATATCTTCCTTCCTCCGGCTCCTCCAGAGGAAAGTTGTTGAAAGTGGGGCCGGGATGGCCATGCGAGGGGCTGCGGGTGGGGAGGGGGAGGCTGGCGGTGGGGGAGAGACTATCAGCCGGAGGAGAAAGGAAGAAACTAAGGGAGGGACGGGGAGAGACGGAGAAAGAGAGACCCAGACCCGCACCGGTGAAAGCTGCCAAATGTGAAATCAGCCCAGAACAGCGCGTCCCACCGAGCCCCGGCCCTGCGCGGCCGGCGGAGACCGGGGGAGAGGGCAACTATGGACAATTGGGCACCAAGCTCATTAGTATTATTAATTATTAGGGAGGAGGAAGTTTCATTTTCGAGTCCCTAACACTAAAAACCAGAGAGAGTCGCTAACTCGGTGCCAGCCTGCCTCGGGGTTCTCACGCTGCCGGGGTTTTTCCCAGGGACGGCAGCGGGGCCGGCTGCCCTCCCGCCGCCCGCCCCGCTCCGCGCCGCTCCGCGCCTCCCACCGCCCCGCTCCGCGCCTCTCCGCTCCCCGACCCTGACAGCGCCCGAGCGACCCGCGAAGCGGCGGGCGAAGCGGGCCGCCACCGCCCCGCCGCTCCGGCCGCGCTCCGCCGCCGCGGGGCAGCGGCCCGCCCGCTCCGCGCCCGCGCAACAAACTTTGGGGCGCGGCGGCGCGCTGCTCCCCCCCCCTCCCCTCCTCACCCCCCCCCCCAACACTCCGCCGGCGCCCCGCGGCCGCGCAGCCCCCGCTGCCTCCGCGGGACGGCCCCGCCGCCGCGCAGGGTTGGCGAGCCCCGGGCGGGCGCCGCCGCCGCCGCTGCCGCTGCCGCCCGGGCGGGCGCCGTCCCCGTCCCGTGTGTGTCCCCGTCCGTCCCCCCCCTCCCCGCGCCGCTTCCCCGTCCCGCGGCCGGCTGCCCCCCCCCCGCCGCGGCGGAGCCGGCCGGAAAAGTTTGCCTGGGGGGGCCGCTTACCGTTTTTCCTCCGGGGGTTGGCTTGTTTTCGCCTCTTACACCTGGGGCCATCCGCCATGATCTGCTGCTTCATTGATAAGAGTGGATCAGATGGCAGTTCGCATGGACTCGACTCCCTGATTCAGCAGCACGCAGACTCTATGTAACAACCAAACACAGCAACAATGTGGGCATTGGTATATCCCATTTAAATGCAGGGCGCCAACGGGGACCCGAATTTGCACCCGAAAAAGAACCCATCCACGCACACGGCGAGCTTTGCCGTGCCGGGGGAGGTGGGACGCAGACGGAGCGGGCTCCCCCCTCTCTCCCCAGCCGGGCAGATTTCTTCTTTCTTTCTTTATTTATTTATTTGTGCGCTCGCTCGCTGCGTGTGCGTGTGTGTGTGTGTGTCTGCGTGAGCGTGTGTGTGCGCGCGTGTGTGTGCCTCTCTCTCCCTCTGTGTGTGTGTATTGCACCAGCAAAGCAGATCAGAGAGAGACAAGAATTACATCTCAAATGAGTCATAACTCATGACCGTATGAGGGAATGCACGGCTTTTACAGTAGGCTGTTTGACTCAATGCTAGGCGGACCATTTCCTCCTAAAAGTACTTTAATTTGACATTAGAACTTCTTTTCACACGAAGTGCTAGCCTCCTCTCCCTCTTCTCCTGCCTTTATGGCCTCTTTTTCTACCCCCCCCCCCCCCAAAGTGCACTCCAGCAAAGTGATCAGAGGAGAGGGCAACATGGCTCTCCCCTCTCCTTTTGGGGTAAAGCACAGCACGGAGACCTCCCCCTAACAGCGAGGAGTGTAATTATAAACCTCTGTCACCTTTTTAGTCAGTTTGACAATATTCAGGGTTTCCCCTGCCCCTCAGTTAAATAAAGCTTCAGAGTGTCATTTTTTTTTTTCCCCCCAGAAAAGAAACAGAAATCAAAACTACCGCTGTCAGAGTTTGCAGGCTTTCAGCTGGGGTTTTGTTTGGGTTTTTTTTGTTGGTTTGGTTTGGTTTTTCTTTTTTTTAAAAAACACAACTTGTAAACTTTGGGACCTCCTGGGTGTGCCTGTGTGCCCGGGCGGTGAGGAGGCTCTAGCTGTCAAAGGGAGAGGGCAGGAGCATTTGGTTTGCTGCAAGAACGCTCCTGAAACTCAGTCCACCTCCAAGAAGATGCTGTAGCTTTAAAGATGCTTTGACTTGAGGATTAGTTTAAACAGGGGGCTATAAAAGATGTAACAGATGCAAACTGTAAAACAAGGGCAATTAACCCTTGCTCTCCTGAGCAGGATCCCCCCTCGCCTTCGCATCTATTGTCTTCTCCTGCACTGTGAGTTTTACACAAAACCTAAAAAATTATTACCTGCCTCAACATTTTTTTTGAATTTTTTTTCAGCAAAGTGGGCTTTTTTCCCCCTTTTTTCTTTTCTCTCTCTCTTTTATTTTTTCTTTCCCCTCCTTGTGTCTTTTTACTTTGCTGGAGCTTCACCCTAGGACTGAGCAGTGAAGTGTGTTGCTGCTAGGTCTTTTTATCCTGCCTGAACTCTCTCTTCAGACCTTTGCGGTTATAAAACCTGCTTGGCTAAAAAAAAACAAAAAAACCCCACCCCAATCTCCGAGCAGGTAAGAGGATGGGAATATTGAGGGAGTGTGTGCGGGGTCAGCCTGTTTACTCACACTCTCCTGCTTGGGATTCCGCCTGGAGAGGGTGAATTGGTGGCTCTGTGGCTGTGGATGTATGTGGCTGAGGAAGGAAGAGGCTGAGAAATGTGCTAGAAACTTTAGTATTTGCCAGTTATTCCCGATCCTGGAGTGGGCAATGGTGGCATCACCGTGGCAGATCTACCGGGAGGAGCAGCGGAGAGGGGAGGATAGGAACCCAGGCAAGCCCGGACCCTCAGCCTGCCTCGGCAATTGGCGTTTTAATGCAAAACGACCAATAGTGAATGGTTTTCAACGCGTTTCACTGCCTCCCCTGCTCTTCAGCCTCCTGCAAAAAGTTGTCAATAATTTTAAACCTGCGGATCTCGAGAACGCTTTTCTTCCCAGAGGACCGGCTAGCTTTTAAAAAAATATATATATATATTTTTTTGCTTTTTGGTAAACGACTTTTAAGTTCCAGTCAATACTTTCACTTCTTGCTTTAGGATCCCAGAAGCTAAGGTGTTACTTCACAAAATAAAATAAAGAAATGAAACTAACTAAGCAGACAAAACAGCAAACTTTCTGTTTGGGGGAACACATCCTTGGCCGGGGAGCCCTGCCCGGGGCCGGGGCTGCAGCGGTGCCCGGCCGGGCTGGCTCTGCAGGCTCCGGGCGTGCAGAGCATTAACAGGTACCTGCAAACTTTCCGAGCTAAGATGTGAAACCTGAAATAAAAAGAGCAAGAGGTGGGTGGGGGAATTTTTTGCAATTTTTTTTTTTTTTTTTTTGGCAAGGGGACGAAGTCCCTTTCTAGCACTAAAACTTTTGCTGCTGCCTCATAAAAGGCACCTCCCGTACCTGGCTGACAGGTAAGGGGAGAGGGGGGGGGGGTGGGGGGTGGCACAGCCCCCAGCGCCCCGAAACTGCTCGTCCCTTCCCGGAGCGGTACCGAAGTGATTTTAGGTTTCGGTTAAAAAAAAAAAAAAAAACAAAAAAAACCAAACCCACGAAAAAGAGGTTTTTCGCCCCAAGTATAAACAAGCCAGAAAGGAGCTAACACCCTTTAAAATAAAACACTATCGAAATTAAATAAGCCCGCTAGAGCGGGAGGTGGTGTGAGAAAAAAAGAAGGGGAGGAAAAAAAAAAAAAAAAGAGGAGAAAATGGAATTAAATTCCGAACCTACCTGCGAAGTCTTGTTTGTAGTTTTGGCCAGAAATGGTGAGAAGAAAAAGCATGAAGAAGCCGCGAAGTGGAGGAGAAAAGGTGAAGGGAGATGCAGCTCCTGGAGAAATTGTAAAAAGCCTTGCAAAGAGTTGTCGGAAGGACCGTTATTCCTGCTGGGCAGGTTAGGACTGATCTCTTTCTGCCACTCCAGGAAACACAAACCTGGGGACGGACTGACGTGTTACGCCTCTTCTAATGACATTTTTTTCTTTTTCTTTTCTGTAGGAGCGAGAGGAGAGACCCTGAAACACACGCCACCTATCTTTGTGGGGAGGGATAATTGAAGAGCACCAAACGTGAGCATCATGTGGAAACGTGATCGCCAAGTTTCTCTCTGGGAAAGGATCTGGGATAGATTATACCTTGAAGTCTCCGCGAAGGCTTTAGCGGCAGAAATGCAATTCCACCTCCTCCCGCCCGCCCCCCGCCCCGCGCCCGCCCCCCGCCCCGCGCCGCTCCGCGCCGCTCCGCGCCCCGCCGCGCCCCGCCGCTTGCGCCCCGCGGAGACTCACCGCGCCCCCGGCACCGCGTCCTACACCCCCCCACCCCGGGGGGCTGCATCCCCTGCCCCGCGGCCGCAGCCCTGCCCTCCCCTCCGCCCCGGCTGCATCCTCCGCCCCCCCCGCCCCGGGGCGCATCCCCGCTCCCCCCGGGGTGCCCCCGCGGCTGCATCCTCAGCCCTCCTGCCCCCCCGGGGTGCGTGTCTTGCCCCCCTACCCCCCCCCCGGCTGCAGCCCCTTCCCTCCCCCAGGCGGGATCCCCCGCCCCCCGGCGAGATCTGTGCCGGATCCCCCCCCGCCCCCGGCAGGACCCCGCCGGATCCCCTGCCCGCAGGCCGGATCCCTGCCGCTGTCCCCCCCTCCCCATCCCCGGGCGGGATCCCGGCCCCCCCCGCCCCCTCCGGCGGGATCCCCCCCGCCTCGCCCGCCCGCGGAGCCGGCCGGGGGCCGCATCCTGCGCACGGCGCCCCGCACCGTCCCGGCTCCCAGCCCCGCTCGGAGCTCTCGCCTCTTGCGGAGGGGAAAACTTACCCTAACATAATGCCTAGAAACTAAACTCTGCTCGGGCACTGCAAATAAGCTCCTGGCTGACTCCTGCTCGTTTTGGTGCCGGTTTATTTTTATCCTTAACGCCTTTCTTTTGGGGCATTTTTTCCCCCCCCTTTCATTTCAGCGCACATCCAGGTTATTTGAACAGTCAGCTAAATCTGATGGAAAAAAAAAAAACAAACCCCAAACCCAGCCGTGCTGAGATCTTACAGTCTATCTGTTTTGTTCACAGATATGGATCAGGGGTGAGCTGGGCTCTCTCCCCGGCTCTGCTCTCCCTTGGAAGTAGCTGGATGGGCAGAGAGACAGAGAGTAACGCGTGGGACTGAACTTCAGGGAGGTTACAAGTTTTTCACCTTTTTCAAGTATTAAAATTAAAATAAAATTACATATAGAAAAAAAAAAGGGGGAAAAAAAAAAAAAGAAACCCAGACTCCACCTTTGCACTGAAGGGATTGGTTATGCAAATATGGAAGGGGTTTCCTGGCAAATACAGCTTTCTACTGTATGGTTAATTAAATCATCACTCAAAAGCCTTCCAATGTGACGCTTCTGTCGTAATCCAATCAGGTTACGTAGGTCCTAAACAAGAAAGATATTTTCCACATCTGGAAGTCAGCAATTTAGCAAGTACTGCACATTATTAACCAATTCAGAGCCCACTTCCCAGGGGGATTGTGTTTTTGGGTTTGGGTTTGGGGGTTTTGGGGGGGAAGTTGAAGTGTTCTTAACCAACGCTCTGCTGTTCCGTTAATGACAAAGCTGCTTTACACGGCAGGGATGGAGCGGCGAGCCGGCGGCGCGGGGAGGCAGCCCGAGCCGGGGGTGCTGAGCGCTTGGCTGCGAAGGGGGCTGGGACGGCTGAGCCCGTGCCACCTCCCAGCGCAACCCGCCGCCGCTTCTTCCTCTAAAAGAGCTCGAAATCGCCTCAATCCACAGATAAACTTCGCATCTTGCCTACTCGGACGGTCCTTTCCCAAGGTAAACGTGGGGCTGCCCAAAGGGCTGTGTTACAGAGCTGCGAAATAATTTCCCTCCTTTGACAAGAGTTAAATCTATTACAGCACTTTCTTTTTTTGTTGTTGTTTTCCTCTCCCCCTCCTGAAGAAAACTGAAACAAATGGTACACTGCTCCGACACTATACTTTTACTTCCACCAAGCTAAGGCAAACTGCTCTTGACCCGTGCGCCTGCAGCAAGGGCTGGGGTGCGAGCAGTGGGCGCTGGCGGCTGCGCTCCAAGGTGCCTCTGCTCACAGGACACCTTTCTGATGAGCAAGCATGGCGAAGGAAGGAAGGGGACCCCCCCGCCCCCCCGCGAGGTGTCTTTGCAGCTCATCAGAGCCACCGAGATGGGGTTTTTTTCGGTCATCTCTTCGTGAAAGCTGCCCTGCCACTTAGACGTGAGTGGGTGCCCCTGCGCGATGCAGGGGAGAGGCAGCGCAGGGGGGGGGGGGGTCCGGGGCAGGGCGCTGGGGGGGGGGGTGTCGGAGAAATAGCCACCCAGTCCCCCCCCTCTCCGGGTGTCCCCCTCTCCAACCCCGAGCTGCAGGTCCGGGAGAGGCAGGCGGAGAGGGGGGAGGCAGGCTGCGCCCTGCCTGCGCGCTGCCTGCGCGCTGCCTGCGCGGGGTGCCCGCGGGGCCCGGCCAGCCTGCCTTCCCCGGGAGGAGGGTGCGCAGGGCTGCCGGCCACGGAGCGGCTTAAAGCAAATCTGCCTGCAGACCTGGCGGTCTGCTGCCGCTGAAATCCGTGATTATGCAAAGGTGGGGACAAGGTTCTCTAATTTGTTTATTATTATTTTTATTTCTAGTTATATTTTTTCCCTGGTGCGAGTTAGCTTGGCTTCACTAAAAGTTTTGGTGCTGCTATTCGCTAAATGCCAACGTTATTTTCTCGCAGGATGCACGACTCGTCCGTGCCTAAATATACCTGTGTACACAGAGACGTATCGCACACACACGAAGTGATGATATCTTGATGAAATATATATAGCACGGCGCAAATATCCTGAAATCAGATTCGAGTATTATTAATTTGAATTAGATCCTCTCAGATCCAGAAGACACTGCCTGTAAATCAAGGGCAGTCTGGCAATTCCTTAAAGAGCTAAACTGAATTTAGATGCATATGATAAAAAGAAAGAAAAAGAAAAAAGTGAATGCTAATTACTGACTTGTTCGATTTCCAGTCACCCACGTTTGATATGAGAAAGAGAAAAAAACAACAACCAACCAACAAGTTCTCAAAATAAATTAATCCCGTTACAAACGCCTTACATATTGTCCATACATTTCCAGATTACAAAACGAGGGGATGAACCGGAGATTAAGAGACACTGCAGCCTAACCCGCAGTAGGCAGGAGTGCCGTCGATGTTATATCATTAAAACATACATCTGCAGCTACACTAAAAACCAAACCCTCAGACCGTGTGATGATGCTCAAGGGCTTTAAGGAACATGTTGGTATTGTCAGATAATCCCTGTTCGTAATTTTGCAGACTGTTCTTTCAGCCCTCAATCTCACAGTTTCTCCAGCTCTCAAGTGCCTCAGCAGGGCTGGCATCGCAGCGATAAACTGCTCTGATCTTTGCAGTGGCACAACACCCAACCTTACTAGATGTTATTTTAACATGGTACGTGGGGGGGTGGGTGGGTTTTGGGGCTTTTTTTAATTTTTGGACACTGGACATAAACATTTAGCAATCAGCTAAGCCCTTCTGAGATGGAATTTAACCTTAATCCAGGCGATGATTTCCTGCCCTGCTCTGGACTAATAATGGGCGTGCAGCTTCTTTAGGAGACGGAAATAATGACAGCCTATAGATCCTGCCTTTATTGGGGTGGTGCTGGCAGCCCGGCTCCCAGCCCCTTCCCGGTCAGCATCCCCGTGCAGAGCCTACGCCTCGCTCTATTTTCAACTTTTGCAAATACGACCCCCCCCCACCCCATCAGCTTAAAACCAAACAGACCCAAAACACCCTCACAAACCCCAGCGCTCTCCTTGCATAAGGCACCTGGCGCTGTGGCTCGGAGAGGGTTGTAAGGGCAGTTCTCTGGGTGCAGATTTTCCCTCTTTTCCCCAGGTATTCCTGCGTGGAAATGCAGAGCGGTGAGATGGGGGCAGCCGGAGGGGGGTCCTGACGCAAACCTGCCCGAGCGATGCCACGGGTGACACCGGCTGCCTCCTCCTCCTCAGTGGGTTTCCCTTTGTCCACTGAACCCATCCTGGTGGAGATACCCCCCCATGGAGATAACCCCACGTCCCCCCCATTCCCAAGCGGGGCTGTAGGGCCAGCCGGGGACAAACCCCGCTGCCAGGCGCTCATTACCAGGAGAAAGGGGCTGGCCAGGGAGAGACCCCCCCGAGACCCCCCCAGACCCCGGGTGCGATGGGCAGGGGAGGGGACCAGCCACCCAGGGGGGCTGCAGGGCCCGGGAGGACCTCGGCCTTCTGCTGAGACCTGCTGCTGTCGTGGCTTTGCAGGGACCTGGTGACACGGGCTGGCAGGATGATTCACGGCCTTATTTATTTCGGTGTGTTTGCTTTTTCTCCGGCGCAGGATGAGTAACGGGGAGCGCGTTTTCTTGCCCTTGTGGAAGGAGGAAAATCGGGGGGATAGAGCAAAAATGCTGTAGCTGATAGGTTTTGACTGATACATTTTAGAGACTGGTGAAGACAGAGGTTTAGCACCTCTAAAAACACGTTAGCTGCTCTGAGGCTTTTACTCCGGTCCTTCATAGCCAGGGCTCTCCAATATTTTCCCCAAAGTGCAGAACCCTTCCTGCATTAGGGATTAAACATCCCCGTGTAAGGGACCCAGACGAGATGTGCCCACTTGCAGCCGAGCCTGGGGAGAGCATCCTTCCCCGCAGCCCTGCTCCGCCGGGGGAGCGGCTGCTGCAAGCTCAGGGCTCCCCACGGGTGCCGGTTGCTTCTCATGCACAGATCTCTGGGGTGCAGAAGCTGCCCTCGCCTTGGGAAAAAATTGGGAGGTTGCAAAAAAAAAAAAAAGAAGAAAAGAAACCCAACCCAAACAGAACCAAATGCCTAGTGGGGAACGACTGTTTTCTGCAGCCACCTGTGCTGGTAGAAGATAGGACAGATTGGAATAATTTTTCCAAGTGGGGAAAGTCCCATGCAGCCCCAAGATGCTGCTGGATACTTTTCCTCAATACAGGTGTCCCTATAAATGAAGATTTAGAGAGCAAAGTCTTTTTTTCCCACTGGCACATGGAGGAGAGGGGTCAGGGAACGACTCTCCCCCCACCCGCTGATGAGGTATTTGGGAAGAAACCTTTTGAATCAACATTCCCAAAGTTTTCAAGTTCCTCTGTGGAAAACCCATGTAGGGATAGGATACGAGCCAAAAGCAAGGGAAAAGATTTCTGGCTTTAATTTGTCTATCCCTGGGCATTTCTAACAAGCAGATCCCTGTAATATTTAATCTCATGCGAGTCTCTGCACATAAAAAGTGAATCTCCCTCACATGTTTTTCTTAATTTTGTCATTTATAAAGTCGCTTCTGACGGCCTAGAGCTGCTCAGCTCCTGTCCACAACGTCCATCCGTCTGTCCGTGGTAGGAGAACAGCATCGCCAGGACCCAGACCTGCTTCTCACGCCGAGCAGAGAGGAGCGAGCGGCTCTGGCAGCTGGGAGAGGTGCTGGCAGGTCGGTGGGCGAGCATCCTCCCTCCGCTGTCCCGCACCAAGAGATGTAGACGTTTTTCCTTCTCTGCTGGGATCCACGCTGAAGTTCGGACACATTTCTTGGCTCAGTTGGCAGTGATTAAAATTCGCTGCTCACTTTTGTTTATAGTTGGTTGTTTACTTTGTTGAATTTTTAAAAACTTGTTAGAATGCAATTGAACACAGATTCAACAGTATTTAGGCTTGAAAAATAAAGATGCATTAGAAAGATGCCTATTATGCTTCAGAATTATTAATTGACATTTTTATGATGAATAATTAATCATCTGAATAATTTTCCTATCTCTGATCTGAACACATATTTGCATATCTAATGTCTGATTTTAAATGTGGTTTCTTTAGTTGCATTCTCCCAGGACAAAGACATGAAGTAAGTAACATCCTAATGCAAAACTTTTTTTCTTTGCAGTTGTAAAAGTATGTTTATTGAAATGTAAGTTTCTATCTAGTTCTGACGCTGTTAATAATCTGTGCATGACATATATGCATTAATAAGACCGTGAATCTTCTGGATACCAGCACATTCAGGCCTCGTTTTCTCAAATACAGCGGTAAGGTGTCCTGCAATACATACACGTTACTTAAAACCGCACGGAAACCAGAAAGAAATATCTCAGATGCGCAGTGTTGCCTTCTTGTGTATGAGACACTTAGTGAGAAGACCAAAGGTTGTGTCAATGTGAGGTGTTTAACATATCAAGAACTTTTTATATTCATTTTTACTGTGGTCTCCCAGTGAGACAACATCAGTATTTTCTTGTTATATTCTAATACATTATATTCTAATACGCATAGTCCTCGAGACCCCCCCTCGCCCATAGCCGGTGGCGATAAAGGAACAACATAAGCTGCAGATCGGTTATATGTTGGTCAGCAAATAGGTGCAAGTAATGGTGCTTGTTGTGCAACCCGGCTCGGCGTGGGGTTGGTACGAGCGCAGCTCAGCCGCATGGGGAACAGAAAGGAGGAAGGGGCAGCTGGACAAAACCATAACCCAAAAGGTATAAAAAAAATAAATAAAGCTATTAAAGGACTAGCCTTTGCTCCACTGCCTCCGACCACTGGTTAATTATTATGGTAGCACTGCCCGACTGGGACCCAAGGAGTTGCCTTTGCTTATGCCAGGTCTGAATTTGATTTATTAAGAAATGAAGGCTTTTAAGAATTTGTATTTAGCGGCACATTTAAATGTATAGGGGGCCCAAATACTCTGGATATAGGCTATTGGCTCCTTGTTGTCATACTGAGGAGCCAGGGTGATAGATGCTTTAGAAATACCTTAAATTGGTGCAGTACTATTTATGTTCAGCAGATTAAAGAAATTACACCAAAATGGAGGCACAAATACATGGTAGTGTTTAAATTTGCTTAGTGCCATTTATATAGGGAAAATAGTATGTGTGAAACATAAAATTAAAATAAAAACTTCTACTATTTTTTTTCTGCACCAGGTATTAAAAAATATGCCCCAAAAGATTATTTTTTTTTTTTTTTTTACGGTGGAAGTATATTATATAGACTATGGTAATCTAGTGGGCAATATCTGACAGGCAGATACTGTGTAAAGAAACTGTGAAATGTAGTTCTCAGAACAGGCTGAAGTTATATTGAATAGGATGTTTAGCAGTTGCATATGCTCAGTGATAACAAATTTTTTTCTTTTTTTTTTTTTCTTCTTTTTTTCCTAGGGGGGGTTGAATTTGTCATAGCAAGAGCAGTAAACTTGAGCAACGCTTGCAGCATCGAGGTGCCCAGACCTGCCACTGCTTTGGCCATCAGGGTGGTGGCAACGGCAAGCAAGCTCTCTGCAAAAGGACAAGGTGGGAATTGGGGTTAAACCTCTGCTTTTTAGTTCTAAAAGCAGGAGGGAAAGCAAACATCCCCGAGATGCACCCACACTTCTTTGCAAAGGGAGAGATCCCTTTTGGGGTCAGGGTCCCCCCTTGCTGTGGGCAGTAGGAGCAGTGGCAGTACCAGGGTGAAGGCACCCGGCGCTGAGAACATCGGCCAAAGCCCCTTGGGATGTTGTTGTGCCTTCGTGAGGCCGATGGACAACCTTGTGTGGATTTATTATCATGGAAAATGGAGATTTTTTTGTTTTAACCAGGCTGAATAGTGAATATAAATTATATAATTACACAGTAGCCCCTGTTCCACCTATTTGGGACTAGATCAAATTTACTTTTCCCTGGCTTGCTTAGTGTCTCATGATTTTTTCCACTGACTACTGATTAAGCTAATAGAGGTGAAATTACCAGCAGAGAATCTGGGTGCAAAGCTGGCATTTTGACGTCCACCCAAAAGTTTTAGAGTTGATCAATTGCCCCAATTATTTCTTATCACCGCCACGGGGAACACATTTTCTTCTCTCTGCGACTTCAGGAGAGTATCTGTATATTTTAAAATCTACAGAAACACAAGGTTTACAAAGATATTTAGAAAAGCCCAAATGATTTGAAACAATTAGATATTGCAGCATAGTTTTCAAAGAAATTCCATGCATAGAGAATTGCCCAATATCTGGAAAATTGCGGCTGTTCTGCAGGTGGCTGCGGACTGTATTAGATACCAAGAGAAGCAGAGGCCCACGTCCCACCGACCATTACACAACTAAACTGCAGATTTACCCACGAACTGGCAGAAATCCCCTACGTCAGGGGTGGCATCGGACTTGCCAGTTCTTCTGTTTGCCTCCCTCCGACTATCAGCATCATCTCCAGCTCATCTGTGGATGGAGGCTTGGCCAACTGGCCCCTTTCCAAGCCCAGATCTTAGACTCTGGGTTATTAGAGCTGTCAAAACCAGAAGAGAGCTTTTTTTTCCTTGCCACAAAAGTTTTCTTCAGGTTCTCACTCCCTCCCCAATTTACGTTTTAAAAATGTTTCTCAGGAAATTTCCTGACGCCTCTCCGGGTCATTTGCTCTGTGGTGTTCCACGTCAGCGTCGCATTAAAGGTACAGGCATTTGAACAAGTCATTTCCCCATACGGATGGTGTTAGGTGCTTGTACACTCCTACCGATGCTTCTTACTATATCGCTTGAAACTTGCTCCAGGCAGCATCTAAACTATTTTAAACCTTACCATCCTTTTTTAACACACATCAGCTATCCTGCTTCAAATCTCTGACAAGGATGTGAAAACCGCAGTGTCAGAACAACTGCTGCTCTCTTCTTGGATTCTGACAAGCAACCTTCAACCTGAAACCCTCTGAAAATGGCTATTTTTATCTTTTTTCTTTAAATTCAGAAGCAACTGTATTCTTTTCCCTTGTTCCGACAGGTTGGAAATGGGTGCAAAAAATGCATGAGGCAGAATATGGCCATAGTTTGGTGTTCACCCAGTGGGTCCACGTGCCAATGGGTCCATCTGCCAATGGGCCTACCACAAGGAGGTTATGAATGAGTGTGGTTTCCCAAATTCTGGACTGGGGAAGAGGCCAAATGGTCTCCAGAATAATATTAGCAGCCTGGTTTAGATTGCTGTGAGCATTGATGTCCTCGGCTCCCAGGAGTCAAGACTTGTAACGCTGGGTCCCTGTCTCATGTGCCATAATTTGACGGAGACATGTCCCCACAAGTAAAGACATTTGCATGGATCCAGCACACTGCACATATTAGGAGAGTGATATTCATTATTTACCCTTTAATTTCGCATGTGGCATGGGCAGCAGATGCCACTGAAGCCAGCAGAGATGTGAACAGGTCCACCACACTCCCCAGAAGACACCAAGGTAAGAGGGGCAGCAAATGGGACATTACAACGACTGCACTCAGCCCTGGGGCACCTGGTCATGGGTGGAGAGGTTGGACTTGGTGGCAGTCATCCTGATGGCATCCTCCCAACTATCACTCGGCTTTGCAGGAGTGTAAACTGGACTGAACATTGCTGTCCAAAGGGTGAATGCAAAATCAGCAAGATGACCCAGGGTTTGCTACGTGGGTTGCTTTGATGGCTGTGGGAGCTGGTGGGGAGATTCAGGGCAGCGAAGTCAACCCTGGATGACTTTATAGCTCGTTTATACCAATGACTCTGCTGGGGTGGCTCTCTACATGCAAGACCTCTTTCCCTAGCGGGCGGGCAAAGGGTAGAAGTGGTGGAGCCCAGGCAAAAGAAAACAAACCCAACCACAGCACAGCCTTGGATACGTGCTGCGGGGGTAGGTGAGGTTACCTCCTGTGCCACCACCCACCCATCAGCTGTGCCCAGCAGTGGTGTCTTTGCCTATGCTAAAGCCTACGTGGTGGTGGCACTCATTTTTGGGAGGATAGGAGCTATCACTGAGGTCTGTGTCCAGAATTTGGGGGGTAGCATTTTGGAGGTAAGAATCAAGGTGAAAAGCCACACGTGATATTTAGTGTTGGAAAGTGGATGTGGTTAGAGTAGGGAACAGTGGAGAAAGCAGTGCTGATCTACACACAAGGAAGGCAAGCTCTCCCTCGTGCCTCATGGTGAGCAGGGAGAAGTATAGAGCAGAGACTGAAAACACTGCAAATATTTGTTCTCATTGTCAGATGTTTCTATAAAATCAGTTGTTACTGAATCACTGCTGAAGTTACTGAGCATTTAAATAAGCAGAGAGTGAGAAAAGCTAAGTCTAATTATATGTTTCATGCCATTTACAGAGGTTTCCAGGGGATTTTCTTTTAATAAAAGTGCAGTGCATCAAAAAGAATAAATCCTACAATTTTGTTATTTACAAATCAGCTGCTTCTGCCTCGAGCTGACAGACTTATCCTCCATCTTACACCCTTCTTTCCACCCCAAAATACAGCCAGTACATTGACATTTCTAGTAATACTCTTCAAGTATCTATATGCTATTTTATGCTCCTTATGCTGGTAAGCAAATGGATCAGAAGAAAACCATCACAAAGGCATAAAAAATATTCTTGAAGAAAGATACAGAGAAAAAACCCACAATGTTGGAAAATGTGCAACATAGATGTTTTCCAGATGAAGAGAACAAGTGCCTTTTACATCCCTGCCCACCAACGCCTGAAGATTTCAAATCAGAAGCCTAGCTGCAGATATGATGTAATCAATTAGTTAAAATGATTTACTAACAAAATATAAAACCTTTTTGATGATTAATTTTTATCCCCTTCACATTTTTTTCACTGCCACAACCGCTGTGCCCCTTTCTGACTCCAGATTATTTAGCAGTTGACTTTCACATTCAGAGCATTGCATATCAATCCCTGGGACCAAAACATGCCACTAGTATTTTCTCTGCTATGTAATCTATCGATGCAGCACCTAACCCTGCAGCCCTCATCCATGCTTCAGAGAGGAGCGAGTCATACCGAATCAGGCCCATAACTTGCTCCTTGTTGAAGCTACCTTCCACTTAGAGCGAAGGAAAAAAAATGAGAAAACCAAGAGACCACATTCGTTCTTGTCCAACGTGGCTGCTGTCATGATATAGGATCATGCGGACTGCTTTGGGAATTAAAATGCTGCATGCAAAGGATATCAGAAAAACAAAGGAATGAAAATAAGATGGTTTCTCGCAAGTGTGAACGTACCATACGTGCGTTACACAGGCTACGCATGCTTTATAGAGGTCTTAGACTTGCCTTGCAACAGCCCTGCCATTCCAGGATGGGCCTCTTTCCTGAGCAGACACTGTCCGTCGAGCCAAATTGTATGATTGTTTTGTGATATGGATATATGTGGACTGGGGAACTAAATTAAGGACATTAAACTCAATTTCCTGAAGGCATGAGCCAGATTTTAATATTGCAGCTGTCCAGAGGTGAAAGGGTAATGAGGACATGAGGAATTCCTGGACGGGAAAGGGACAGTTGGCCCAACAAGTCTGTCCCCCTTCAAGTTTATTACAACACACCTCCCCGCGTTGTCGATATATCCTCCAGCCCTGTCTGCCTATATAAACATGTCTGGCTATCTCTTCTGTTCATTAATACTTCGGTTCACTGGGTGGTTTTATTTGACGTAATGCCTACTACACTGTGAATTGGATAGCTCTATGTGAATTTACTCTTTATTCTTAGACCTTTCATTTTTAATTGGCATAATCTTTTTCTTTTCTTTTAAACTCACCAGATACAACTACTGCTTCAGTTTTCATCCTAATTATGAAAATGTTAATGTTTAGCTCTTTTTTAGAAACGATTAGGCTCAGCCTTCATTTATATCAAGCATCTTTAACAGCCAGAAACAACGATTGCTTCATATCTTATTCCTATTTGAGTCACTAAAGTTCTTCTCTGGAAAAGGTGATCAAAATTGGAATTATTGGAGAAAATCTATCACGTTCCTTGGGCGATAACAGTTCTTTTGATTTGCAGGCTATCCTTTGCTGGAGTGTCCATATCACACTTTATTTATACTGAATTGGCATTGATTCAAAATTGATGTTTGACAGATTCAGTGCAGTTTTTAAGGTGGAGCGGGACTTTTGGTAGTCAAGTATTAACTTATAATGATCTCCTGAAGTCAAGAAACAGCTTTGAAGGCTGGTGGGAGAAAAAAGCTCCCAAGAAGTCAGTAACATTACAAAGATTTCTAACTGCTAACTGGTCTTCATTTATTAAAAACTATCTCCCTTTAAATTTTCTGCTAACAAAGTTGAGAGCAAATTAGCATACAGATGCTTCCTCAGAATGCCGACATTTTAAAAAACCTGGGTTTTCCCCCTTCCTCTGAGGCAACTCAAAGGAGAATGTCATTAGAGATCTGAACATAAGCATGGGGAAGGAGACATAAGTCACAAATAAACCTGCGTGATTTTGAAATTTCAAAGACCAATAGGCTGGTGAAACAAAAATACTTTGGGTGAAGTACAAAGTGGGAAGCAGGCAAAGTAGATAGCTATGATGCAAGATCAAGAAAAGACTCTTAAATTTGTTGTTTAAGTGCATTGAAATCCCTGAAGAGCAAAATGTTTACAATTATTTCTGATATCTAGCTACAGTCTCTTATTTAGGGAAGCAACTTGCTTTTACAATGAATAGAAGGTTTGATTTTTTTTTTTTTTTTTTAAGATTTTTCTCCTGAAAAAAGAGGCACTGCTAGCAGAGATTGTTTAGGGGAAGAAATTCTGCACTCTGTTGAGAAACACTGAGGTTTTATTCAGGAACTAAGATGGCAGCACTGGGTGGATAGGGAACTTTGAGAAACTTGGAAACAGAAGAGAAATTAGAAATCTCTTGGTTTCAGGCAGGTGAAGAAACAGTTATGATGGAGAGGAAAACATGGGCATGTAGCTATTGAAAAAATACAAAAATCAGTATACAGGTTTATATTCAGGATCCACAGGGATTAAGAAAAACCTGTCTAAGCATTAAAAAAATTTACCTCTGAATTTGGAGGATTGAACCCAACCTTACCAGGGAGCTGGTGATCCAAAGAGGAATTGAAAATGCTACTTTGGGCCTGGACAGGATTGCTCTGGGCAACGAGGGATGTAAAAGACATTTCCCATGGTATCTGTTGGATTGTAAACACCCATAGCTTGAATCCTTGGGTTTTTTCATTCCTTGTCTAAAGTTGAAGTTAGTGTAGTGACTACTACAAGAACGAATCCATTCAGCTCTGGTTAGCAATTTTTAAATTTCATTTTATTTTTTCATCAAAGTTTGTTGGAGGACAAACCCTTCTGTCAGGTGAAGCGCCTAACCATTGGACTTCAGAGTCCTGTTCTTGCTTTCCTTGCCTCTGTGCCGTCTTCCTTTCATGGACCTGGTCCCTGGGGAATGTCAAAATTCCCACTGGGAGTGAGGCCAAGGGTCCCGGCCAGTGCCTTCACTTTTCTCTTGGTCCCTAAAACCCCTCCAAGCTTTAAGAGACCCAGCTCCATTTTCAAGGAGCACACTGAAAGTGAATGCAAATTGTGTTTCTCAGTGAGGAGACACTCCTGTAAATAGGATTTAGGAGCCATAATCTCTTTGATGCTTCCGAAAAAACATCAGGAGGGCTGTTAAGGTCCTCCGACGCAGACCTGAGCTGTGGCAGCACAGAAACAAGCCCCGAGGCTTTTGTCCTGTCCCCTGGTCAGCTGGTTGTACTGAGCTATTCTGGACAGGTCTGTCAGCCTTGGGGCAGAAAAAGACTGGAAGTCCTTCAGAACTACATGGGGCTTGGGTTCAAGGGAAACAGGATTAGCTTTTGTTATCTGACCCTTACAGTAAAAGCATAGGTAGCCATCCCTGGAATAAAACGTCTCACCCAAACACATATACCCATTAAATTAAGATAGAAAAAAGGTTGTGGTTTCTTTTTTAATTTCAGAAGAGTTTTTAATCTCCTCTAAACTTCCCATCTCCTAATGACGAAAAAGCTCAAAGCATCCTTCCCTTTTCCTAGAATTCCAGTTCCTCCCCGAGCTCTTTCCTTCCCTCCAAGCAGCATCTAGGTCTCCCTCTTCCCCTTGTGTAGCACCCTCCACCATTTCTTTCCATCCCTCTGCCCACGTGGAGCATGTTTTCACATTTTCCACCGCAGCAGAAAAACCTGTTTACTTTGCTCCATCAGCTCTGTGCTCCAGCATTCCTGGCGGTGCTGATGCTGCATTTGCTGGTGATCTGGATCTTGCATTTATAACCGCTGTTAGACAATTGTTGCTAGAGCCCCTGTAACTTTTATGTCCCCCGGCACATTTTGATACGTTACCTTTGATATTCTGATTTAATTCTTTTACATAGATTAGAGACGAGACAAGCTCCTAACCTGACCAAAGCACTATCCTGTATTGACTGCCAATCTCCAAGTCATTTGGCGAATGCTGTTTTCAGACCATTATCAGTTCATTAAAGTTTGTTATCATTTTTGCTGTGGCTCTGTACCTTGCTGGTAATCTCCAGCGTAGGATCTTATCAAACACTCTTTTGAAAGCCTAGGCATATTGTATACCATCCATAGTACTTTTCTTGTCTACCTTGGCAGGGATATCTTTGAAAAATTCCAACAAATTATTTGAGCAAGATTTCCTGCTCATAAATCCACGTTGGTTGACTCTACTCAAATTAGGATTTTCAGCGTGTTTCCTCACTAAATCCTGCAAAGCCATTCCTATTCTATTTTTCATAGCTGTGAATTGTGTTATGTTAATTTGTTTATATTATGATTTTAAAAAATATTTTATATGTATGTATTCCTCTGCATATGCATGTGTACACAAAAGTGCGTATATGTAATGGAGATTATATTGAAGTATATTGGGCTTTAAAGCTGAATATGTTAAAATAGTTAATGCAGTATAAAATGCAAAGGATAGAGTTAGGGACAGATCTTTGGCTGGAGTAAATGAATTTGACTTTGAATACATTTTGCTAACTTAAATGGTGTTAACTTGATTTATGTGAGCTGAGGAGTTTACCCTTATGTACTGCACTTGCTTTACTTCAGTGCCAAGAGATCAAAACGACTGTTGGGATGCTTCTTAACATTTCTGATTTATTACTGATCTCTATCCACATTTCTCATGTATTTCTTCGGCTCAAGAAGTGTGTTTTTATTTGCTGCTGCAAAAATAATTCTTAATGTTTTATTAAATTATATGTATTATATATTTTTTCAGATTATAATTTCTTATGTTTAATTTTTCCATTATTTGACTATTTTAGGATGTTTACTATCCTTCCCAGCTTTCTGTTCACATCTGTAGATCTTTCTATCACAATGATAAACCTGGCAATTTCTAGTAAATACAATACGTGATTAATATTAGATTGATGCTTAGTTTAATTGTAATACTGGAAAGCTAACTTTTTACACAGGAAATAGTCCCTCCCCTTGAATTGAAACCAAATGAAAAATTTAAGACTAAACCAAATGGAATTTGTATAATCTAGTTCTTACCAGACCTGTTTAAAGGGTGCTGTAGTTTGGGTGCTGGGGTCCTCCATAAAGAGGGCTCTCTGCCTCTTGCGGTGTGCAGGTCTCTCTGCTGAAGTGCGACAATACTTTGCATGAACCATAGTCTGGCTTACAAGTCATGGTGAGGAACAAGCAGTGGAGCATTGTGCTTATGGTCCCAAACAGAAGCATTTTTTCATGGAAAAGCAAAATATTAATTAAAGTTTGGGGTTTTTTTAAATAAAAACCGTGTTTTGCCCTGAAAGATGATTAGTTTTCACAAAAAGAATTAATCACCTTTTAATCAGTGAGAAAGCAAGTTTGATAGGCAAGCTTTTGACCAACCTGGGACCACCCTTTTCTCATCTGTGGCACAAACATGAGATGGCAATCGGATCTAAGAAAGTTGAGCTTTCTGTACAAGCCAAAGGAAGAGCTAGGCAAAACACCATTCAATTAAGCCAGGAAGATTTCTGGAAACACCACAGGCTGTGCATGCGTTACTCAGCAGCCTGGGAACATGCCAAACCCTGTGGGGGTCCCCAACCACCCCAGCAGGGTTAGACACCTTTCTTTCAATGGCAGAGAAGTCTGCAGAGTTGTACAAAGCAGAGCATCAGCTGCTGGTGCTTGCTTTCACGTAAGCTGGTGATGAAAGCATGCGTCCGGTGCATGGGAAAACCCAGCCAATTTTAACATTGGTCTGAAGGAGACCTGAACCACGAAGACCTCAGCTTCAACAAGCTTTGCTGGTTGCTGCCCACTCCTCTTGCTGGAACTCTTCTATCTTGGGGGAGAACTGGATTTTAAGTACCTGCTCCCAGGTATGCTGATTATATTACTGTGATTAAATACAGAACTGGAGACCAGTCTTCTGGTCACAGGGCTGCACAAGGTCAATTCCATTTATAAATTCGTAAGCCCTTGGTTTAGTATGCCAGGAACAAAAATGTCAAAATGAGAAACTATATTTTTAAGTCCTGAAAGATGAGGTCCCATCTTTGAAGTCCAGTCAGAACAACATTTTAATCAGTATAACTATAAAACACCCCCCACTAAAACACAGGTGCTTTCCCCTGGTTCACTACTGTCAGATTGCCACTATCATGTGTTATTTGCATGTTTTCCCTACCAATGGCTGTGTCAATTTTTTTGTTGTTAGTAAGATTTTCTCTATGAATGAGTAATAAGAGCATATTTGGGTTTTCTTAATTGTTCTTTTGACCTGAGTCTATTTACTTTTTGAATCTCCCAAGCTTTTCTCAATATGAACGTTTTCTGTTGATTTATCCCTTAAATTTCTTTACCGAGAGAGTGGTGAGACACTGGAATAAGCTGCCCAGGGAAGTGGTGGAGTCACCATCACTGGAGGTGTTCAAGGAACATGTGGACGTGGCACTGTGGG
Organism: Gavia stellata; assembly: GCF_030936135.1. Taxonomy (NCBI): domain Eukaryota; kingdom Metazoa; phylum Chordata; class Aves; order Gaviiformes; family Gaviidae; genus Gavia; species Gavia stellata. The sequence goes on along the minus strand of NC_082601.1, from coordinate 4,727,814 downwards.
ACATGGTTTAATGGGCATAGTGGAGTTGGGTTAATGGTTGGACTTGATGATCTGACAGGTCTTTTCCAGCCTTAGTGATTCTGTGAAAAATCTATGAGGCTATTTATGGTACTGAGGTTTGAAGTCCCTAACATTAGCTTTAAAAGTTATACTGAAATTAAATGTAATTAAAGTTAAATTTTGTAATTAAAATTAATTTTATAACAGCATACATTCTTATCTCCAAGTATGGGGCTCAGCATAGCTACTGGCTGCTCAATGGACTGATAGCATTGCCACTAGAAACAAACTTTGTTAGCTTCCACATAGTTATCATACCAATCAATACCTGAATAATTAAATTCCTCCATTATCAAATTCTAGTCTTCTTTATCAGCTTTTCTTCCACCAGTAATTTTGTTGTCTTAATCTGGTTTCTTCTCCAAAAAGTCTATAGCAACCTTGGAGTTTCACCAGATAATCTTTCCTTGCTTCTCTGTTAAGTTCTCTAACCCAAGTTATTTAATGCCAAAATCTGAAGTCTTTAAAGAAGATTCCACTGAATGGAAGTTTGATCAAACTGTATTTTGTTTTGTTTCAATACAGACTACTAATTTTATCTTGTCTCGCCCTTGAGTGAAATCCTATGCATGTAAGTATTTGAAATTGCCATTAATTTTCTTGATTCATTCTCTATTGATTTTCTTTCCAACTATTTCCATCCAATGTATCTAATAATTATTAGAGATGAGGCAAGAACCAAATGCTTGCATCCATACCCCTCTGAGCTTTGTGGCTCATGCCCATTTTTAATTAACAGAAGCGTGAGCAAGGAAGTTTCCCAGACTAATACCAAATTCTTTAATGTTACATTCTTACCTTCAACTTTTCCTGTTGTGTTTTGACACAGTTTCAGTCAGGGGTGGCTTCTTGAGAAAAGCATTGCACATCATGAAGCTTCATGCTCTCCTGAGACCTGATGTTAAATGACTTGAGCAGAAAAGAAGGGGAAGGATTCCTGCTCCCTTTTATACTCCTGCAAATGCAGCAAGGCCAAATCACTCCAATTGCTTTCATCTGTTCATTACTCTATAAATGCAACACTTTCCGAAAGAAATTCACTGTTGAATTAAGGGGAAAAGTGGGACACAAAACAAATGGGGGTGATAATGAATTGAAGTGATGATCTGAGGAGCTCATGGTGCTTCATAAGCATTAATTAATTAAACCTTACTCAATCCCAGTGAGGTAGGTATTATGGCCCATACTTCAATCCTGGCTGCGGTGTGCTATTTCTGTATCTCAATATCATTCTGTTAATATGTATTCTGATGAGCGGACTGAAATGGTGTCTGACTAGTAGAGATGACTGTGCATATATTTAAGCTGTGAATATTCTGCATGATGAGCCTTCATATGGAAACAACTTTTTTTTTTTTAAAAATGCAGCCTTGTTCCTGAATAAAAAGTGCATGATAAATGAGTTACACAGAGAGCACTGAAGGGCTACTGATGTTGTGTAGGTATGTACAATATGTAACTCATTCTGTTACTGAATTAGGATGAACAGATATTTTCTTTCTATTACTGAAAACTTGAGTGCACTTCAATGAGTATGAAATTTTCTTTCTTTTGTAGTATGATTTATCTAATTGCTGTAAGAATTTAACCTACGATTTTAACTGCAATTATTAGAGGTGTGAAGAGCACATGAATCTCTTATTAATACATTATAAAAGTTATTGGGAGGTTTCATTGCAAGAAACATGTTTTGGTTTTAGTACTGATGTAGAGCTTTGACTCCTAATGAGTGCTTGCCCCCTTTTTTTTTTCCATCCTGCTCTAAACAAGATGTTGTTTATTGCTTGAAACATTATACGTAAGCCCCAAGAATATGTTACATGTGACTGGAGCTTTGGCAGACTTTGAGAAACTGAAGTTTCCAGAAATTTTGCTATGTTTAAAAACCAGAGCCATGTTTTAAAGGAAAGATTTCTACTTCCAAATGTGTGGTTGCCTGAACCTTTTACATTTTCAAGTCAGATTCCTCTGCCAAATAACACACTGTACCTTAACTATAATAAAAAAGCAGAGACTCTGTGTTTATAAAAACATTGCAGGAGCAACTGTGATCATATTTCTTGAATTTATTCTATTCGTGTGCTCCAATATGCATTTTTATAGTAAGCTCTCTATTGCACCGGTCACTTACAGGAGTAGAAAATGACATGGACAGGCAGAAGGCTGGCATAATGCAACAAACCAAACTGGTAAAGTACAGGAATTCAGAGCCAAACCAAAATATGAGGTCAAGGAAGTTGCTCTTGTAATAATAGTGGTTATCTGTTTAATGTGTGATCTGGCAGTGATACGATGTTGACCATAAGCAATTATGCATGTTTCTAAACTGGTGGTATATGAGCCCTAAGTAACTATACGCAAGACAGATGGGCTGTGAGAAATGGGCACTCACTCTATTCTTGTGGTTCTTCTTGCTTAATGTCAATTAAAATTACAGTTTAGTAATAGGTAGTAATTCTCCTGGTGTAAAATAATGTCTCTATTCACTCTATCAGTTGCCATATACTTAAAATCCTATGTTGAAATGAGTTTTATGAAGCAAGCTCCTGTCTGAGCTGATAAATGCTGCATAATATTCTTCTTAACAGACATGTGGTTAGACATGCTTTTTCTAACTCCCTGGTTATTATTTGAAAGAGCTTTCTTTACAATCAAGTTCTAACGTCAGCCTCCGTGAATGACGCCCTTGTTCTGTATTTTGTCATGCATGAGCCTGGTAGTGAGCAATGTCCTCAACGTATGTTTAGCTGCCTGGTGTCGACTTAGCGGGAGTGAAAAGCAGGAAGGTCTTCGTGACACCAAACAGCCTGAGCACAGATTAGGACCTGGGAGCTGCTGTGCTGCAGCCCTGGCTCTGAAACCAATTTTTTATGACTTTGGTGAATTCACTGGACGGTGTATCTTCTCATTAGCATTTAATAGACTTGGATCCCACTGTTAAAACAATCTCTATGCCCTCCTCTGTAAAATGGGATTGCGTTGTTTTCCTGGGCTTAGGAGGATGTGGCTAGAGTGGAAGCTGTGTGGTTGAGCTAACTGCAGTAGAAACTGTGCTAATGAGCTATGAAGACACCCAAGAAAGCCTCTTCTCCCCAAGAGCAAGCAGTTGCATACCATTTGGCTCCTTCAGTAGAAGTCCTGTAATCACTGCTGTCAGTATTCAATGGCTTGAATTTCTGCCTTTGCACAGAAGGAGCTGTGGTCACCAACTCTCCCTCCCTGCCCCTGAGCACCATCTAGAAATAATCACTTAAAAAGCAGCATGTGACTTCCTTAAAACAAGTCCCAGCTGATGCTTAAGCAGATGGCTTCCTAAGGACTTCTGAAGGCACTTTGTGCGGCTTTGGCCCTGGCAGACGTAATTACTTGTTTTATATTCTTAGCAAACTCAGCGCTGGTACCTGCAAGGCAACCCAGAGAGAAATAGTACGTCTTTGTTGCCTGAAAGACTGAACTGAACAAGGATTTAATGACCAGAGCACATCGGTTAATCGTTGCTAGTTTAGGGGCTGTATCAGCAACCTCACAATAGTCCTGAAGTGGTTATGTGGCCACGGACTTTCACATCACATCGGTGCACGTGCTTTGTCTGTCGCTTCTAGACTTTCCAAATGTAACCTTTCATCCTTGTACTTTCCAGAAGCATAAAAATAAGGGCTGCAAAAATCCATGACTGAAGTGGACAACTAAATAAGGAAACATAACTGCTTCCTGAAAAGCCACCCCCTCCGAGAGAAATGTCAGCGACACAATGAGCACTATTATTCCACTCCTTTACAACCAGATTGGGGGTTTCTGTCGAGGTCTGTAGGAAAGGGCACCAGCATCCTATCAGTAAACCATGCTTCTGATTGGCATTCAGTGCTCCCTTTTTGGGGTAACGCTTCCAGAGGAGCCTCTCTGCTCCTGGGCAGCCCCATGACTTGCTGCTCTGTGTGGGAGGCAGCTGGAGGAGTCACTTTCTCGCCTGCTGCTCCAGGGCATAAGCAATATTATAGCACCTTTCCCCTTGTTACAGTTGTGCAAGGCAATCATTCCATCGCCCGTAAGAAATGGCAACTCTGAAGTGGTATGAAATGGTCACGTGCAACAAATGGCATAGTCCATCTAAGGGTCTGTAGTGCTGTGGGTTGTTGCCTTGAAAGAAAGAGCATACCCTCTGGTAGGGCTGGGTTCATATTTTTTTTCAACTTTTTCCATAATGTGTACCTTATTTTAAGGGAAATTTGTCTCACTGAGCTTATCTCCTCCCATTCATGGTCATGTGGACCCTCTACTACTTTCTGGTAATGAAATCTATACTTTGCAAACACTATAGTAATTATCTCCATGGAAAAATTTTGATAAGAAAAGAATATTATTTTAGCTTTCTTTATTACGATTTAGCAGCTGGAAACAAGGAAAATGTCCAGGACTACTGTGCTACTCATCTCTCTGCAGACTATCAGCCACAACTCCAGGCAAAGCTGGGAACCAAAATTTCATGTAATAAGAATTTGGATGCATTTTCAGGTAAGGTGAGAAAATAGTTCAGGCTGTGTTAGCTGATGTCCTGCTATTTGGAAATGCTTCTGTTGTTTAAATAAGCACAGTTTTTTAAAAAAAGAAGTCAATTACATTCCAGGTGACCTTGCAGTTTTTTCTTGGCATGTGGCACTCTTGTGGGTGAATGAGGAGGTGAAAATATCTTTATAAACCAAGTTAATTCTAGGGAGCTAAATAGCCACAGAGCAATTTGCTAATGTTGGGAAGGTTTCATCTGGAAGGTGTCCTGGTGTCTTGGAATAATCTTCCTAGAGAATAGTGGGATTTGCCTTGTATAGTGGAATATCAAGGAAAATATTTGATACATTTTAACTGGAGCCACCTCAGAATTTAGCTGTCTGGGGAAGATATTGATCTTTATATCGAGCTGCAAAATATTTGTAAACTTGCTGGTGGGGAAAGCATGTTTCACTAAGCTGGAAAACTTTCTTTTTCAGTGAAATTGCTGGTAAGAAAGAGTTAAAATATTTCCCTTTAATATGGAAATAAAACAGCTTGACAAGACAAACGTTTCACTTCAATTTTAGAATTTTGGTTTTGTATTTATTTTAAATGATATATTAGATTAACTTTCTACACTATTTCCACATCATTCAAATGAGTGCTTTTGATGTTTCCCAATCAACATTTTTTGGAATATCTTTCCCATGAGAAATTTTGACTTTTTGTTTCTATTCATTGCTGAAAACACTCTTTTCTCACCAGTCCTTGTATATAATGTCTCATCGACATTTAGCAACTCTAACTCAATAATGCTCATCTGGGTGTGCAAGGTGGTGCTGAGGGCTCTCCGCGTGGCTGGGTGCAAGGCGGTGGGTGCAGAGGCAACTCTGTAGGAAGCCTTGTATCTGTGCTGTCTTCCTTATGAACTCCAAGTCTTCTCTATGTAAAAATGGGGTTATTGTTTGCATCTTAAACCTTTTGACGGTCTTTGGGGAGCGTGATGTAGGTGACGGTTTAGCAACATCTACCTTAAAGCCTTGCCTTGGGGTTCTGGTACACAAGTGACTGGTTTTCTGCTCGTCTAAGGATCTGACTCAGCTCATCTTGTACACAGAAACCCAGAACATGGGTGAGGAAAGTGGGACCTGTAGGAAAGGGGCAGCAGGTTGTTAAACTCATCCGGATGTCTCATCTAACCATTCCTCCAGTGTTACGTGAGCCAATGGACAATGTGCGCCATCTTTAAGAAATGTCAAGTGGCAGTTTCTTAAAAATAGCTGTAAGAAGTGAATTAATTTCTTATGAAGGAGCAAATAGGGTTTCACCTCCAAATTGCCATTATTTTTGGACTTCAGGCGTTTAAGCTATCTCTTGCAGAAAGTCTCTTTTGCAGGAGTGGGAGAGACAGAGCTCCAGGAAAATGGATGCAGTCTCTTGCTTCCTTTCTGAATGGCAGCAAGATTGTTGGAGAGGGAAAAAGGATCCGGTTGCCTAACCCTGCCGAGCCTGGTTATCCATTTGGAGATCCTTTTGAGTTACTCTAGAGCTTGGCACATCCCCAGTTTGCCTCCCTGGTATCCTGCAGGCTTTCTCCCACTTCAGCAGCACATCTTCTGCAGGAGCTGTGCTATTCCTCCCCTGCAGCCTGTGTGGCAGAAGCCGTTTGTGAGCCTCTGTGGGAGTTACTGCTACGTTCGCAGATACGTACAAGTTTTGAAGTAAAAATATGACTCAGAATAGCTCCGCCTTACTCCTATTCCCTAGAAACACGACTTCAGCAAGACTTACTTTGAGTGTCTGCGAGGCGCTGAGGGTATGAAAGCGTATTGCAGAGCAAGCAAGCTCATATCAAACACAGCAAGCTAGGACAAAAATTTGTTTAAGCGATGTAGTGCGGTGCTGATCTAAAGTGGTCTGGAACACAGTAAAAGGTGAATCGTGTTTCAGAATTACAGCAAATACTTTTTTTTCCCTGGGCAGACTTTGAGGACTGCTGTATTTATTCTTGTATTTCTTCCCAGTCGTTTTGGATGTGACTGAAACTGGCTGTTCTTAAAGTTGGACTCCAACTGAATGAGAGGGTTTTGCTCCAGCCTCTGCCTGACCTTGGGTTATAGGCACTTCAGAAAGCAAAAGCAGAGCCGCACAAATAACCTGCTTCACGTCTAAGTCGTACCGGCCGCAAGATACAACTTGGGATGGGTTTCCATCGGGCTAGGCTGGTTTGCAGCCCAGCTCATCCTGGAAGAGAGCGTGAGACTGCTGTGGGAAAACCCAAATTTGCTTAAAAAATAATGGCTGTTATATTCCTTCCCAGAGTGGAGGGGAAAGTTGGAGGGGGAAGGATGGGGGGAGGCATGCAGGAGGCAGCAGAAATGCATTATGCATTTGCTTTTAAGTAGTAACACATCCGAGTTGTTTCAAACCATATTTATTTTCTGGGATGTTTGTGTTTATGCTGAACATGGGATACCAGAGTATATAAGGATATATAATATTAGTGAAGAAGAAAATGACTGCTATAGTACTTTCTACTCTCAGTTCCTTCTCCACTAATGCCCTTACACCTTTCTTTTTCAGGCTTTTTGTAGCATCCTAAACAGAAGGATATTGAAGGGAGCTGATTCTGCTTTGATCCTTATGCTTGTTGTCAAAGCGCTTGGGATTGAAGAGACTGTTGGCTACAATTGACTGTGACAATTAGGAGATGATCAGAGCCCTAGAGTGGAGCACTTAAAGGGTAATTTACATGTCAGTTTGTCGAATAAAAAAAAGATATTCAGCTAAGATTTTTTTTTCCCCTTAGAGCCTTGTAAACTGCAATTTGTGCTCTAGTAAGAAAAACCTGGCAGAGGAGTTAGGATAGCCATTTCCATTTGAAAAGAGGCAATCATAAGGCCACTGCTGAGCCTATTGTCCACTAAAAATGCTGATTTGCAGTCAGGGAGTGAAAGAGTGGAGCCATCACTAAATAGAACCTCGTGCAAGGTAACTCCCCCTTGGTGGCTTTCTAATGTTGGCTGAAGGTTTTATATACCTTAAATCCTGCATTTACTATCATTATAACATTGTTACTGATCATGAATGTCCTTTATCATAACAAAAAACTGAAGGTATTGAGGGGGAGGTGGGTGGAACAGGAGCTACCAGCCAGTTGATAGGCTCACGCCAGCTATCTATTGTATCACATCTTTCTTATTCTCTTGCCTTTTGTATGCCATCACAATTTTCTTCTTGTCACCCTTTGCACTTTGCCATTCAGGCACCTTCCATAACAGTTTTCTCATAGGTTTTCCCTACCTATTTACACTTCATTTTTGACACACTCCCAGCAGATTTTTAGCATTTTCCATGTTTAACCTGCTGGGAAAGTCAAAGGGAGAGGGAGGTTACAGTAGCTGTTCGGTTCAGAGTTTGCCTTTCTGTAACTGCCGTGTGATTAGGCTATAATAGAGACTGTATACATTCAGGTCTGAGAGAGGACTGAAGTTAAGATAGCTGATTATTAAATAAACTTATTTGTGATCAGGCCTTTTTTTTATGCGATAGCTCTGATGAACCTCGAGTTGCTTTGACTGTGTAGAGTTATATGAACTTATAAAAATATCAAAAAACAACACCTCCCTCGATATTCTGGTTGGTGTGAGCTGTAGCATATGCGATATTCCTACCAGTTTAAGGAAGGGCTATTAGTAGATACATATGAGGCTCCAGTGCTTGTATATGCAAATAAGTGTATTTATTTTGAGGTTGCATCATAGGTTTTTCTTCCAGAGATGGCATTGGCTCCGTTTTACTCTCATCTCCCAAAAAGAAGAAATGCTTATGTATTCCAGTCTGGGAACCAGAATTCAAGACTTTGTTTTGTCACGATTACAACCAAGTAGCCTTTGCTTCCCAGACGTGTGTTGCCATAAAAACCCAGGGGCTGCGTTTCTGGCGAAGCTTTGTGGCTTTCAATAAAAGCCAAGCGTGTACACAACGGGTCTGATTCTGATCCCAGTGGCAGACCCTGGTCAAACACCACTGACCTAAACAGATTTGGGATTTCCGTCAGTGCCAGTAGCATAAGGATCAGGCCCAGTGTGCCCATAGGGTCACCAAAATGCCCTTTCCTTAGTTACATGCCTTATGTCCTTAGGCTTTTTGGTACGTTGAACACCAGACAATGAGGTTTCTATTTCTAAGCTTGTACTAGAAACATGTTTTAACCTGGCTTCTGTACATGGTGAAGAAATACTTCAAAATATTTCTAAACTGTGCAGCATTCCTCTTCATTGTAAGGTTTAAGTCAAAGAAAATCTTTTAATACATGGGTTTTCTTCTTTAGGAGAATTGTTACGCTGTCATTTTCTCCAGGATGATACAGATGTGAGATGGTGGCTTTTACCCTCTTTTGCTGTTGTACTAAACTTTTTAAACATCCTGATGTTCATATGTGTTTATCTCTGTATCTAATGTAAAGAACAAACACGAATAAATAAAAAAAAATATGAAGAGTAAACAGTATGACAGGGTGAGTCTGGAATGACTTTGGCTTCATATGTGTCTGCAGAACTGAGGCAGTGGTAAATCTGTATTAAAAAAAAAAAATCAGGCATAGCAGGAGGTCCTCATCTCCCAGGTAATGGCTAAATGATGAGCAGATGAGCCATTGTCATATTGATTTAAGCAGTTTGTTCCAGCCAGTCATGATTAACTTTGATTTGTTTTTACTTTCCTCTTACAGGTTTGCATTTAAAGGACTCTCAGAGCACTAATTGTATAAAATTCTAGCAACTAGACATTCTCTTGCTGGAAAGGTGATGGATGGATGGATGATTTGGGGTTTCCTTATACTTTAGAATTAACTTAACTTTTTGAAATGAGCAGGAAGAAGAAAGTTTTACTCAGTGGCAATGCATTTTGAAAAGTCTTCCTTTTTGGGGTGTAGGTTAAAAAAAAAAGTCTTCCCTAAGACTTTTGGAATGTAAAGGTGATTAGAATTTGACTGAGATGTGCTTTTTTAATGAATTATCAAATCTGCGGTTCCTGTTACTAAATGGAATTTTTAGATAAATTAATGTCTGTATTGATCATAATGCCAGAAAGCATATTATGATATCCCTAGAATTGCCTTTCTTGCTCAAAAATACATAGAGAGCAAAAGTCTACGTATTCACGGTAAAAATATACTTCCTTATGCAACCCTGGGTTATACAGATTTAGATGTAATTTAGGTTTTAAGTTCACGAGAATAAATCCTACCAGTGTAACTGCTTTTTATGTGTGAGAAATTATATTCACGGTAAGGCATTGTACAACTTCTATAGGTTTGAAATAGTTAAAGATCATGACAAATTATGCGTAGTGAAATACTATGACCCCATTCAGTACCTATCTCCTCATTCAGTCTGAAATACATCCCTTTATTGCTTTGTGAATTAATAATATGATGTTGGACAACTACAGATGACTTCTTGTTAATTAGAATTAGAATTTCAGATGCGTGCTATGATGCGTCAGAACTTTCTCTATTTTCTGCTAACAGGACACACAGAGTGAATAGCAGAATATTTTTCAAGAGCAGGAAGGGAAGATGATCTCCTGATCTAAATAAGATGTTACCTTCAGGAAAGGCACCTAGCTTCTCAATGCCTGGCTTTCAGTGAAATCTTTCAAAATTGTGTCACTTCTCAAAACTGGGTGTTTGAGCAAGTGTTGAACTAGAGATCTGTGATGTCAAAAAGTCATCTGGCCTCTGTGGTGACAGAAAACATGCTGAGTGTATGGCTTGTAGTTACATAAATTTGTAGTCTTTACTAATTGGTCGTTTTACTTAATCAGACCAGATCTTCCAGTAATAAAAAATAAATATAGCTCCTCCATTAACTACGGGGCAGCTGAAGCTCCACAAAATGTATTTTTATCTGATAAATATCAAAGAGGGTAAGAATACCCTTTGACTGCATTTCTGATAGTAAGATGGCTCTAGAGGACCACGCTACTCTGGGTGTCCCATCTTAAGTGAATCTGAGAATTTACCACGTGTTCCTCTGTGTCTCCTGGCTTGCATATAGTCTTGAAAAATCTTGTCCTAGGTGTAATATTGGTGGTGTATTTCAGGTTTCACTGTATCCCAAATAATTTTAAAACTAAAACTGAGAATTGAAGCTTTACTTATCTTGCCTCCTTTTTATTTCAAGCTGGGCCTTACTGCAGAGTTTGGATTAAAAGCATAGTCGCGTAAGAGTCTATTCCAATGAAGTTTTAGAGGGGAAAAAAATACAATGTCCTGGTGCAGGTTGTTTTTCAAAATGTAGAGCTAGGGCCAAATTTACTGCCCATGTAAATAGAGTTTGTTCTGTTGGGGCAAACAGAGGTGAGCTCATTTCTGCCCAGTGAGCATGTAGACCCAAGTTTTGCTTTTCGAAGGTGAATCTCAGCTGAAGCTGAATCGTGAACCTTTTGAGACGTCACTTTCTTGTATGAGAGTGTGTTTACAGTAAATTCATGAAGTTGGCTCTAATTTCAAATAGACTCCTAACCCTGAAGGCCTGTGCCATGGTCATGTGTCTGTTTGCCAGGCAAACCCGGTACGATGTCCTAGCCCAGTAGAGTCTTCAGAAGCTCTGCACATGTAAGGACAAACCTTACCACTGAGTGAATTACGATTCGGTAAGGGATGCTGATGAAACCTGATCATTCCCACGCCTGTCGAGGGGCTGCTGGGTGCATAAACATACGTCAGCTGGTGCCAGTGCTGGCAGAAGCGGTCCATTTGGATGTTCCCAAGCAAAGTCCCCTTTCCTCTGTGATAACTGTGACGACTGGAGTGGAGCTGCTAATTTCCTGCAGTGACGTCGGCAGCAAAGTCAGGCTGAAAGGGGAAGAATCGTTTGTATTTGCCTTCAGAATGCTGAGGCTCCAATAAAAAACAGTATAAGAAATATTGGGCAAAATAGAGATCTGCCCATACATATTAATTCATTATTTATATCATTCAGGTTTTAACAGTTAGCAATGGTGATGACATGAATATTAAACTGCAGTGTTAAAGTGGCTCTTAGGTGAAGGACAGTAGGGAGATAAAACATTTAATTCTGGCAAAGTGGTGAGGCACCTCAGTTGTGCTCAGTACCACCAAGATACATAATGAAGAGAGTTTAATACCTCCTCAGCCCAGAGTGTGAGGGTTTGCCTGTCTCTCATCCATATGGTCTGTTTTCTGTAGCGTATAAGGTACAGGGCAGTGGTGAAGAAGGAAAAAGAAACCTTCTCATCCTTCTCATCCAAAGAAGGATGAAGTGACAGCCACTCTATTACTCTGAACAGGGAGGTATCTGGTTCAAAAGCTGCACGAGCGAAGGTGATAGTGTTATTCTACATGTTATTCTGTGTTAACAACAATCTGTATGTTGTCCCATCATGATTGAGGTAGCGTTGGTATCCACCACCTGAAAACATCACTCTGTGGTGTTAATGCTGGCTCTGTGTGTGACTGAAAGAGTAACCTGTGTTACCTTCCCCTCAGAGTCTCGCTTAGGTGATATCTGTAGCACTACACTGATTTCTATCAGTTGGAAATCATGATAATTTTATAGCAACTGGACTATATGTTCCTTTCCCAAATAAAAGAAAAGATGGTAAATGAAAGGGCTTCCAAAGCACAACTAGTTTTATTGTTGGCTATCAAAAGGAAATGACACTTTACATTCTTATCTGAGAAATAAATGGAAATGCCTAACTCTGTACTAGAATGGAAAATCACAGAAACAATTCAGAATTCCAGTTTGCTTTCCTAAATACGGTTCCTATGATTTTTATGAGCCTGGTGGTATTTCATAAGAATAATCTCTTACAATCTTTATTATGGATCATACACACCTGGATGTTCAACATGTTCCTTCTTTTGCTGTTGGATGTACAAACACTGGCTGAAATAACATGGCAGAGGGGCGAAGTTATGGAGGAAGCCACAACCCAGCATACCTCTCACCAAGCTTAAACTGTCAATGCCCTGTAATGCAACGAAGCATCACTTGCTGGTATTTGCTTTGCCTTTCTGCTAAATCCTTAGTTAAAGGAGGATATGTCCAGAACAGAGACATTTGAAGAACAGGGCTGAAGAAATGTGATAGCTATATTGTACCTGTGATCACAGCTTGTTGTTCAAGGTAAGCTAAGCTGTATCTTGAAAAGGTGTAAGTAACTGCAAAAGGTGTAGGGCTGCTTTCCGACCCGCCTGCCAGTAAAGCAGGTGATTTCTGAGACCTGTTTTTCCCAGGCTGGTGCAGGAGATTTGCATGAGAGAGGCACTTACCAACAGAGATGGTCCTGTAAGGCACTCACAGTGCCTGTAGTAAACATGGCCTTAATCATGACTACAGAGAAATAATTTCCCTTGACTATCACTTTGGCTTTGTTGTATATACAATTAACAGATTACAGTGTGCACTTGGAAATAAAGCAGAAGACAGGCTTTTTTTTTAAAAAAAAAAATACTTAGTTACGTATGCAGTTGTAACTCTATTCAAGCAAGTGGCATCAGATAGGACAGCGTGGTGCAAAGTGGCCCCAGTGTAAATGTAAATGGGATCTTTCTCTAGCAACATGCAAAGCGAAAATTGTTAAAAGTTAACGGTTTGAGCATCTTATCTTACTAAATACACACACAAATATCTCAGGAAGTCCCTAGCTTGACTTTGTTTAGATAATTTCTCTTTCATTCGATCCACAATGCCAACCAGGCTGTAGAATCACCGATACAAACCCATGGGCTTCTGGAGGGACACGTGCCAGAAACAGGGCCAAGAGAGCCCCAGATTCAGGTACCGTCAGTAAAAATACAGCTGCCGGGTCTCTGTGTGGCCCTCGGTCGGGTGGATGCTGACCCCATGTACAGTCGTGGAAGCTGGATGCTATCCCCACGCTGTTGTAAAACCAGCCATGTGAGAAGAGAACTGAAGTCTCAAGTTTGCTGCGCTTTAAGTAAGTCTGAGGCTGATGAGAAAATTAGCTTTGACATTCTGAAGTCATGCTGAAAAGTGTAAGGGAAAATGGGATGATTATTATTAATAATCAGTAGCAGAAGTCAAATGTCTGAAGGACTATTTGAACTATAACGATACGCTCTTAAAAGTTTGAAATGAACTATTCATAAAAGTTTAAAACTTGGGATATTAGTTCGTGGGCATTTCTTTAATGTCTGATTAGCAGAAAGTGTAGAACAGATGTTTTTCCCCCTTATTCATAGATAGCTAACTTTTGCCTCTTCCTTTAAAATGTAAAATATGCATCACAGTTTGGAAAACATTAACAAAAGATTACTTCATACTGTGAATTGGAGCTGCCTTCCAGAGGGATACATTATAGTCTGGTCAGATGCAATTGCCTGCAACTGCTATCTTTCTAAAAGAGTTTTGCCATCTTGAGAAACTTTCATTAACAACTCGGCATAGCTTGGGATACATTATTTACAAACCAGGAATCTCTCCTTTAAGAATCTATAGAGCTAGATACTGAAATAATGTCAAAACTACAATTTTTCCATTGGAGATGATGAAAGTGCATTTGCTTACATTTATTCCTTATTCCATTTCAGTGACATTCCAACTACAATTTTGATTCTTCTGTAAAGAAAATATTTGACCACAAAGAAGGACATTAATGATGATTGAAACTTGCTTTTTCTCTCCTTTTCCTCTCGCGCTGTTGTTTTTCAAACCACTGTTTCTTTTTTCCCCAGATTTGTTAAAAAGTCCCTTTCTCAAGAGAGCGATGGGCAAAATAAGCCCATCAGCAGGGAAACGGTGCAGCCCCCTCCCAGGTGGGAATAGACCCTCACTTGTATTCTCTTCCTTTGCCACCATTTTGTTACAGCCCTGAAAAGCAGCAAATGGTGGTTATTGTTTCTTTGCAGGGTATGGTTTTGTACCGGATCCATGTGCAAAGTGTAAACATGTCATCAGTCCTCATTTGCTATATCCAAAAACATTCCCCATGTCCATATTTGATTTTCAAGTGCATCTGTGCACTGATTGAAACCCTCCCAACATGCTGCTACACAAATGCAAACCCACACATTGCTGATTTTGAATCAAATGCTCTTATGCTTCCACACTTCCATTTCAAAGTTTGCCTCAGAGTTGCAGTATGTGCCCTTTTAACACGTTTTTTCCTTTCTCACAAAGAGATCCCTGTGTTCATCGCAGGAGCCCGGTGCAGTCTTTTCCATTTTGTTCTTATTTATTCCTTGGAGCCTGCTTTTATTTTCACAGCTTATTTATCCTTTGTTTACAGCCCACATGTGCTTTTAAGCAACAAAACCAATATTTAAACAGAGGAAGTAAAATGCTGAGTTATAATATAGGAATTTGCTATAGATAGAAAGTTGGATTACGAATAGCAATGCATTTTGCTATTAACGTAGTACTTCAAAAAAGAGAGAGAAAAAGCTTATTGAGTTGCAAATTTTCCGAAAAAGATGAATCTCTTATAAAGTATGATGGAACGTTTTCCTTTTGACACCCATCAAACTCCTAGTCCAAAAAAAAAGGGGGGAGGAAAAGCCAAAACGTGAGCGCAAACTTGTAATTTTAAAGCAAATTGTGTTGCACCTAATTATTTTTTCCATCCCTCCCGACATACAAGAGTTACCTTAACTGCAAAGCTAACAGCAAACTACCCTTTGCCTGTCATTTTTAATCAGGTTGTTTTAGGTAATTTTTGTTATGCCCCTCATTACTGAATTGTTTATCAATAGGTGCACCAAGTGTCACTAGCTTTTCTCATCAAGCCAGGTCTGACAAAGAGCTGCAGTGCATGGGAAAGAGGCAGCTAGGTGAAACTAATGCCATAGATGTTTGATTCATTAGGAGCTTATTGTTAACGGGGATGTCTGATTGTAAAGGCTCAGTCAAGCAAAAGAGTGCAGAGTAATCAGTCGGATTTATAGTTTGCAGGGCTCAAAAAAAAAAAAAAAAAAATCAACATAAACCTTTGGATATAGCAGAAACAGAAAAATCCCCTTTGGGCAGCCCTAACCTGAGACCAGCCAAATAAGGTCATGCTACATGAAGGTTGCCTGTTAGGTGATGGAAGATATAGGAGGATTAGAGCCATATGGCATGGCCTATCATACCTTCTGACTTAAGATAACAAAGCCAAGCTTTGTGCTTAGCTGTTTTTGACTGACATCATCAATTTTATTTTATGTTGGTCACCTCCGGTAACAGGAAAAAATGGCCTAGGGTTGATAACACATGCCTGTTTTTTTAGTATTAAGATGCCTTACAGCCAGTTTTGCGCTGTAAAAAATTTCAAAGAATTAGTAGCTTGTTCTTCTATCAACCATCCTCCAGCAACTGTCAGCTCCCCCCTCCCTTGTTTTCGGTTTGTACCTTGCAAATGAGAGACAGCCTTATTCAGAACCAGATGTAAGGCTCCTAGAGAATGAGCATAAGCTGTTGTACTTTAAGCCTAATGGGAAGTTTTATATGCAAGGGCCTTGAACTGATTAGTATAATTCCCTCTTTAATACAGCTGTCCCTCCAGATTAAGGTAAACCAAATGTTGCAATCAGAGATTAGTGTACCTTGCCAGTTATTAACATCCCCGGTTGCTCGGCGAGCACGTCAGACACTAATGCTGTGTATTTATTTGCCACTTCCACGCTGTAACTTGAACTTCTGCACCTGTCAAAGCATTCCAGGGAAGAGAGGGGTATTATTGGGAAGCAAAAGTTTTATACCTGTTACACCTGTTTGGTTTTGTCACTGCCTGAGATTTCCTTTTTTTCTTGCCAAGATTGCCAGGTGGTTTAATCCGTTCCTCTGCCGGTTTTATGAAGAAAGACTTTGTCTGCTGAATCACATTTGTTGCTCTCATCTGCTTTCCCCTCTCGAATATGTACGACTCACCTAAACCACCTTTTTTCCCCCCAATTTTTTAATTTATTTATTTTTTTTGCCTCCCCCTGCTTTCGCGAGGGCTCTCCGGCTGCTCTTTGTGTGCCGAGGGAGGATGCGGCTCCCGGCGAGGAGAGGCAGCACCCGCTCCCGCTGTGCTCGCATCAGCGAGCGGTGCCTCTCGCCCAAGGTGGGTCACGCAGTTGTCTTCTTGCATTTGGCAGGATATCCTGTCCACCAGCAACACAGATGTCTAGGGGGACAATGTCCGGGTTATCGAGGGAAGATCTTTGCCTTCCCCCCACCTGATCAGATTTTCTAGATAAATGTATACCGTAAACAAACTTAAAAAGCTTAGGGGGGTTGAGAGCGTCTTGTGCAGCACGTAGAAAATCGATAAAGTTAGGCCATGCTGAATAACTGCTCCTCAAATGCGTTTAATTACTTTAGAAGTCTGTTAATGTACCTGTAAACATGAGAGTCCCGGAGAAAAAGAGAGACACGCAGCATCTAGAGGAAGATGCTGCTAACTGGCATTTCTTTTATACTGACAATTATTTAAGCCTAAAGTTTTAAAATTAGCAGCAGAAAGGAAGCATTTGCCTTTTCTAGCCAAAAATTGAAACAAAAAACCCCAACAAAATGCCCCAACCCCTGCTTTTAAATAACCTCCCCCCAAACCCACTTAAGCGCTGCGCTGTTAACAGAGGGAAAGGGCTGAATGTAGTTTCTGCAATATTGTTGCTTCCTAGCAAAGACCCTGCTAAGACATTTTTTTAATTGAATAGATTCCTTATTAAATAGATAATTGACATAAGGTCAAAAAGGGCCATTTTAGCACAGTCCCCCTAACAACAAAGTTTACTGCCGGCTGCACACTGCCTGCACGTTATGGCTTAATTGCAGATTTTTTGAAAAGACAAAATATGTTCATATCTGAGGAATTATGTCTTGCAGCCTACTAAATATGCTAATGCAATACTAAGCAGGGATAAAGTTCTTGCCATACCACCCAACAGTTGCGTGGGACACGCTGCCAAGTTATTGTTAATTGTAAAGCGCAAGCAGGCTTTGCAATCCATCTTAATTGTCATACTTACTCCAGGTTTGGCGATAAGGCTAGATGGGCTGTTTTAAAGTGACAACGTTGACAAGGGGAAAGGGTGTGGGCCTGGGCTTGCGGTTCTGGAGGGGTTATGCGCTCTGACCTGCCGTAGGTTGATATGGACAGTCTGCAAGGGGATTTTAGTTGTCACGGGGTCCCCAGGCAGTTGAATAGAGTGACTGTCTGTCCTGCTTTTTCCTGTTAGGATCCTGACACGTGGAGCATTGATGAACTCAGCATAACGTTGAATAGGAGCTTTTTGGCAGCTGAGACACAAGGGCTAAGCTGCAGGTCAGAGATAACACTAGTGCAGATCTCCTCATGCACACAGTTAGTAGCATGCTTTCTTCCCTCCTGAGTGCAGGAAATAGCTCATGTTAAATACGTTCACTTTTCAGTTTTCCTTTCTTCTAAAACGCAGCTTGACAGATTGGGCTTTTCAGTTCCCCCCCCCCCGCCCCTTATTTTTTTTTTTCACCACCTCTGCTTTCTACCTCAGAAATACTCTTCAGGAAGCAGGAGTTAATCTTGGTGAGGAAACGATAAGGTGATACTTGATTTTTCAGGGGAAAGCAGAAGGATATGACTGCCCGGTAACTGCACAGAAATTTGCAGGGACGCCTTTTTTTAGGGCTTCCCTTTGCTTTTTCCTTTCTCCTCCTTAGAGCGGAGGACGGCAGGTCTGGCTGGAGGTAGGAGCGAGGGGTTTAAATAGCATCGGGGGCAGGAAGGAAGTGCTGGGAAGGTACATCGATAAAAGCCGCTTCCCCGCACTTCTCTATCAGCTCCCTGGATCAGGTGAATCGGGTCGTTCCTTTCCCAACTTTGATGCATCCTGGCTGGCACAGAAATGTGTCTTTGAAGTCGTTTTATATTCGGCCAAGTTTTTTACGTGGTTCCAAAAGAAAGAGGGCGAGCATTGTCTCTGCTAAATGATGTCAAGCCGGCATCCTGTGTACCGAGACAATGTCGAAGCCTCTATCTGCTCTTGGCATTGCTATTGAGGCTGCCTTGGCTGTTTGAAGTGTTTATGTCAGGGAGGCTTGAACCTGACAGAGATTTGAGGAGGGGGATCGTTCTTTAACAACCTTTTGTCTGTGTCTATGCAGATGTGTGCGCTTGTCGGGTGGTAGCGAGCCTGAGATCGCCCAACTCGTGTCACTAAGCATGATGCCGCGGAGTGCCAGAAATCCTCCCCAACATGGGTGGAAATACGCACGTTTCAGCTGGGCATCGAGGCTGAGCGGGACCTTTCTGTGGGAAGAGCCTCGCTGGTGATGGGGGGCTCTTCCCCCAGCAAGGGGGTGCTCAGCAGGAGCAGAGCAGAGCCAGGATGAGACCCTATTGTGCAGGCCTGTCTGCATTAGCGGATTCCTGTGCCTGTGTTTAGATTTTCAACGACTTAATTGAGCCTCTGCAGCGAACCGTTTGCAGCCAAGGGGCCAAGGCTATTGTTTATTCCTGTGGCTATCACCGAGAGCCACACAGACAGGGAGAAGGACAAACATAAATACTGCCTTTGTTACACTTTGGATGCTCCTTTTGCTCTCCTGACCGATTCCATACTCACTCTTGAGTGACTTCAGCAGCTTTTCTGCTAGATGCACGCTTTCACTTTCTTGAAGAGGAGGAAAGTAACTAGAAAATAGGATGGGAGAACCCATTGGCATTAAAAGGCCCGATGCTTGCAGGGCGTTGCTCTTCCCAGTTTTCTTCTTTCTGTCGGAGCGGAGGGGCTGCGGCCACGGCCAGTGCTGCTCGGAGCTCGGGGAACACTTCCCAGCTGCCGCGGCAGGGTTGCAAGTTTTTCCTTGGAAAGCAGCGCTGGGAGCTCTGTGTATTTTCTTTGCTAAGTCGTGAATTCATTATGAAATTTATACGATGAGATCTATGACTCTGCTAATATTTCCACAGCGCAGTTTGGCCTTTTCATTCCAGAGAGGGTTGGACAGGAGCTAAGAAGATCTGGCTTTTGTTTTCAACTCTTCTACAACTTCCTGTATGACCTTGGGCAAGTTGCTTAATCAAGCTGTCTCGAGCTTTCCTTTGTAGTAATGTTACTTGCAAATGTTAGAGAAGTCGTGAATATGCATGGTCGATTTGGTAGGTGATGTTCAGGTACTAATTTGATACCTTAAGGAAGAAAGAAGCCCTGTAAAATAAGAGAACCGAAGTCTCAGTATCTCGCCTTGGCTTCAAATGTAGGATTCAAAGAAACGCTGACAGCAGCAAGACCTTGGCTGATCCGAATGGGGTTTAGGTGCAAGTAGTGCCAACTTGAGGCAAGAATTTTGCTATCTAAGGAAGTGAAATAAATTGTGGAAAGTTATTTAAATAGTGATCAGAGAGCGCGTGTAGCAAGAGCTTATTAGAAATCTAAAGACGGGACCTGAAGATGAGGACAGAGACACACCAGAAACGTAAGATTGTGCTGAACGTTGAATTTGCCTGTAGGAATGCACTCTTGCTGGCCCTGCAGGTAGGGGAGAGGAAAGCCTCTGCTCTACATCCCCCGGGAAAGGGGAGCTAGTCCTAAGAGCGCAGCCCGTACAGTTAAATAGCAGGCTCTAATACAGTGACAAGAGCAGATGACCCTCGGTTTGGGGAGGGCGAGCAATTTGCCTAGAAGTGCTGGAATGTGCACACACACAAAATAAAAGGCGTGCGTGCTACAGAAGGCTCACACCGCTTTCATTAAGGCGATGGACATCTAAGCACTCGAAGATGCACGATAGGACGTGTTTTTTAAAGTGGCAGAAGTCCGCTAATAAATACTAGCATATCTAAGAACTTGATTACAGCCTGGTTTATAGGGAGTGGTAATATCTTTATTAAGCCAACAGATATAGTTGGAGGGGGAAAAACAGACGAGCCCTCTACAGGGCTCTTTACTGTAATTAAAATAGGCTGCCTATTTCTAGTTAAAGAATATGTAAACTCTTAAGGCCAAATGCTGCAGCTAGTTACTATTAGCGAGAAACTGTAAACTACAAAATCCCAAACCAGGAAGTCCCATGGAGATAAAAAAATATCTAAAGAACAGTCAGAAATGTGCCCTATATTATTGATGCTTCAAGCGGTATTAAGTTGTGAAGGGCTGGAATGTAAACAGAGTTACAGATGTCTGATGCCGTAGGTTGAATTAGGGAAGCAGGAAATGCACTCCTTCGCTTGGGATGTTTGGAAAAAACACCTTCTGCCTGTCTTTATCTGAAACAGTTAAAGTTTTGTTTAACCTACAAAGTAATTCGAAGGAGAATACGCCACGCAATCAGAGTTGTTTCTTCTATTTATAGCGGCAAAAATAGGAGCTATGCAAACCAACAGGAGATGGTCCCAGTTCAGAGAGCTACATTTTAGAAATGACCTAATGAGAGAGGGTAATAGCAAGGGTAGGTTGTGTCACAACGGTAAAAACTACAGCTGTACACACATATGTTTACTTGGTTTAGGCATGTCTGCAGCTTAGAGAGACAATTATTTTATGTATCTTTATAATGTAAAGCTAACGATTATTTTCCTCCTTTGGGGTGAATTGTGAAGGATCAGGTTTTTTTCCTAGAAGAGGGTGGGAGAACAGTCTCAGTTGGTTATAAATGCTCTGGTAATCCTGATACTTCTATGTCCCAACCTTTAAAGCTTATAGCCTTATCTTATCTTCCTATGGTTGTTGTTACCCCTGCCAAACTCTGCTGATGGGCTGCTAACATCGTTACGTTTGCTCCTGATTTGCAGTTTAGCATAGACCAGAATTTGCCTGTTATACTTGCTGGTGCAGGCTCTCCTCCTCTTAAAAATTCACCTCCAAACAGAGCAACCTGTTGCTTTGAAGGACTGATTTTTGTTAGTTGCAGTGGCACAAATGAGCTCAGGACCCACCTTTGCAGGTCCAATGGAATGAGAAGTGAATTGTGGTGTTGCAGGAGGGGAGCTGCGTGGGGACAAGGTATCATGGCAGGCTGGTGTGAAAAAGTGGCTAATTCGTACCTCAAAGGCAGAGCCACCCTCATGAATGATACTTTGGGACAAGATAATCTCCTACTGCATTTATAATGCCCATGGGAGCGGTTCTTGCTGAGGATCTCTGAGAACTGAAGTTTCTTAGATCCTACAAGGTCTACACACCCTGCTCCGTGGGACAGTGTGTTATAATGGACAGCCCTTACAAACCTGAAATAGTCTTTGTCCTTTTCGTCGTGATTGTTGTTGGTAAACTCATATAAATGGGAAGTGCCATTTCCTTCACATTGTTTGAAGTGTATTTGTTCAAGAAATAACTGAATAACAGTTTTCCGTGTTTAAAAGAGGAGAGCTTTTCCCTAACGCCCTAAGTCTAAATTAGTATTCTTCATGTCCTGATGAGCCCAGAATAGTAGGGCAGCCAGGTTAGGGTCCCAGGCTTTAACACATCCTGGGACTTCATCTTTCTCCTAATAAAAACCTCCTTCTTCTTTATTTTTTTTTTTTTTTTGTGCTAAAAGTTTTGATTCTTATTTATTTCTTACTGCCAGCTGAAATGCTGAATTAGAAGAAAAAAGGGGTGGCAAGTACCTCTTTTGGAAATATTTTGTTTGGATGACACCTAGGTAATGTCAGAGACCCCTTTCCTGGGTGGGAGCTCTGATGCAGGTCAGAATTGCTGTGGCAACGTGGGTTTCCTGAGTTTCCTTTTTGCACGTGCATTTAAACTGGCGACTTTGAAAGAAAGGTCTGTATGTGCAGTATACCCTCGTGATTTTTTCCCCTCATTTTTCAGTTTTTGCTATTTCATAAGCCTGAAACAATAGCAGTGGAAACAGAAATATCTCTCAACTGATGGTAAGGAAATAGGTGAGAGTGTGGAAGACCCTTATAATTAAATCAACTGATATAAAAAAAAGAAAAAAAAAATCCATTGCATTTGTTTTTGTGAGCAGTGCTAGTTGCCTTGCCAGTCTGAAGCTGGCACTGTGGGTTTGCTGTAATCACTGAGCTGAGAAAAAGAGACACGGGTTTTGTTTGTTTGTTTGTCATCATGGAGTTGAGCGGGACTTAAGCAGTTGAATGCACAACACTTTGCTCTGCTTTCATCCTCTTCTCTCTGATTCTGGATTCCACATAAATTCCCCTTGATTCTTCCAATCTGTTTTTTGACCCTCCTCAAGAATTAGGATTTATATATATCACATGTGAATATCAGCTTGGAAAGTGTGTCTTTTTGGTTTTAAAAATGAATCCTGATAAAAATCAGTTGCACGTCTACCTCTGAGTGCTTTGCTTGAGCTCCATCTCCCATGGGAGACCGTGTGTGTGTATTGCTTTGCTTTGGGGGCATCCAAGCAGCAGCGCTCGTTCTGGCCAGTTGTCAGGTCTGTAGGCAGGATGGCATCTTGGGTTTGTTGCGGCACAACGTGCCATACGGGCAAACGCCCAGAATCTGAATCCTGGACACGCTGCAATATTCTGCAGCGTAACATGTAGACCTTCGGGTTTCAACACAAAGTTGTTCAAAGATTAGGAGAAGGAAAATACATGTTTGAGAGGGAGAAATAATGTAATCAAACAAGATGACACAGAGCAATGCCAAGGAAAAAAAATTCCTTCAGTCAACCAGTCCTGACTAGTGCACTTCATCACCGAAGCCAGTAATCCTCTATCGCTTCGAGAGCAGCTTCAAAAGGCCTGTGCTATCCAATATTTTGAATGCAGCTGGTTGAAGATCAAATACCGAGACCACAGCGCCTTTCTTTTGCCTTGGGAGCGGGGTCTCTGCCTTGCTGGGTTTCTCTGATGCCGCGTGGAAGGTCGCACCCCCTGCTCAGCATCCTCCCAGCATCGCACACTAACTGCTCACCACAGCCCTGGTTGTAAAGCCTGTGCCAGAGGCAAGGAAAGGGGTGGAAAGCCATGTGGTGGAAATATGTTGCACTCTAGCTTTCCTTGGCTTGCAGATGGCAAATTCAAGACTAGTACAAGCTAGCCAGAGCAGCCCAAAGACTGCTCTAACATACTCTTAAAGCTAACCTTTAGGCACAGCAGTTATTGTTTGCCATGAGCTTGCTAATTTGCTGAAGGTGTCTGAGGTCTGAGGAGGTAGGTATAGCATTGGGTATGAGTTACGGATCGCTGCCCTGTTCTCTGCTCTGCCACCTGCTCCCCGTGACTGCAAATCTCATCCTCAGCACAATGCTTTCGTAATTGTCTCATACTTTCAGATCTTTAGCTGGTGAAATATAAAATGAAGTGTGTGACTCAAATTACTTTTGAGTTAGTGAGTAGCCGAAGGACTCATGTGGTAAGCCAAGTTGCCATTTGCAAACCAAGGTTTCACGGTTGTCACATGAACACGAAAGGTTATTGCTTGCTGGACCCCATGTTACTGCCCAAGTTACGGTTGAGGGTTTTGCTCTGACTTGCTTTCCAGCTGATCCTTCTGGGAAGAAGGAGAAAGTCTTGAGCTGTGTTGCGTCCCCCAGCAGCAGGGATGGGCATTGCACATTGGCAGGGTTGGGTTGGCACAGTTTTTGCAACCATGAGGGTGGGCTGGTGTGTTATCGAGGGAAGCCCCAGCCACTGTGGCCTTTCCAAACCCTTGATGCTCTGTTCTGGCTGCGTGGGAGATTGGCCTGATCTGGTAGGTATGCAGTCAATATAATGTTCCAGTAAAGCTTACACACTTGAAACAAAAATGCTTTGTGCTGGAAAAAGGCTAGCTCTAGCAGTAGGGTGTCTCCAGCACCCTCATACCACATATTTCTTGTTTGCAACCCTGGTGTTTTCTCCTTCTCCTTGATAACCTTCTCACCTACTGCACAGTATACACAGACCTTCACCAGGTTTCCCTTCCTCGGCGCTGGCTGAGATGCTGGCTAGACCAGACTGTTCCTTAGGAGGATACAGGCAGTCTGATCTCTAGATAAACTCTCCAGAAGTATCCACCTAGCTTGACTTTATGCCTTGACACATCTGTGAGTCAGCACAGTGGTGATGCATTCTGCCAGATGCTTCCAAAAAAGAGTTGTCCTGACCCAGAGGTTCTGGTAGTCATCTCTCTGACATAGACCTTAGCCAGCTTTCCATAGGGCAATCCCGTAGAGATTGTGTATGAGCCAGTATGAAGCACTCACTCTTCTAAACGGGTTCTTTCTCTGCTAATGCTTATTCTGCCTGGGATGTCTCAGGCCACAGTGATTTCATGCTGTCGTTTCCATAGTTGGACAGTGTTTGCATCCGTGTGCACTACCCCTCCAACTGTTTGCGAGGATGTGAGTGTCTGGTGTTCCCTCTATCAGCCCCTTGCACCTTAGGTTTGCAGCCAAGCCAGTCATCCTTATTAATAGAGGGCTGGATTTCTGTGGTGAGACGTTGAGGTTAGGTGTCACAGGGTGCAGCTCGGCGATAAGGACGTGACGTTTGCTGCTTTGGAGGACTGGTAGTGAAAGCTTAAGCCAAGTCCAGCCTGGACACATGAAGATGTCACTGTAGGACTCACCCTTCCAAGCCCCTCCGAGGCTGAGGGGTACGTCTGGCTCAAGAGGGTAGGTCATCTGGAGTGGTAGGCTCTCAGCACCGCAGCTATCTGGGGTTAGCCAAGAGCAAGGGGAGGCAGTCACACGTTTTAAGGTGCAGAAGTCGCCTTTTAACGACCAAAATCTTGGCCTGGCCAGCCCCACCGTTTCCTGCCAGCTCTGGAGATAAGCCCACAGCAGGTCAGACCGAGGGATCACCGTGCCCTGTCTCTGGCTGCGGTAAACAGCAGGCGCCTGGGGAGAAGCAGAAGAGCAGGGGAAGCCGATAGTGACTCTTCCCAATCCTCCCCATTTTCAGCAACGGTTTCCTTAATCTGATAGATCAGACGAGCCCGTGAGCACGACCTGCACCGCTCGTGTGTTCGGGGTGGTGGCAGACCTGCAGCCTCGCAGAATCCTTTCTAGAGTTGCAGCCATTTAACAGAGATGTCTCCAAGGGGTCCGCATGGCTGAGGTCTGAGCCGTTGCTACCGGTATGGGACTTGTGCTGTGCTTGTGTTTTGTTAAGATGGACTGAAGTATTTCAGTTTAATGTTGAATTACAAGAGGAAAGAAAGGAAAAAAAATCCAACTCAACAGAGCAGTTCCTGTGTCGGGACTGTCAGTAATCAATGCAGGAGGAAGCATCCGCTTCCAGGCCATTTATTAGCCTGTTTTCAGAGGCCTTTCTAAAAACCACCCACGAATATGAATAATCATATCAATAGTTAAAATTATCGACTGTGTCTTGTTTTTCTTTTTAATTTTGTTTTCCTTCTTGTTTGCCTCCCTCCTGGTTGTAAGGCAGCCATCCCCGCCGGAAACCCCTGCTTTAAAAGAAGGACTCGCTGGGGCGAAAGGAGTGGGTTTCCTAAGCCGCCGGATCAAAGCGAAACCTCCCAGCCCAGCCGGCACACAGGTTTCCTCCCGCTCCCAGGTTCACGCCGCGTGTCCGGGCTGGGTGTCCAGCTCAGCCGCCCCCCAGGATGCCACGTGTGCTCTCAGCTACCTTGGGATCTCCTCTTTATTTATTTCTTTTTTAATTTAAAAATAATTTGGTGGGTCTCTAGCAGAGTTATCTGCTGTCGCTGCAATATACTCTGCGTGTCGGACTCCCACAGCCGAAAGCCTCTGTTTCCTTTCTGCCAGTACCTTGGTATCTGCCTTGCCCAGGAGCCTGCTGATGAAGATTTCCTGTTTGTTTTGAGTCACTGCTGGAGTGATAAATATACTTCGGCTCTCTCCTCCGAGAGGAAAGAAACCAGCTGCCCCGAACTAAAGGGAAAAATATGTCGAAATTCCACCAAAGGGCCCTGTTATCACGAGGCTTCCATGGAAGGATGAAACCGGGTAACACGAGCTACGACAAAGGCGCGATTTCCATATTAGAAACGTCTCTCCGCACACAGGGTTTGCCTTTAATCGTCTGCTTTCACTCCCTAACTTTAATTTTTAAACCGGGTTAGAAATAAATAAATAAGTACAAAACCCCCATAAACTTACACGGTGGAGTAATGCTTGGCTGGATAAACAAACAATTATACTTGTGGTTTCTTGATCTGACCACAAGCTTTAAATGCCATATTTTTGCATGAACCTATAATGCTTCTGGATAAACAATTGTGTTTATATTGTCAGGAGTATCCAGTGTGGTGTTGTGTAATTTCTATGTGCGATTACTAGGATATAGGATAAATTCCAAAAGAAAAGAAAGGAAAGGAAGATTAGATTATTAAGTCATTTTTAATAAAAACAGCATAGTTTGGAATTGCTTATAGCTTAATTTGTAATTTTAAAAGAATGCAGCACTGGCTTTTAAGTTTCTACAATTATCTTTTCATCTCTTTTTATCCTTTTTTTGCTAGAGATGGGGCCCAACCCAAAACCTCGGCTCTAAACCCAAGGTTCAGGTTCAGATCTGAGTTCAGAGCGCCAACCTCATTCCTGAAGAAGCGGAGTCAGGCCAGCGAGCTCCAGCACATTTTGCCTTTGAATTTCCAAGCCCAGGTTCAGGGGTGTTTGACCCTCAGGAGTTATTTTTGCCGGGTGGAGCGGTGGAAGTGGCGGTGGCCTGGGGGCTTTGGGGTGCCTCCAGCCCTGCAGAGGATCCAGGTGGGGTGGCAGGGGTCAAAAAAGTGTTGTAGCAGATCAGGAGAGCTGTAGGGCAGTGATAGAAAAAAATACTCATTAAAGGTACCCTGGGGCCAGCTTTGGTCTGGTCCAAACCCATGCAAGGCAAACGCAGGGCTGCAGTGGAGGGAGTGATAGCTTTTGGGAGGTGGCAGCCCCTTGCCATGGCTTGGAGGAATGTGTGCTTCCAAAGAGGATTAGGGTTTTTTTTTTGTATGTGAAATTGCTTCTAAAGGTACAGGTTTGGGCCTCATAAAAAAGGCGCAGGACAAAATTTTGCTTTCGGTGGATGTTTGAACTGCTGCTTATGGGGAAAAAAAAAAGTGGTTTTCCTACAGTTTTCGATATATTTCTCCTTTTTTATGTAAACTCCATAAGTGCTGGCAAACAACGTGTGCTTTTCTCTACTCACCGGCACATTCCCATTCCAATAAGCTAACCAGGCTCACTCCTTTATATCACTGAGTGAAATCACATGGAACAAAAATAATCATATTTAAACAGTTTGAAGTATACTTTTTCCGTGGTTTACCTTTACCATCTCCTAGTAAAATATAATTTCTTCTTTAACAGCAGATGAAAAAAACCATTATAGCTTTAAAGCATGAGATTATAAAAGACTGCAGCTAGTTTAGATCTCACAGTTAGAAGTTAATTCTAAGTCACTGGAATTGAAAACATCAGTTTACAACATTTACTGGCTTGCTATAAAAATGTATTCCCCTGTGTTATGTTAAACATGAGAAACTACACCTCAGTGTGTCCATTATTTATATATTTATTCATATCTTGCTGCTTCTGATTCAGCTGTGTAACTGTATGCAAAACAGATAATTACCGGGGAACAGAATAATTTGTATTTTGAGGGGAATAAATACCCTGAAGGATTTGCTTTTGGGGAAAGAACACACTGCAAAGAAATTACATAGATTTCGTAAACAGATATGAAAATAGAAAAAAATGGGTGAGGAAATATGTTCGGCCTGGCAACTTTGACACTGCTGTCTTTGCGATGGCCCATTATTCAACACAGTTATGTCCAAAATGGGTTTAATGGCAACCCAGCCCAAATACCAGAACGATGCTGAAGGGTTGGCTGATCTTTGGGGAGCACTGAGATTGCCACCAACATATTTGCCCACCGGCTATGTGGGAACATACTGCTTAAGAAATACCTGCACCAAACATGCTTCACGCATGGCAATTGTTTAAAGGAAAATGCCATTTTCCTCTTCCCCTTCCAGCATGTGGGGATCTTGTGTTCGCCCCTCCGCGGTGCCGGCCGGTGGCGGGGAGCCGTCCCCGGATGGGCGACTGGAGCTTGGCTTCCTGCAAGTGTAAGCGCCATAGACATTCTCTCCTCCAGCTTTATTCTCTGATTTAGCACCAGACTGTGGAAGAGAGATGCTGGAGACACTAATTTCAGCATTTCCAGTAACAGAATTACTGCTGGAAACGTGGCTGAATAACAGCATCACTGTTCATCTCCCTTTGATTTATTTAGCGCAAGCGTTTGGCTGTTCCATTTCTCTTTGCAGGCTTTCTGGTGGGAAATGGGAGTCTCCCAAACTTCCCTACAGTGACGGTTTTATAGGCAAGTCCATGCCAAAAATATTTGTCTGGTCACCTTAAAACTACCCAAGTTGCCCCAAATCGTGGGTGGTGCAGAGGGGTGTCGAACCTGTCCCAAGGAGCACCCAAAGGGTCCATCATTCAGCATCCTGAAGCTGCCTTCGAGTGAATTCCCGGACCCAAGCGGGCTGCTTCAGCACTTCGTGTTTGCCTCTCGAAGTGAAATCTGGCATGCGCACGGTAAGAAAACACCGCAGTTGGCTATCCGTTTGTTTATCTCAGGTATTTGGAAGGCCCTTTTGCTGTAGTTGTATCATGGTCTCTGGCGTACACATCCCGCAACACCTGGGAGCGGTGGGAAGGGTGGCCGGCTGCAAGTGACCGGGCTGCACCCCGGGAACTGAGGGGTAAAGTGACATGACTGGGGGCACCCGAGAAATCTGTGGCAGGATGTGGGGTGAACTCCAATTTCGCAATTCCTTGGCTAGAACAGTAAGATGGTTTCTGTGATAGCCTGCTGCGTGGGGCTGTGCCTTTGCACCATCAGGAAAAAAAATACTGAATTTGAAGATACTTTGCAGACAAACCCAGTTATGTGTAGCAGTGCACAAAAAGCAGTTTAACACAGTGTTAAAGAAAACCAAAGCGAAAAATCTCTGTCTTAAGATCGCAGCCTTACCACTTTCACCAGGGCTGATCATAAGTTTTTCTTTTCTTTTTTCTCTTTCCTTTCGGTGGAGAAGTTTTCTAAGGTATTTTTCAAACTTTCCAGTTTAGCAATGTGTTGGCTCAAATTGAAAAGAGAACTAGGCACTGGGTCACAGGCAGAATTAGGTTTGCGCTAGTGGTGGGGGCAGGTTGCTGACACAGCTACAATCAGACAAAACATTTAAAACTTCTGGCTTTGTACTTCTCAAATGCCTCTTTTAGAAAATCGCTTAAGTTGTTATTAACATCCACCACCCACCTTCCCTTTCTGGTCCTGACATTGTGTAATAATAGATAATGTTGACATATGTTCCCTGCTGGTCAGAAATACTATACTTCTGTGAAAGGTAACATTTTCAAGCAATGACAAAATGTATTTTACTTGGACAGAGCATTAGTTGTTGGACTAATCTCACAATGTGGGATGTGGGGTAAAAGTTTTAACGTTTTAGTTGTGGGAGAAAGTTTGTTGGGACAGTAAAAGCATCAGTATGGGGTGTGTTTAGTTTTCTCCATTTCTAGAGGTACTGGCTTGGTATCAAACTCTTGCGTCCGTAGGAATTTAAAAGAAACATTTGCAGTATGTATGAGGAACAGCTGTCTGTGTACTCCCAGCGACTTTTCAAAATGACTATTTGGACTTTTTTTTTACTAGGAAGGATTAGAGAATTAAGGAGTATGTGTGCGTCCCCCACAAGCTTGGAATAATTTTTTTTTTTTGTAGATCAATTTTAAATGTTGAGTAATCGTAAAAAGATCTGCATTTATTTATTTCCCACTAAGCAAAGCTGTCTGAAAATAGAAAAAGAGGAAGAGACAGCAAAATCTTCCAAACAAATATGTTGTGAAAAAACTACTTTTGAAAGTAATCTAGGGTGAGATTCTATAAAAACGTATCTGCTTCGCACGCCACTGAACTCAGCACAAGACTGCGCAAGCCTGGAGAAATCGAGTTTTATTTTAAGTCTTGCATGGATCTCTGTGCTGGGGAGGCTGGAAATAATTTTTTTATTGAATCTGGTCTTTTTACGTGCTACAACACGATCCAGAAATAATCGCGGGGGTCCTGTAATTTGGCAGTGGGCTCCCTACTATTTGTTTTTTTCCCTGCACTACGAAGTGGGCTGCTCAGCCCGTTAGAAATGTGCCTTTTCCCGCAAAATCAGTGAAGTTTTAGGGAACAGCCCACTGTCCAGCATCCGCCCACTGCCTCCTGGTCTCTGACACACTGGTCTATGGGGACCAGGAGCTCTAACCTGCACAGCCCTTGCCCCAAGCCGCGAGCCATGCCTCTGGGGTGATCTGGGGCCTCCAAGCAAAACCGTTCGGTGCGGCAAGCTGCTGCCGTGCGGGTCTGGGATGGGGTCTCCCATGGCGCGGGGCGGCCGGGAGCTCCCCCGCGAGCTCCCCATCCATCTTCCTTCACCCATCAGGAGCGTCCTGTTTGTTTTCAAACTCTCCCTGCGTGTCTGTCGGGCTGCCTTGGGTTGGCTCTGTTCTCAGTTACACCCATTGATGTCAGTGGGGTTGCGTTGGTGGAATCAGGAGAAAAATTTGGCTCCTCGTCTTTTTATTCCCCCCCTTCTCTTTTTTTTTTTTTTCACACTGCTCAGCCTAAGCCCAGCCCGCTGCCTGGCTTGTCCCGGGCTCCCGCTGCCGCTGGGGTGAGAGCTTCTCCTCTGCAGCTCCTGCTGCTTGGCACGGCTTCGCTGCTTCGTATCCAATCTCGGCTCAAAACATATCTGTTCTGCTTTCTGCTTCCTCCCTCCCTCTTTGCTCGCTGTAAAGCATTTTATTATCCAGACTTTGTGGAAGGCTCTGTACAAAATGAAGTTGTGAGGTTATTTGTTTTGGTGCAGCCAATCCAATAGTGTAAGCTACTTCCCTCCTTTAATCTTCTCCTCTTTAGATAATACATAGGCTTTTATGTCCATTAATTGTCAGAAATAAATGCTTCTTTAGCTATTACTTCCTGAAACAGAGCGGTGATTTCCCTTACATACAGCTGTTTATATTATGCATAGCATAGCCCTGTCACAAGAATACATTATAAGTTTTCGTAAGACCTTGCACTCGCGTTTAGCATCATTTCCAGTTTAACTCGCCTTTTTCCCAAAAGAGAGAAAGTATCCAGCGGGCTACCGAGCAGCAGTGCCTGCTGCCCCTCGGTCAGCATGGCTCAGGAGTAATCCCTGCAGGCATTAGAAGAAATAGAAGAGTGATAGGAGCAGTGGGTAAGGTTAGTGGAGTTTCACATTGCTGCTTTAGGACCTAATCATTATTAATTATTCGCTTAATAGTAGAGACTTCATGTCCCAGCTGAGATTAAGACCAAATGGTGCCAGATGTAGTGCAAACACCTATTAAGTCATGGTCCCTTTATCAAACAATTTACGGTCTAAATAGACAAGACAGAGAAAAGATGGGAGATGAACAAAGAGGTGTCAGCACCGGAGACGGGAAATTGGAGGAACAGGGGCATTAGGGATAGGAAGAGAAATGAAGGCCACAATGTAATTTCTGGAGATAATCAGGGGAAGACCCACCACTGGGGTAAAAGCATAGACACGGTCCTGTGGAAACCTACTGCGCCAGCTGAAAATGGCCCTGCCTGTCACCGCTGCCCGCAGGGCTCTGGGGGGGAAGAGGTGGTGTAGATGCTCGTCATCCACTTCCACCAAAGCAACCTGAGCTCCATTACCCTGCTGACGGAGAGCGTTTGAACTAACCCAACCGGGTATTTCTGAGTTGGGCTAGGGGATGTTCACATGAACCTTCTTCTGCTGGCCTTGCAGGATGGTGAGCAAGGGGTGCGGAGGACGGGAGCTACCATTTCAGCTAGTGCAGCTAGACCTGGAAGAAGACATGTCCATAGCCCTAAGGGCTGCTCCTCTCCCTCCCAGCTTGGTTGGTACCTTTCTCAGGCCCCTTGGCATGCAAGCATCACCGGCCCAGGCTCTCGCACTCACTCACATCTACTTACACCTACTTACACCATTTAATTTGCACCACCTTACAAATCACCACTGAATTTGGCCCCCAGTTCAGTTCACCACTGAAATAAACAGATCTATGTGATGGGCTACAAATGGTCTGACCGCTTTGGTTTGTCATGGGGAGTAGGTTGCTTTGATTCCTGTCCGTTTTTAAGTTTAGCTCTGTGCAGCAGAAAAGAGCTGACAACTTTCTAAAGTTCCTTAAATTCTCAAAATGCTATACAAACGTTAGCTATCTAGCAACAAAGTATTTAAGACACTTTGCTTATGACTTCATGAATAACTTTCTGAAAGGGTTGTGACATACTTGTACCATTGTTTTGTATGGCAATTGAAGAAAAAAAAATCTTGGAAGGATGTTTGTTTTTATTTTTCTTCTTCTGACCACTCTGTTTGGAAGAACTGCCAAGTTTGACTCTAAACTTGCAAGTACAGTAACTTTTTTTTCTTTGAAACTTGGGTCTATAATGTCTGGAGCTGCTTTTGGTTGAAAGCAATTGTTACGTTCCTGACTCTTGTGATCAATCGCAATCGATTTCATACGGAAGGTTAACAGAGAAGGTCCAAACAAATGAATCCATGTGCATTTATCTGACAGTTTTTCATATACAAATAACGAAAGCAGTACATTATCAATTCTCCGTAGTAAGAAGTATTCCTCATGTTTTTATAAAAAGTACTTAAGAGCTGACTTTGAAGAAAGACTTTGAAAACTTGCCAAACCTTCTTTGTATTTTGAAAGTCCACATCAAGAAAGTAGTAAATAGTCATTGAGCATAGGAAAAAGGAAACTATTAGCATTGTTTTCTTTGAAAGATAAAAAGAAAAATGCAGTGCAAAACTTCATAATCTCTGCAATGTGTATTTGTTATTTGAATCAATTTAAAACAATTGTCACTATTAAGTTCATGCTAGCCTGCCTACTGAACTGTATAAAGTGGTTCTGTATCTGCTAGTTTCATATATATGGGTTTCCCCCTTTCCTCATCTCCTTCTAGTTTTACAGGCTTAAGCATTTCCATTTAAGTGCAGAGTTAGAATTTATATGAAGGCTCTGCTTAAAAAACTCTACTTCGGCTCCCCAGCCCTCCTCAGGTTTTTTTAACCTACATTCAATCCTCTGATGCGAGGATATCTATCCTTGATTTCCATAAAGCAAACGTTCCTCAGATTTCCCTTTCCGGGGCCCCATTGCCATCGTGCAGCCATTCTCTGTAATGTCTTCAGATAAGATATCCTCTTTTTTTTTTTTAAATGTTTTTTGTTTGTTTTTATTTTCAGATAGCTCCTGGGCCAGGCTTTCTGTTGTTGTTAGTGTGATTTGGTGCAGCACCATTTTAAAATCGCTGCTCATCACCAAAAGAGATGAAACCAGGTGCTTTCCATAGGTTGAAAAAAAGGAGAATCATGTCAGAGCAAGCTTAGCCAAGTGTTTGGATGAAACTATGTGTAGACTCATACCGTATACCACCTTTGAACAGGTATACCGCATGCTTGCACCAAACACAAGAACCTTGGTATTGTTTAATTATCTGTAATCAAGTAGCCAACTTGCCTTTCACCACCACTAATGCAGGTTGTACTTATGCATATATTAATTGCAAAGCCATTAAGCTGTCCCGTGTGTGAGGTAGTAGGATGAGGAAATGCCTGTTCACTTCATCTTTAATAAGTTCAGTATACGTTCAACTAAAAGGGGATCTAAGCTGTGTGTAACCTGTGAGAAACAGAAGTGGAAGTCAGTACGTGAAGAAACATATGCCTGCCATGTAGAAATGGGATATTTCCCCCTGTTTGCAATAGAATTGTCTGTAGGTTATAAAATAGATAAGGTAAAGAGCTTGAATGGCTGTGTAGGCATTTGGTGTGTTTGGTAGTCAACTACAAATGCTGACCTTTTAAGAGGGATCGTGTCTTTATACAGAAAATGTATATTTATGGATGAGATAAAGGTAGGATTACAGTAAGGATTTTTTTGGAAGGAGTTTCCGTGATTGTATTTCTTCTTAAGAAGATAGTTGATGGATTAAACGATCATCTGAGATTTTCAGAGTTTGTAAAGACTTTCAGATTTACCAATTCATCATCTCTTGTCTCCATCTAATTATTACAAATCTGTTGCCTCTAAATATTTGTTGCTGCTGGATATTGACTCATCTCCCGCCCTAGCTTTGTTCAAAGTATCTATCCCATTTTACAGTAAACAATCAAGAAAACATAAAATAGATTAAATTGTTATAAATGCCAAATGTATGAAAATATCCTGCTGAAAAGTATGAAAATTTGTCATGCTTCTCTGCCACCATTTTTTCATTGATAAAATGGATCTAATCACATTCACATCTCTTATGGCTTTCTTGTAACGAACAGGCCAAGCTTGGACCTGCTGATGGCCTCTTCATGACCTTTCTCCTTGTAGGGAGATGATGAGTGAAATTTGGTGGGACGAGGTTTTGTTCAACCAGCTCTTTCACAGGGAGAATTTGTTCCCTGTGGATGGGACAGGGCTAAGGGTTTGGCCTCACAGCTCTGACCCTGGCAAAATGCTTTTGGGGAGGGCAGAAGTGACACAATGAATATGGGAGGGTGCAGAAGGAGTTACTTCAGGCTTCCAGATGTATTTTTCCCATCACCACCCTTGCCAACTTCCTTCTCCACATCCTCTGACATGGCTCTTTGTGGTGCTCTGAGATACAGCTTTCAGGGCAGTGTAGAGATTCAGACTGATGGCACTCTCCATGTGCCAAGACCCCCAAACTATGAACTCTTAATAGCATCTTCTTTGTTTGCAGAGGGGGCCTCCAGGTCATGTTTATTTACTCTCTGTGAAATGGCGCAGTGTCCTCACATGCAAGCTGGTGACGTTCTAGCTTGACTACTTTCCTAATGAAGATATCCTGTTAATATTAATCTCGCAGTGAAAGCACACTTTTTCCCCCAGAATTCTCTTCTCAATTTGTTAAGAGATCTTCCTTGAAGGTAGGAGTGAAATGAAGGGCTTTTTTCTAATAACCAGCATCAAACAGGCACCCCCACAGCAGATCAAGGGGGGTGTCACATCTGTCCTCATGTCTAGGAGAGCAATGCAAATGACTATTCAACATTTCAATTCTACTTTTTTCCTTGTGTAAGGATGCTTGAAGGGTCCGTTTCAAGAGCCTTTCCTGTACTGTCATTTTGATTCTGACATTAGGATGGATCTGATAGCTGAGTAAACGGTTTATTTTTTCATTGGTGTGGACTTTGTGATGTTTAGCAAGCAGAAGGTAGCTTGAAAGACACAAATTTTGAAGTTTCTGGGAATTTGCCTGACTTCAATGAGGCCAGGTCTTCATCACAAGTCTGTTAGCATTGCCACAGCTTCATGGAGCTGGATAAGGGACAGTTTGGATGTTCATACAAAACAACAAAAAAAAATTATTTTTTTTAGCAATGGCACTTGTCCATTTCTGAATTCCTGGTTAAAATCATCTACATGTAGTTCTTTTAAGGATGACTTTTGATCTAGTTGCCTATATGGTGATAATGTCAAATGCTCTTTATTCTTCTAAAATGCAAAATTAATACTGCATTATTCTAACAAGTATTATTCCTGCAGTGAAGCAGGATTTCATCAAGTTAAACTTTTCTGTTAGAAAGATTAAAGGAGAAGGCAGAGGGCCAAGTTCTCCTCTGTTGTGTGAGTGTTGAGCTAGACGATGCATTGACATAAAAGAAATTGGGATTTACACTAGTGTAATCAAAACCAGAATTTCTCACACAGATTTTCTATGTATTTTTGTTAACTCTTGAAATATAGGACCATAATAATCCTTCTGTTCCTAAAGACGCACAAACTAAAGTCCCAGTGGCAGTCACATCACAGTGGGCTAAGGAGGTGCGGTTTGCATTGCCTCGTGAAAGTCCTAAGATAACCGCAGCCTGAATGACTTACAGTGCACGGACATGCTCATTAATACATAAACTACTGTAACGGTGCCTTGTGCTTCCTAGAAGCTTGCTGCCTGCATTTTTAAGGAGAAACCCAAGTTACTCAGCAAAGATATACTCGTCGGTGCTTTGCTTTGGTTTGCCATTGCAAAAACTGTGCTTTTTCAAAACTCAGTATATAAGTGCAGAAGAAACATGTTGGGGCTCCGCGTCTTTGGGAAAGGGGGTTGTGCCTAAGCTGTTGGCGGGGTGTCACCATGTGGTGCATCCAGCCACTGTCCTGGGCATCCTCTGAGTGTCGGGGTGAGAGCATCTCACTGCCGGCCCCCACCCCACCCCGCAGCCTCTGGGACATTCCTACAGCCGCTTTCCAGCGAAATCCCACGCCGGCAGGGTGACTCACATCAGAAGACATTCCAGAAAGAAGAATAATTATGCCGTTGCTGGAATTGATGTAATGGTGTTTTTTAGGATGCTTTAATAGACATGAGTGATGTTTTGGCAGGCAATCGAAATAACCCTAGATATCTGATTGCATTACCGACTGCTACCAAGGGCATCTCTGGGGAAAGGGACATTACTTAAGGTACTTTCTCCGTATTTTTAACTTGCTGGAGCTAACTTTTAGCGCAGCACAGGGTTCTTTTTCAGAAGACAGACATATTGGAGAGCTTAACCAAGACATATAACAAACTGAACTCCAAACATATACAGATTCCAAGAGACAGGCCTGTGTAAACAACATCATAATTCCCTGGGTTATGTGCTGTTTAAAATAACATTCAGCTATGCATTCACCTCAAAAGATTGCCACTTAACAGCATTGTTTCTTTTTGTAATCTTTATTGTTTAGGTTTATTATGGCTCTCATTTTTTTCCCCCTTAGAAAACATAAACAATTCCCTTCTTCATCCCGCGAGCGGGACGCCCGTGTCCTGGCAGTGCTTCCTCTGCGCTGCGGCTAGCTGAAAAGATAACGAATGAGGACTAAGTTGAGCCTCTTTCTCCCAGAAATAAGTTTATTCTCCCTGTCCGTATGCATTTTAATACCATGCTCCTTAGGATGGTGTTTCTTTTTATTAATGATTACTACCGGCGTTTAAACACATCGGTTGGAATTGTGCTCTTGTTTAACACCCACGCCATCCCACCAAGGGCTCATCGCCTTCATTTAGGCTATATATTAAAAAAAAAAGAAAAAAAAAAAAAAGAAAAAAAAAGAAGTCCTGCACACTGATGTCCCCGGGTTGTTTGGCAGAGCCCTGTCGTTTAGCTGCTCTCGGCAGGTAAATAGGTCTTTTTCTTGGTCTGGCACATTGATAAGCCTTCACACTTGGCTGGGCTCGAGGTGCGTTTGTGCAAAGGCAGATTGTTTTAGTTAACATAATCAGTGAACTCACTGTTCTACCTGGATGTCTGGGAGAATTGCCAAGAGATTTCCCAACATTTCAATCAGAGGCAGGGGCTATAAAGCTGTCAGTTTTCTTGTAGGCCAATTTGCCTTTGCCATGGTTCTAACGTTGTGCTCATTTATAAAGAAATCAGCCCAGGTCTTTTGGGGTAATATTTTATGCTGGTTTCAATTTGAAGAAGAATGATTTCTTTTTCTTTCTTTCTCCTTTTTTTATTTTAAAGATGCATTTTTAAAAAGCATTTCCTGACACAGAAAAACGCCTCACTTTAAGATTCTGATACAATAGTAATTTTTTTTTTTTTTAAATTAAGTAATATTCCATTTTTGTTCCCAGCAGTGGAGATGAGTTCCTTTCACATATTGCACCAGCCTCAAGTAAATCTGTTCTTAAACAAAGAAATGGAGCTACTCAGGTCAAACGTTCAGGGTGATCTTGGTCCGCGTAGTAATTACAATCAGAGATATGTTAAACTACCTGAAAATAATTCACTTCCACAGGAAAAAAGTACACCTACAAGTTTATGGTTTGCAGGTCATTGTCATCTACCCTACTTCCACCTGCTGTAATAAATTCCGGTGAAATATCTACTACTGTGTAGTGAACTTAAAGATTTTTTTTTCCCAAGCCTTCAATATTTACCACCTTGTGCCAGATTACATCATGTAACCTTCAACGACGTTGTGACATTTTTTTTGTTGATGGGATGTAAAGGAGCAGGGGACCACATCCGCTTGAAATTTCTTTGATGTTCCCCACAGGAAGTTTTTCAATATTTGGTCACTTGGATGTTTTTCAAGTATTTCATTGTGGTCAAGACCTAGACAACCGTCTGCTGTTTTTGCAAGTTGGTGATGAGAAAGGTGGACCCGTTCATTCTGCTCTGCAATGCCTCCAGCTGCAGGGAGCAGCTGTGGTGACCAGTGTCAGGGACAATGCTGAGCTCATGGTCCTGTGCGAGCCTGCAGGACAGGTACGTGGTGTCATCAAATGCACTTTGCAAGAGTCAGTTCATGGTTTTGAAGTTTTGGGTTCCTGAGGGTCAGCATCACAAGACCATGTTGGTACAATGAAGAAGGATGATGGTGACCCTGGGAGATAGGGAGAGATGGGCTCTCTGGCTGGGAAAGCTGGAAGTAAAACCACGTTGAGCATCACCTGTCATGGGAGGATTTCACTCGTATCAGGAGTATATCAAAGCTTGACAAATTCACCTCTCTGAAGCTTCGGACAGCTGGTTTATCTGCCAGGACGGGTGGAGAGCTGTCTAGGCTTATCCCTCGGCAAAGTGGCGTGAGAAGAGGCACATTAAAGAAGTTCTGCCTCTGATTGCAACAGCGAGAGCGCGACTGTTACAGTGCCGCAAATTAGCAGACAGTTTTAAACCAGCTCCCAAGCACTGAAATTAAAAGCACTTAATACAGGAATCATATTCTCTAGCTAAGGCACAACGGGACTCTGGTGAATTTAGTTTATAATGTTTCCGTGTTGTAACAGAAATTTGTCTTTTTGAGGCAATCAGGGGAGCCACATTACAGCAGGACTTGCAAAGATTCGTGCTTGGGTCTAGTAGCTGCAAGTGCATTAACTCTTTCATGTGAACTTCTCTGCGAGTGCCATGATTTCTCCTGCACTGAATTCAGTGGACCTCTGGAAAACAGTCTTCAACTCAAAGTGAGTAGGACATAGGCAAAAATATTCTGCCTCATACTCATTTCTTGAAGAGAAAAAATGTTCCCGTCGTGGAATTGTATGAATAAAGATATATTG
The DNA here is from genome assembly GCF_030936135.1 of Gavia stellata. NCBI lineage: Eukaryota > Metazoa > Chordata > Aves > Gaviiformes > Gaviidae > Gavia > Gavia stellata. The sequence goes on along the minus strand of NC_082601.1, from coordinate 4,688,268 downwards.
AACCACCTCTTGGGGTAATTTGTCGTGACTTTAACAATTAAGCAACAGTCAACCTCTGGTGACGTGGCTCAGCTAACAACCAGATCCACAAACGTTTAAATCAAGAATGCAATTTTTGGAAGATTATTATCCTCAAGAAGAAATAAAATAGTCTTACATTAATTCTTTTTTCTACACAAAATGACATTGGGTAGACATGTCAGCCTTTTTTCCCCTTTCAAGTGTTGGCAAACATACTGCAATACCATGTATTGTAATGAGATAGCAGAGAACAAGACTGCCATGCTCATTACTGTTTCATTACTTGGTGATCATGCGAGCTTTTTTCCATCAGTGCCTGATTTCTATATTATCAGGAAAAGGGCAAGGTCTTTGATGTTTTGTAACATTCTTCAATGCTACTAGAAAACTACTTGTTTTCTTCCTCTTCAAGGATACGCCAGTGGTTTATAATTGATCTATAGCAGATCTTTCAGATTTAACCTTAAGTCATGTATAAAATATTAAATATGGCCACTATAGGGACTATGCCTTTTTAGAAAACTGTATGGGTGTTAGCCTTTATGTCCTAGACAAATTCCAGTTTGGGTAATTAAATTTTGCCTGCATTCATTTTCCATGCAATTTTAATTGGATACAATATTTTTCACTTCCAGTGCAAAGTAATAGTGCATTGTCCTGTGCTGTGAAAGAGTTAATATGCACTGAGCTAGAGGTTGCTGGCCTTCATAGCAAGTGAATCTGCTACATATGTTTGAAGAAACCAGCACAGAAAAATGCCAAATCCTCTTGAAAAAATGTACAAAATTTCTCAGATGTTTTGGCATGCCAGGTAGCGGATGCTGTAAAAGTTTAAAATCACATTAGTGGCATCCAAGTTATCACATGCATATCCTAAAAAGCAGATTTTCATAGTGTTCAAATATTCGGTATGCGGCTCATCAGATTGCGTTAACCACCGCTACAAACGGAAAAGGAATCAATACATATGTAAATGTGACTCTGGTTTAAAAAGCTATTCTTGGTTTTACTGTTACCATGCTAAAAGACATTGTAAACTGCAACAGACCCATTTCCTACGGGTTGGCTTCCCTCTGCCACCGGAGCAAGCGGAGCATGCGGCTCACCAGAAGAAGCGCAATGAAACAAGGGCTGGTGTTAATCATTTACAGAAGATCTTGTTCCATCTTGAGGAGGTGCCTAGAGATGAAACTCGTTTAAGAAGTTTTCCTGGATGTTGGAAATCGCGTAGATTGTTTAAACATTTATTACGGATTACATATCATGGGCAAAACATACTTTGGTTTTTGGATTAGGCAATAAGTATTGTCATTAACACTAGGCTTTGTCTAATTTAAGAAATCTGAGTCAGTTATCTGAGGCTGTGAGGTCCATTAGCACATTTTTCTCCATCTGTAGAAAATTTTACAGGTCACCTAGCATTATACTTTTTAGTTTTCTACTCTTGAAGACAAAACCAGATTCAAAATGGTCACAAAGTCTGAAATTATATGTATAAAAAAGAGCAGACAAATAACATTTTCACTAGGCAGCAGTCCTTGAAGTTGTTTACATTCATATATATCAATAAAATCAAAAGCCGGGTGTTTTTCTTCATTCTCTCCTTTGTACAATGTATTTGTTTCCTTTGAAAAGAGTTGGCACTGGAGAGAATAATGATTGAAATCCCAAAGCTGACAGAATTTGACCCTGACAAGGGCTGAGAAGTTTGGCTGAGCACAGCGAAGGAGCAAGACCTGTGAAGTGCTTAGGGGACAACAGTCACCCCAAGGGTGAAGTGCAGAAGGGTGTTGCAAGGATGAGAGCTGCTCTTGGGTAACCCCAAAAGATGTTAATCGCCCCGCAATGACATCTCCTCTGTTAAAATCTGCTCACCCTGATGTAGGGTATGGAAACCTGGCAAAGGCCAAGAACACAAGGGGAGTTTTGGATTGGTTTGCTAACAGATGCCCGAGGGTGATCAGGAAGGCCATGTGGACAGATGTAAGGATTTAAACTGTTTAGGAGATAAATAGGCAGTAAGAGAATGCAGAGGTGAGAGAGAACAGAGACCTGCTCTGCCGTCGGTGTGGGGAGCAAAGGCTGCCTGCGTTAGGTAGCTGGGGTTAGGGAGAAATAGTCCTGAATCATGAAGGAGCCTCAATGTCTGACGGAGAGATTCGCTCCCAGTTCTCCAACAAAGCACTTGCTCACGGTGGGGTTTGAAACATAAATTCATGTTAAAATGCAAAGTATTTTGTAGAATCAAAATCTCAGTGAAGAAATTCTTGTGCATTAAATACAGACAGGTGATCAATAAGGAGAGTGTGGGATGTAGCTTGATGGACATGGTGCTGTGTGGTGTTGGGTGGGTTGTGGCTTGTTATTGTTATTGTGTGGCGTGGGTTTTGTGGTTTTTTGTTTTTTTTTTTTGTTTGTTTGTTTTTTTTGTGGTTTTTTTTTTTTTTTTTTTTTTTTTTTTTTCCCCCCCAGGTTGGACTCGATGATCTTACAGGTCTTTTCCAACCGTACTGATTCTGTGATTCTGTGATTCTGTGATTCTGTGATTCTGTGAGAGTTATTCATGAAAAGATGATCAGAGAATATTCTGCCTTTTAAATTCCTTATTGAATAGCTGCAGTGAACTTTTGGTTTGTTTATGCTGAGGATCCCAAGAGAGATCCTCCAGAATATTTGAGGATAATCTGTGGGGATTTTTGCTCCCATCTGTGGCTTTCCTGCTGGACTTTGGCTTTCATGCTGTAATCTGAGCATCACTTTAGGTCATTCAAAAACATTTATTATCTTATTAAATGGAAGTACCGTCACTGCTCCTGCATCAAGTTTTATGGGAATGAGCCCACGAAGCATCATGAAGGATGCTGTGCTTTGTAGGTTAAAGCAATACAAATGCAACTTTTAATCTGGTGTTTAAGGGAGTAACAAGTACCCTATTTTTATGGGGTTTTTGTGCGTGTTCTTGCGTGTTCTGTGCTGCTTTATGGCACATAGCACCAGGCCGGTGAAATGCCACGATGTGGCATGCGCCGTCCAGTTCCCTGAGAGCTTTCATGAGGAGGCTGGGCGTGGAGAGCAGCCGTACGAAGTTGTACACGGTTGGCCCTTCAGTATCAATCTTCCCATGTTGAAATGAGTGAGGAGTTTTGCAGTCCTCTTCACAGTGCCGTTTCAGCCAGTCTTTCAGTCGACTCTGGAAAGCCGGCAGCAAATTGGTCTGCATTGGCTCCAGGTTAGCATCGGTATGCAAAAGGATTAGAAACAGAAATGCTCAGTATACAGCAAAGAGAAAGGGAAGCTCTATGTCCTTAGGATACATCCATCTTGAGCATGTTTAGATTTCGGTGGGGATCGCTGGTGCTTTGCTAGCGAGGCATCCCAGGAGCCTGTGCTGTACATAGTCGCTGTTAACATCTCGCCCATCAAGGAGGCCCCTTCTTTGAGCTGTTTCTGTCACCGTTAACTCACTGGATATGGGGATGGCTGAGATATCTGCTATCGGTAACGGATGAGCACTCTGAACAGTAGTTTCTCACTACCTCATTCTTGGCTCCACAAGCCCGGGGACTTGCAAATTCAGACATCTTTAATAAAGTACCTTCCAAGGAACCGGAGGGAAAGAAAAATTATGCCGTGGACCCCCTAGTCGTATGCAATAACTGCTTGGTCACTTGGATATTTAACAGTGATTTACAAGCATTAATGAATCGGAGCCTCAATTACATCCTCAAGGGCAAGGAAGTATTATCAGTCCATCTCCCTTCCCTCCCCACACAATTTGCAGATGGGGTAAAGGTAGCACAGCAAGGAGGGGGCTGATGATTTCTTATCTGATGCTTTTACCGCTGGGATGTATTTCCTTTTCTCTCTCTTTCCCCTCCCCCTACCTCAAAAGCCTGAAAATGACACTTCTTTTCTGAGTATCTTTTGATACATTGATGTAGGGTGTCTGGAAAAACAAAGTTTTTGATTTGAAGTAATAGGCGCTGAGAATTCATTGAATTTTTTTTTTCATTGAACTTATTTTTTTTTTCCAACCCCTTTTTCCTGCATCAGATCTCCAAATTTGTAATCTTTCAGCTATTATATGACTCCACTATGACTCTATTCAATGATTAATGTGGGGTTAATAACTTTGTCCGGTGAATGTTGGTGTAAGGGAGTGATTGCTGCTGACTGCGCCCCTATTAATGGCACATTTTGATTGGTTTGGAGAGCAAATTATTGTTTGCTTCACCTACTCAGAAACAGCTTTTCCATAAAAAGACAGAGTAAGACTGTATTTTTAGGAACAATCTGTTTTCTGTCTGTAATTAATATGTTCCGGATTGTTTGGCTACTTTGGTCGGTCTATCACAAACTAGACTATTATGCTCAAAGCTACTTTTGGGACATCCAGTAATAGCTCCTTTTGAAAGCATTAAGAGCAACCCCTGTAAATCACTGCGGGTTTGAGTAACTATCGAGCTTTGCCTAAACCATGCCAGGTTTCTGTAACAAGCTGATGAGCTATCACTGGGTAAAAAAAAAATGTATCCTTGATTCACACCTCTCTGGTGTAAATCCTGTTCCAATTTTAAAAGCACCTTGTTATAACAGTGTTGGACAGAGGAATTCTTGAGGCTAAGTGACATTTACAGCCTATGATACTAGTGTATCTGCACTGTGTATCCATCAACATTTGGCATTTAAGAAAATCTGCTCATCCTCGCATCGCCTGTTAAACACTCACTCTATTAGCAAAAAAAAAAAAAGGAAAAAAAAGATCATCATCCTCTTTGCATCTGAGTTTAATCATCCTCTTTGCATTTGAGTTTTTAATGGGCAAAAAAGGGGTCAGTCTGACCGCAACAGCGTGAAATCAGCCCCAAATGACCTCAGGCAACTCTACACCTGGAAGCAAAAGGTTGGTTAACATGACATTTTTTTGTGTCCTAAGTTAATGCTGGAATAACTTGCACTCTTTAGCGTGCACAGCTGTATTATCCTGGGGCAGTTTTTGGCTCGGTGTGAATTTACACATCTGTCAGATCGCTTGGAAATCCATAGGCAAAATGTAGCACTCGGGAACATTGTGTGGATTTGGGATGTTTCCTGTAGGAACTGGGAAGCGCAGAAGAATGAAAGGATCGCCGTCTTGCCGCAGCCAGCGCTCCTCACTGCCCGTCTCTCTCTGCGCTCCAAGGAACGGGACAAAAGCACTTCTGTCCGCAGGTGATATTAGGCTCTGCTTCAAAACTTCATTCTTAAGTCAAACCCACATTTTTTAGTTCAAAACTGCGTTCTTAATTTAAAACCGCTCTCTCGCTCACTCCGGTTTATTCCAAATAGCGGTCCCCAAGGGTGTTTGAATTCGCATTAAGGACTACAGGTTTGTCTGATTTGGTTTTTAGGGAGTGTAAACTGAGCATCAGACTATGAGTACCGAAAGTTAATCCAGGGCTTCAGCCACAGATCAGGTTCCGTTTTTTTTCTCCCACTTCCTATATTGCTTCAGCCATTTCTATGTCATCTTTTCTTCCTGGCTTATCATGCCAGTTGGTCAGCTCCTTGTTTTCCTATGTCCTCGAAACCAAGCCAATTTCCTATGTCTTCTCAAGGTGCTCTGCTTTGCCTACGATTCTGGTTTCTTCTCCAGAGCCCTTCATACTCTCGACACTGTGCCATGGCCTGAGCTGGAGCCCTGAAACCGCAAGATTCCTTGGGTGGCTTCCCAGGTGGCCTTCAGAATATTTTCATGTATTCACTATACAGTGATTTTACATCACTCTTGTCTCTAACTTGCATCTGAGATTACTGCCATGTATTTTAATGCATAATCCATTTTGGGATGCAGTTTGTGCTGCTATGTAAAATATGGTTGTATTGTTCATATGGCAAATCATTTTTTAATTCATAACCCTGGGAAAAGTGAAATGAACACAATTTTTCTTGAATTTTTATAGAGCGAGAGTGAACACAGTAGAGCAGAAAAGGTTTTTCTTGTCTGCGGAGCCGCGTTGCAGCATTTGGGGCTGAGTCGTGCGTGTTGGTGGAGCGAGATGCAAGGCAGACACGCTCGCTTTGATTGGGTTTGGGGGAGGTTGTGCGGTGGCGTAGCTTGCAGTGGAGCTGGCACAGCTTCCAGGCCTGGGGTTAGGTTGCTCAGTTTGGTTCAACTGGTAATTAATAAAAGCAATGGCCAATTTGACTTTATACCATGTGTCTGTCTGTGTGGAACCTGGCACACGCCAACCCTATTTCTACCAAGCAAGCTGGTCAGTGTATTTTTTGACGTGCACATTACTCTGGGAACTTGGAAGCGTGTGAAGTTTCGGTGAAGGGGAAGAACCCTCCTGGCCCTTGACATGGGTTTAAAAAGGTTGTTAAACGCGACTTTCAAAACGTTTCTTAAGTGCTGGTGCAGGCTCACCTCCTATAGCTTCCAGATTTTTAGTAGCCAGGTCCATCAGAGTTTCAGGACAGCATCTCAGCAGCTGGGTTGTCTTGTAAACCCAGAAGGGGCCACCAATATTTTGGTGCAAGACGTCCCCCCCAACTCTCCAAAGAGGAACATCTGCTCCTTAGCATGCTGCTCATTTCCATGGCAGGACTCCAGTTGCTCTTCCAATGCAGAGCTCGGCAATAGTAGCGCTGGTGTCTGAGCTCTGGAACAAACCAAGTGGTTTGCGTGTGCTTTTGTGTGCCATGAGTTATTTCTACTGTGTGCTTATTTATAATAATGGGCATTCATTATTATGAGAGAGCCTTTTAGCTCAGGAATCATCACAGTACATGCTGTAAATGCATCTTGACAATAGTTTGCGTTTGTATATTATGGACTCATAATATGTATTTATTTGGGTGTATAAAACTGTAATACCAAATGCATAGCAAAAAAAAAAAAATCCTTAGGAAATTGCATGAACAGTAGTTCCATTTAAAATATCATATCTTGGCCAATTTTGTTATGTCCAAATATCCTAGTCACATTGTAGACTAACAGCCTGCCAAATTTCACTTAAAAACACAGCCAATTTTTAAGTTACAGAAGCACAAAGAGCAGTGGAATGTTCTTTTTTAGGACTCCTCTAACTTAAACAAAAATTATAAGGTTTTTATTGTTTTGCTTAAATCCAAGGGAAAAAACATTTGCTGCAACTCAGCCTGGGTCACCCTGCAAAATTCAGCATTTGGCCGTCTACGCGACCAGAGTACGCTACTTAAAACAAGTTGATTTGCTTGTTAGAAGTTCAAAGCCCATGTAAAAGTCTATTTATTAACAAATATGAGTCAGTTAGAGGAATTTTTATTAATGGAATCTAGTTTTATTTTTTATTTATTTATTCCCACCCCTCTCAAAGCAGACTAGTTCTCCCATTGGGCTATTTGCTAGAGATATTTTTCCCGCTGACTGCTGCTCTGAATTGGGGTCTTTACAGACGCTTTATCTTGCTCGTTTCAGATTGTAACAGGATATGCTGTCTTACTCACAGTGCAATAAAGAGAAAGTTTAAAATAATCTAAAGTAAGAAATACCGACTGATTTTTCCTCCTGTCAGTGGTGGTCAGGAACTGTTATTAAAATGTCTTAAAGGAAAGAAAATAATATTCAAATTGTGGACATAACCCCAAATGTTTGCATGAAAGAATTTGTATTTTTATTTTAACTAAGGTTTTGTTGTCAGGAAAAATGAAAAGATCCGCTTTTAAGATTTGTCATCTACATACTTAAAATCATTTTCCACTGGCATCAAAGTAACAAATGCATGGATTCATTAGAATAATTACAGAAAAAAAGAGAAAAACAGAGTCGGTGCGTTAAAATCTCCATTTTAGCTCCGTATAGTGCCTGCCGTGCGGGGGGAAAATAGTTAATTAGGACAGCAAAAGACAGCCCTGAGAAAATGTGCTGCGTGACAAAGGTGGCAGAACTCGTCAAAGATTCGTATTGCTTAAGTAAGTTATAAGCATCCCTATAAGATGGCTTAAAAAATATTAAAAATATATAGATATGGATATATGTAAAAGCCCCCATAGCAATCCCCCGCCGCTTGGTTAGAGTATTTCCAAAGGTTGCGCTTGTGAAATAGCATTTCTTTCTCCTGCGCAGGCGGCTGGCTTCTCCCTCTCCCTCTCCGCGCCGCCTCCAGCCCTGCGCCCGGCTGCCTGTTCTTTATTCCCAGCGCAGCTTTTAGCCCGCGTGGCCAATCGGGGCGGCAGCGCCGGCCCAGGACCGCGCTCGGTGCTGAGCTCCAAATGTGATTCCAGCCCTGACAGGGGGATTATAGGAAACAGATGACTTACGCTTCTAATTTGTGGCCTTAAATTGCAAACAGAATTTCAGGAGTCGAGCGGAGTAATAAATGGCAATAGAGAAAGCCACACACAGCCAAATCAGTATGTGGTGGTTGTAGGTTAAACTAAATAGGAAGAGACAGGTTATGATGGTTTAGTGTATTACAGAGAAGAAAGTCTTAAATTACTAGTGCTGAGAGGTATTGCACTACGGCAGACAGTATTGCATTGTGTAGTCTACAGATATCACAAGCAGAACAATAAAAAAGCAGGTTTAGCATAAAACCTGTTGCTGGACAAATCTTTTTTTGCCCTTAGAAATGGAAGCTGTGTTTTATGTTTGTTTTGACCTTAACTATATGCTTGCCCCTTAACATCTGTTTTCTACTGTTGCAGTTTTTCACACCAAATTAACTGTCAGGGCTTCAGATAAAATAAGTTAAAAATACTTCCAAATTATTTTTTGTTGACTTTCAGGACTAGAAGAGTGTCCTGTTACTCTTCCTGTCCTGGACTGCAGCGCTTATCTCTCGCAGGCGTAAAATATACACCGTTAAGCATTTTCAAACGATTAAAAATTAGAATGGCAGATTTTAAACTTTTCCCCCCTTTTTTTTTTTTTTTGCTTATGGCAGCTTTGTGAGCCACTGCTTTCTGTGTAATGGCATCAGAGTGCGTTTTGGAGGAGGTTTTTGCGCTTTCACGCTGGATCTGCTGACTTCTTTTGTTATCATTTGTAGCTTCTGGTTCTGAAAAGCTTCGGCGTGTTTATTTAATGATGATTTGTATCAAAAGCTTGCTCCGCGGTGTTAATTGGTGCATGCTCCTTGTAACTCTTAAATTATAAAGATATATTCTCAGAACCCAGAGCGGTCTCAGCTCTGATGTGCTGACGACTAACGTGGGATTTGCTTTTTTTTTTTCGTCTCAGTAGAAGAGGGAAGGCGAGATGAGGAATATGCTTAAAGGTCTGGAGGAATAGCTGGTACCACAAAGGCATATGTCAATTGTTAGTGTTTCTTAAGCCTCTTAATTTGAAGATGTATTTTAAAAAACGGAACGAGTCTTTTCTTTAACAATACGTGATCTCTGGAGCCTCTGGAAGCTGTTAGAAAAACATTCCCATTACACACCAAGTAACGCGGCAGTATTATCCTACCACCCAGATAATACCGCCCTAAAATGACAACTGGCCAGACCTACAAATAGCATTAACCCAAAGATTTAAAACAAGAGAGGAAAAATAAACCTTTGGCTCCCCAGCACTTTGCATTGCTGTGCCGTATAGGGCATTAATCTGTGCAACCTGTAGCCTCTGTCCTGGTGATTTCCCAGTCGGAGAAACCCTTTAGTCTTTCGGGGCATCATAGCAGGATCCTACGTCGACGTTTCATTCCAGGCAGCGGATCCTGCCTGCATTTGAATGAACATAACTGTTATTATTGCAAAATGATTATTGTTTTAAGCAGGTCGTTTGATTATCATTGAAAATGACTGGCTAAATACATTTTGATTAATCACTTGCAAAAATTATGCTTGTTAGAGCTGTTTTATATTCTCTGTCACTGTGTTCTCACTGCAGGTTATAGCCATTTCTTTACAGCTGAAGATTTTTTCCCTTTAAGTCACCTGGTGAGAAAGGAAAACAAATCTTACTTGAAGGCTTTTGTCTGCGAGACAGACTCCTCTTTTCATCCCTATGTCCTTTAAAAAAAATGCTCAATTATTGTCTGTGCCATAGAGGAAAGAATGGGGCCTACATAGGACCTGAACCTTTTCAGACAGGAGATGGCTTTTGTTTTTGCACCCCATCAACACCGCTCACCTAATTAAATCTGATATCTCTGGCTGAAGCAAAATGATTTGTTAATAGTTCTTTGGGAATTTCCTTAATGAGTTTAGATGTCTTTTGTATGGTACATGTGGGGGTATTTTGCAAATGGAGCTGAAAAGGAAAAAAAAATGGGGCAAAGAGAGAGGAGAAAGAGCACCAAACCACGGAGCAAGGTGTGGGCTGACGGCGGGTCCTGGTGGGCTGCAGCCGGTCGTTAGCCGGGGCCACGCGGCAGAGATGCTCGGGAAGAGCCCTCCCCATCCCTCACAGCCAGGGACGTCTGTCAGGGACTCGGATATTACACCTTGATCAGGCCGAGACAGTGACACCATTTTCTTTAACAAACACCAGCAGCTTTTCTTTCTCCTTTATTTTAACATTTCTCAGGGGTTGGATTCCCTTTCTTCTCCTGCTCTGCTGAGAGTAAAAGGAGCTTGTTAACTTGCTTAGATATTTTGACTGCTGATGCACTTTGGCCACTTGCCTGTGGTAACAGTGTCAAAGCATTACTTGGGATAATTGCTATATTTGCAGTCTGAAGAGTGCTCTGACTTAGTGTTCAGGCTGCTGAATAAAAAAGAAATTGTCATTTTGGAAGAAATCTGTGAATTACCCTCCCAGTTAAGAAAGCGCACAATTTTCAAAATGCCGTTTCCCCTTGTATTCAAGCATAATGTTAGGCAGATAATTAACATTTTAATAAATCGCTTAAAATATGAGATAGCAGCTTAAAAGGCTTTGGTTTCAGTAGGGTTTTGTTTTGTTTTTATTTTTAGCTTTGGGGATTAACCACTATGGGGCTCTATTTCTTCATTCTGTGCATACCCAAAAGTACCCACCAGTCCATAAAAGCACCGTGGGCTTCCAGCTTGGGGTTTTTCAAAGGATGCAGGATCAAGCCCCTAGGTTTCGCCAAGTTTACTAGTCTTCCTAGTTTCACACTTGGAACTAGTACTGTAAAATATCAGTGTTCTTGTAATTATGAAATAACTGGAATATTAAAAATATTAGTTACATTGTCAATTGTGTCTCAAGTCGTACTGCATATGGATAGCCTGTGACAATTTTTTGATAGCCCTTCATTTAGTAAAGATGTGAATAATTTATACATGCTTTTATGACATCCATTTTCTGAGTGGAAATTGAGCCTATAATAGAATTTAATTGTATGAATACACTATAAGAAATGGCATCTTTAAACTTTATTTGTTACGCATTACACCTTTCTGCTATGTTTGTGCATCCCATTTGTTGTGCAATCTTTTTCTTTGAAAGATTAGGGCAGATACCGTAAGCAAGCTCTGGTCTAGGAAAAAGTCCAGATTTCTTGCAAACTCATTCAATGCCCTCAAGCTTCCTCTGATTCACCTTTAGCAGGGGCACCCGGCAGGATCACGTCTGGTAGCAGCAAGGGGTCGGAGTCCAAGGACCGTGGTCTGTAGAGTCAGGTCAAGACTTCCATCAGCAGCTCAGGGCGAGCAGAGGAAGAGATGCTCCAAGCAAACGTTGCTTCTCGTGGCCCCTGTTTTCAGGTTTGCCCAAAAGCTCTGAAGTATAAAATAAACAAAAAAAGAAAAGGTTTCTTTTGGGCAGTTTCTGACAGTCTGCATCGTGTTTCAAATCCTACGTTTCTGGATTCACACGAATTCTTTCAAAATTGCACTGGATCTACTGTATCCCAGCACCTAGGCAATATATAGTAGGTTAATTTGTCTGGAAGCCCATCATTTAATAGGATCTAGAGGAGATCCAACAGGAGAAACTGAACGATGAAAGGCTTGAAAGAACCTTTCCAATGCCCATCTTCAAACCCAAGTAAATCAGCCTAGCAATTACCAGCACTAGCAGCCCTGCCGCTCTTCCTCCCTTTCCTGTGTTAGGGTTCAATCCTGTTACATCTGGCGCCTGTCATTTTATGGCATACTGATAAACAGCTATTGATTTAATCAAAATTACGTAGGTTGGAAGCCAGGACAGTGTTTGGCCCCAGGAAATCTTGTGAGGAAGCACCTAGTAAAATTACTCATCCTGCATTTTTCTGTTGCTCGTAGGCTTCAACGTTTGCCCGCTCTAATGCAAAGTGAAGCATACTTTGTTCTACTGCCTCCAGATACCTTGTGTGGCTGCCTGATGCCCGCTGATGTGCATCTTACCTGGCATTTGGGGGTATTTATTTAACACAGGCATGATTACTTCTCTTACGGTGTTAATTCTGAAAAATGCTGAGCTCTTCCAAAAAAGTGCTGATTGCTCTACCGACGGACAAGGTGGCAAAGGGGAAAGGTATCCGGCATGGTGCAGGGTCCCAGCTGATGTGACCTGAGGCTGTTGTTGGGAGGGTTTAATGCGCGTGACAAATTTGTTGCTAACAAAATTGTTCAGGGGGCAGGTTTTACTCTAGGATATGTGGATTCAAATTTGCAAATGAAGCAGAGGCTTCATTTGTTACTGGAAATTTCAAAGGTGGCTTAGGTCAGAATCTGGCTGCCTGCGTTCTGCTCAGTGGGGGAAACCCTGTCCATTTTAACTCTTCCTTTATTTAATTCTGCCTTTATAATTGCCTTTATGTTTTTGGAAGAGCTCTGTTTTCCAATTGGCTGTCCTGCACATTTTCAAACTGCTTTTGAATTAAAAAAAAAAGCAAACCACCCCCCACCCCCACCCCCTCCCACTAAAAAAAAGAAAGCACCGCCCAAAAAAAAGGGAATTCCAAAAGTTAAATAGTATGAAAGAAAAGCTCCTTTCTGTTAGGGTAGGATCACCAGGGCTGGGATAAGCCCCTTGCAATATTATACATATTTGAAACATGAGAGCTATTGTTTTGAAGCTTTACTATGTTATTGTCCTGCTTGTCTGAGTAAGAAGCGTATATCTCTGGTGGATGGAGGTTAGCTAAGTAAGTCATGCATAGATGGAATTTATTAAGTTTGCATGGTAGTGACAGCTGTGAGTGGGAACAGTAACTCTGAACGTGCCAAGGGCTGAGAAAGGGAAGGAATTTTCATATGTGTCTTAAAGGAAAACGGCGGGGTAATTGTGAAAGCTCTTCTAATCACTCCATCTCATTACCAAGGGGGAAAGTCACTGAAATGATTTTTAAAGTGTAATAGTCTGGCAGGGGGCTGTCTTTGGACAATCTCACCAGGCAGATGAGGACAGGGAAGAGTTGGGTTCTGTCAAGAACCACTGAAAATCAGACAATTTAATACAAATCCATTCAAATAGAGTTATAAATATACATCAGTGCAACGTAGCAACTGGTTAAGTTATCTGTTAAATTGGCTAAAAATGTTTTTTAAATATAGAATTCATCCCCAAATTGCTTCCTAGCCATCTGATCTTCAGGAGCTTCTTGTGGAAACACTTTTTTTTTCTTCTTCTTCTTTTTTTTTCCTTGCATTCCCATTCTGCCTCCCGAGACGAAATTCACCTTCGCTGCTGGATCATTAAAATGGCAGCTGTCACTTAGAGGGAGACAAATTCCAGTTGCTGGGGCTGATCCGGGCAGCGCCGTGCGTGCGAGTGACACGTGGCTTGCCGGGACCGCCAGGAGAAAGGTCAGCCTGGCCTGCGAGAGCCAGGGGTGGGCTCCCCGGGGTGCCAGCCCAGGCGGGCACAGAGGTGGAAACACGGGGAAAGAGGGAGATAATTATTAACGGCCCGCCTGATATTAAGTCACCTTGTCCCCTCGTTTCATTTGCTCTGGTTGCGGTGGATCAGGCCAAGCAACAGAACCCGTCTGGGGCAGGGATGCTCCAACCCAAAAATAGTGAGAGGAGATGCCTCCTGCCTCCCAGGGCAGCGGTGAGTGGTTATGGACCAGGATGTACTAACATGGCTAATTAACGCCCCTTTGAAAACCAAGACCCTTCTTTGGCAGTTGTGGGGCTCTCAAAATGAGAGGTGACCCCTTTGCACCTCCTCTGCCCCTGCCTTTTGTGCCCTTCCTCCTCTCGCCCTAACCTCACTGCACCCTGGATCCCATCCCTGTACATTGTACACATCAAACCTGCCACAGGATGGGCCTGTCAATACGTTTTCATCTGATATAGGTGTAATACTGACCGGCAGAATATGATGCCTGCCCTGTTTCTTTAAAAGGGCTGCTTTTGCCTTTTGTTTGATATTATATGTATTTTTCAAAAAGACCCCACCTTCATAGCTCTCAGCACCATCCAGATTTCTTTCAGGCAGATTAAAATTAATTCTAATTTTAGAGAGCTCTTTAGGTGGCTTCTTTCAATTTTCACCTCTTCCGGGGCTTTTGTTGCAGCCTAAAAATGAGCTTACAGTAGGTTAAATCCACGTTCTTAATGAAGCACTTCTTGCTCTCTGTTTTTTTGTTGTTAGACCGCATAGGATATGTTCTGTTGATGTGTGGGGACTTATGATTAGATGAGAATTTACCTCTGAGGAAGCTCAGATTATCACATATAAAGCATCAAAAATAGAAAAATGATGTGCAGAACCATGAAAAAAACAATGGATCTTATCTTTAGTATTTTTCCTAATCACCCTCCAGCATCACTACAGCAGTTAAGTTGCCTCAGGGCTCGCTAGGATTTATAGTTTATTATAACATTGATAAGAGCAGCTGAGCGAACAGTGAACTGGATGTTCAGTAAATATTAGTTTGAATTCATGGCAGAATTTTGATTCGATGTGTTCACAATTCTCCTGTATTTACACAGTTCACTGCAAAATTGCACTGCATCGACTAGTTGGACAAATTGTGTGTGTGTGCGTGTGTGCGCGTGCTTTTTTCCTGAGTAGATGCCTGAACTAACCCATGTGGATCAAACAGCTCTTGTGGCTGAAAACACAGTTTGAAGTTGATGTTCTGTCTGTCACATGAATTACATATTTCGGTTAATAAGTTACGCAAATGGTGAATTTTTTGTTCAGCTATTGCAGTGTTGACTCTGAGTTTTGAAAACCATCCAGGCTAATTGTTTGATGGTGAAATTAGTGAATAATTAGGAATAGCAATTCATTGCTTTTGTGATCTGTTGGTGAATCATTTAGATAAAACTGTTCCCTGTGAGTTGTTTTCTTGTCATATTTTGACACTTGATGCCACATCATTAAGGGATTACCCCGAAGAGCTTTCCCTTGATTTGCAGGGGAGTAAAATCTAACCCCCACCGGGAAGCCCAGCGCTGAGTGGGAATACGGGTACTAGTTTAATGCTACCTAATGGATGTCACCTCTGTGGATTTATGAATCCCATTGCATCTAAATAATGGAGGAGAAGTGATGCAATACCCTTCACCCCTTGTTCTGTGTGGCTCACCGGCGCTGGAGTCTGGAAGTAGCTTCTCGTAATCCAAATTCACTGTTCGATGGGAATTTTGGTATTCATACTTTTTCTAGGCACGGTCAAATTTGAGAAATCCTGGGTTAGACTGTTTTAAAAAAGGAGGTGAAATAACACAACAATTAAACCAAAGTTTTAATTCCACATCAGTTTTTTTAAAGCAACAGACAGAAACCCATTATAAATCCCACTATGAAATGCGCAGCTACAACAGGTTACAAAAATACCGCGTTACCTGTAATGAGCCCATCGGTTTGCAGTGTCTGCCTGTTCGTAGGAAGGCAGAAGATCGTGCCGGGCATGATGTACACTGTGACCCCACGCGTGGACACGACCCACGTGCCCAACCTGCCAGAACGGTCTCTGCTCCCCAGGGCCAGGCCATGCCAAGCGGTGCCACATCTGGGCCTCACATCTGCACGGTAAAGAAACCTCCGTCCCCTTGCTGAGAGCTGTTCGTAAGCTCATTAGAATAAATAACTAAAAACACGTAGGAAAAAAAAAGCCCAAAATCGCAGCTGATCAGACCTTGCTGGGTAATTTAGAAAAAATGCTCCTATTCTACAGATTTTAGCAGAGGGGAGGATTTTCTTCCAGGATTTTCCAGACTAAGAAAACCTGTTGGTGCTGTGAACCAAAGAAAGAAGAAACAGAAACACCGCCCATTCATGCTTCTCTAAGTTAAATCACTTATCCGTGTTTTACCAGCCTTTATCAGAGTTTGTACGCTTGCTCCAATTAAATTATTTTTTCTTCAGGGGAGCTCGCGAGGCACTTACATAAATTCTCTTAATTTCTGAGTAATGCAGTCCTGACAATCACTTAAGACAGTATAGTTGATACCGCTGTCAGGGAAGACTCTTTTTCAAAAGAATGTTTTTTTAGAATATCACTGTGACACTTCGCTTAGATGGATGTCTTTAGCAGAATTTGATTAATGTAATGTAATAAAAGAGATGCACACTAAAGTGTCTGTACATGTCTTGTTAAGTATGTTTGATTCATTATATGTAGTTCTCCTCACTTCTTTTCTCTTTCCTCAGTTCATTTTTTATCATTTCAATAATATATCTATAAATATGAAAAAGTTGGCACTTTCTTTGACATATATGGCTATTAATTCATAACTCTAAAAAATTGTATCTTTCAACTTGTCACTTTAAAGCTTGTACAGTTTATTACAGTAAGTAACCTGTGTTGGAAATTAGATTTTGAACTTTAGCGAGGAGATAAATAAGCTTGTGGACATAGAAGTTATGGAGAAGATACCTAGATATAGTGCTAGAATAAAATTGCATGAAAAGATCACTTACTTGAAGATGATAATTTCAGAGCTCCCTCAGGATCGCATTAAGATTGCGTTTTGGAAATGGGCTTCAGGTTGAATTCCAATAACTTTAATTCCTAGAAATGGCATTATTTCAGTTAATCCTTTTCCTTGGGTGGGTGTGTTTGTCTCATTCTGTAGGCCAATAATATATATCAGCATCACGCAATTTCACTCAATATATGAAATTTGCTTTAGAAAGACTCTTGAAAATTCATCTAGGCCAAGCTTTGTTTTTCCTTTCACAGCATCAATCAGTCTGTGGTACAGAAAAACCTGAAAAATTTTAATATCTTTGTTACATAGGATATGACAACATTTAAAGTGAAACAGGTTAGTTATTTGCTAATTGGCCAACTATGTCATGGGGAAGAAAGAATGGTCTTTAACTGTTTTGCTTTGCTTTGCTTTGCTAGCAAAATAGCCACTCTGGTTGTTTTCTAGCCAGTTTTTAGTCTTTATGACTTTTTCAGAGCGTGTCCAACAGGTCCAGTCCAATCTTTGACCACGTCAGGTTTGGGACTGCAGAGATTGTTTGCACTGAAGTTTCTGCAGCTGGGATGTCTTCTTTGTGTGAATGCTTCTCAGGACTCATCTGGACTTGGGAAACTTTCTTAAGTGAGTTTTTGGGCAGAGCAGGAGCTCCTGAGCTGGGTGCACCTGGTGATACAGCCCAGCAGGACAGCATCAGAGCTCCTGGTGTGACCACGTGGAGGGTCTACAGGGGCAAGGCTTGGACGAGCGAGCCACGGGGAGGAGAATGAAGGAAGGATGCGACCGCTCTGCAAAATTATCTCCATCCTCCTGCCAGTAGGATTATTTCATTTGGCTATGGCAGGGCACGGGGCGCTGATGCCTTGAACTCGGCAGGCAGAGCGCGCGTGGAGCTCGCACCGCCGACATCCAGAGCACAGACCACATGAAACGGGGGGTGGGTGGAAGCGTGTGCCCTGGGGCCCGGCAAGGGATGGAAGGTGGGTTTGTCAACACCAGAAAATGCAGAAGTCAGGGCAGCCCGGGAGCGATGGGAAACCGCACAGTGTAACTGCTGTGCGGGTTTACAAATCACGAGGCGCCTGAGGATTACACGGCGAGCAGGGCAGACGTGGTGGGTAAAGATGTGTGAAATCAAAGCTCCCAAGTGAGGACAGATGGACCAGCCCCAGGAAAAGGGAGGCGAGGAAGGTGGAGACGCAACAGAAGACGTGCCGTTTGGTACATGGCGTAGGCGCATTTTGCAGTTACTTTTTCTGCAAAGCAGGGGCTTTGTTACTAATGTTCTGCCCTGGTTTCTGTTAGACCAGGGCATGTGGTGTTGATAACGTGTAGCCTCAGAGTGCGGTTGTATTAATCAAGTGTACGTAGTAAACAGGATCAAAAAGGAGGCGGGGGATTCACTTTTGAGAAGCGTTCGAGCTTCAGTGTTTTCCGAAACTTTGAGGAAGCACATGCGGTTCCCTGGAACCCACAGCTGATTGCCGCGGGTTCGTAGGCACCCTTGCAAAGGGAACAGAGTGTTCACAAAACAAAGGTAGGGTCCTGGGGTGAGCATCGCACCACTTGCACATATTCCAGCAGAGATAATGTATGTGATGTGGGGAAAAGATGGCAGAATTAGGCATCACCCCACTGGAAAATGCTGGCCAGTAAATTGGGAGGCATGCCATGCCCAAGAGCTGGGATAGTCCTCCACGATGCAGTTGCATCTCGGATGCTGAAGTTCCTTTCTCCTGTGCAGGGAAGACGGTCCTGCCAGACATGCACAGGGAGAAGGTGAACTCTGTTTGCTCATAACTTTACTTACAACAGTTGTTAGCCAGGCAGGTAAAGAAAGCCCAGCAGCCTTTTCGCCTTGATCAAGCCATACCACAGGGGAGTCAAACCAGCTGTGTTGATTCCTGTGAGCACACTTCTCTTTGGGGAATCATTTGTTTTATAGAACCAGATTGCCAGATTTCTACAGCAGAAGGAAAAGGGAGAAAAAACAGGTTTTGAATGAAAGTGAACAAAACTTCTAGGAGTGAAGAGCTCCTATCAGTAATAACCTGCAACATCTGAGCATGAGCAGCTGCGATAGGCACCTGAAATAACGAGTGAGTGGCAGGAGAGAGGAGCACTGCTGTAAGAAAAAAACTTCATGGACTTGCTCACCTCAGTAGGAACACAGCTGTCCTCCAAGCTAACTTTTCAGGGAATGACAAGTATCCTGGGGTCTCTGGGGTGTTTTCACCAGGGAAATCCACCTCGCCCTTCGGGTGCCATGAGCCCCCCCCGCTCCTCCCTTCGCCTGGGTTTCAGTTCCCGATGCTGATGCTCCTGTCCCGCACAGATGTACTAACGCCCGATGCCAGCAGGCGATTTACTGCCTGCTTCGTGCCTAAAGCCGCTGTGATTCACCACACCTCTGCCCCACACTGATCCTGCCCGAGGGGCTCAAGTCCGCGGCGGGCGCTTTGAGCGTGCTGGGTTGCACGTGGGGGCGAGGAGGCACTGTGGGCAAAGGGTTTGCTACAGGAGAAGGTCAGCATTGAATATTGCTTTCTCCTGATTTGTGGCAATGATTTGGATCCAAATACCTGACATCCAGAAAAATTACATTGCCCCTGAACATACAAGGATCTTTCCAATCCTCTTGAAACTATCGCACTTTAATATGAGCCTGTATGTAAGTGCAGCTGCACATTTGAGATCCTAGGGCTGCTCAGGAGGTGTTTCATCCAACAGCTGCTCTTATTTTCTTCTTGAATCCACTACTATGAAGTGGTTGAGACCCAGAGGAGCATCCTCAGCTGTAGATACTGAGGGACCCTCTCATCACAATTTGGGATGTACACTCTGGGGAGGAAATGACCAGCTTCTACTGTGAATCAGATAAAGGACTAGAAGATAGCTCTCACTAAGTATTTTTGCCTATAGGCAAAGCTATATGTGACTACCATGAAAGCCAGAGATATGTGATTAGGATGCCTGCTCACCCTAGGAGGAGGATTATTACCAGTCTCTGTAGGTGTAGACGTGTAAGCCTCACACATCTCACTTGCCAATCTAGGTGGCTTGGCTTGGCTTATGGACTTTCACGAACCTCCTTCACATGCACCCAGGTGTGCGTGGTAGAGAAAGGCCTTGACCCTAAGCTCAGCATCGCTGAGGCTTCCTGGCCAAGGTGTGCTCTGGCACAGGTGGGACTGCAGCCTACATCAGCGCAGGTGCCTTCACTGGGACCTGATTGCAGGGAGGTGACTAGCAGAGGAGCTGGGATCTCCTGTTTCTCAGGTCAAGGAAGGAAGGTGAGAAGGAAAGAAGAAAGAGCGCATTCATTTTTAAGGTAAAACCAGCTACTGGAGGTGGGAAAACACAGTTGAGGCAATGTGCTGCGATAGCTTGTTATCTTTTTGTGTTTAAAAAAACAAACTGTGAAACCTGCATTTCTTTATTGTGCTGAGAAAGGCTTGGAGTGGTTGGTCTTGTGGATGTTTAGTGTTTGAGCTCTGGTCTTGCTGTTTGCTTTGGTTTCTTCAAACAAATCTCTTGAATATGTTCTTAAATAAAGCAAGTAAATAAGGTTGTCTTAAAAAAGTTAGTGCATTTACTTGTGAGTTTATATTAAGCGTGTGCTTAATTGTTCTTTTGATACTAGCCAAGGGACAGCGGTAGCTGCTCTGAGTAGTTTCTGTGGTCTGATATCTCTTATTTCTGTACATTGTGAGTGAGGACTCCCCTATTTGTGTGTGAGCTAGTGGGGCTTAGAAGATGGGTAGGGATAATTGATGCAAAATTGCTGTAGGCATAGAGCCTTTGCATGTAGTTAAAGCTGAAGGCATTACAACTGGTTTTCAATACTATTTTGTAGCAAGAGAGTGGCTTTCCTTCTGAAAATTGCCTGTTCCCCAAGTGGAGTAACAAGAAGAGTGTGGAAAATGCCTGTGCCTCGTTCACTCAAGCCCTATAAATGCAATGAGTCAGGTATTTTGCCTTTATACGCTGAGCTGTGAGCTAATGGAAATAAACTAAAAACAGTTAAGCTGGAAAAATAAAACCTCTCTGATCGTTGATCCTGAAACCATGGGGAGCTGATCTGATAGTGGACTGGAAGGGGATGCCCAGCTGCATGTCTCCAGGAAAGGAGAGGAAGAGCTGGTTTGCTGCCCGTGGCCAAGGCGCAGGTTACCGAGCACCAGGGTGGTGAACGGTTTGAAAATGAGGAAGGGGTGTGTTGCAGGGTATAAAATTTCTTTTGGAAAGAAGGGTGTGTGTTGTGGTGAGAGCACAAGGAGGTCAGGCAAGAAAACCGTAAACACCTCTCTGACTGGGCTGTTTCCTTCCCTGTTCCCCCTGCAGCGCTAGCCTCCCCTGTTATCCCTGGCAAGAAGAGAAGTGAGAGTTAAAAAGTGGTGTATTCGGGGGTGTCGGTGTCCCTGCTGCACCTGCTCTAGTGCTGAGCCGCAGGTGTTTGTGGCCACGTTTGTGCTACCGCTCCTGCGAGGGAAGGACGAAGGACTGCAGCCCCACGAGCTGTGCGCATGCACCACGTTTGGGGTGCCGAAGAAACCTCGGGTGCTACAGGGATGGTCTTCAGGTCACACCAGGGAGACGGCTGAATGCAAAGTCTTTTTATTTGTTTGCTTGCTGTAGCACCCAGTTTATTGCTCTGCAATCCCCTTCCTTCTGCCCCAAATGAAAATCCACGGTTTATCAAACCTCATTTTCTCAAAGTGCTTCTACTGCCTTTCTAAGTTTAGTCTTCTTTCTTAATTGCATGCCAAGTTGGGGAAAAGGGGGGGGAGAAATTGGTTAATTGATTAGTAATTTAGTCTCTGGTGACATGCTTATTTAAGAAATCTGCTGGAGTTATATATGTCAAATGATTCACATAAAAACAACATCAAGTGAATCATATATAAAAATGACATAATTGCTATTAATCTTAGAAGCCATATGTGTGGCTGAGGAAATTACTTTATTGGCTTTAGCAACTCTTTTATATTTCTTCCCAAAGCCAGTTATACTCTTGTGAACAGAGAAGGCATGTTTATGTGTAGGAAAATAGCCCCTATGTGTGTTATTTGGAGATCTGTTAATTCAAGGAAGTAGGTGCATATTCCAACAGTGCAGGAAAAACAAAATTTTGAGTGTTGGGAAGCTGAGAAAGGGGTCCGTCGCTTTTTCTTTTTCTCATCAGCAAGATTAAATGGCAGCTCTTCCAATATGCACCATCTGAGATTTTATTCCTCTCTGTTATTTTTAGTACTAGGAGGGAGATTAAATGAAATCCGGGATTATTTCAGACAGTGTTAAACATTTTATTGCTCATTTCTGCCATCAGGCTGACCCAGTTGGATGGGTCATTAGAGAAGGTGGGCTCTCTTCTGTGAGCAGCCAGACAATTAATTCCTCTACCTATACATTTTCTTATAGGAAAGTTGAACATAGCAGCAGCAAAAGTAAATACAGCTATTAACACAGCTAGTCTTTTATTTGGCATTACTCAGTTCTCAGAAGTCTGTTGCGTGCTGAACTTCACATATGCAAACAGTATTTTACGTGTGGCTCAGCATCCGTATAGCCTCTGTGGGATCACAGGCTGGTGTTGCTTTCCTGGGTGTTTTGGAAGCTTATTTTTGTTTATCTCTTTAAGACTACCTGAAATAAACCTGAATTGATTTAATATTTTGCATTTCTTTATCAGGAGAAGATTAAAAAGAAAGTCTGTTTTTGAATCTGCATTTACTTCAAATCTTTACATTAAAGAAAATAGCTTGATACAGCTGACTTGAAGCTTGTTACTGATGGCTTCTTAATTTTTATTCCTTTTTATAGGGTGGTGCCTTTTATACTAGTCACAGCCCTAGACATGTTGATGTATGCAGTAAGGAAGGCTTTAGGTGGTGGTGTTGATGAATAGCTGTTGTAGCACTCTTCTGCAGTTAATCTTGGGATGGAGGAAAAATTCTGCTCTTGCTTCTGCAGGTTTCAGAGGTCCTGCTTGTCTTCGGGGTAGGTTTTGTAGGTTCATGAGCCTGCCTGCCAGCTGGTGCCGGAGCAGTTTTAGCTGAGGACGTTAGCAAGTCCCCCTTGATGAAGAGGAGAGGTCAGTAGGCAGCTATTCAGCTTTGACGGGGTGCCCATGTCATCAGCACTGACGGATGGAGCATCTATTGTAGTTTACGTGATGTGAAGAAAGCCCCCTAGTATTTTCTGTAGTTAGTTAGTTGATAAATTGACTTCTAGAAGCCACACATCAAAGACTCTCCCAGCGGCATGTCATTGTAAGCTCTATTTGGTTATGTTTGGAATAAAGTTCCCCATATTTTGGGTACCCTGACTGTCCCATGGTGTGTCCTCGCACGCGTGGCGCTCAGCAGCGAGCCTGAGCACACGCTGCTTCCACTGCGAGCGTCTGGGCTGTCCTTGCATGAGCAAGTGAGTCAAGAAATTGGGGATTACGCTGTCCTGAACTGGCTTTTTCCCTGCTGCGTGTCTGTCTCATCTTGCTCTGAAGTCACTGATGTAAGAGTATGGTCTCGGACTAGAGTGGCCAGCGCAAAACTTCTGCCATGGGAAAAACACTTTAGTCTGGAAACACGCAGCACTAAGGGAGCCCTGTGGCTCTGACTCAGCTGTCCTCTCGTTTTTTCAGCCCCAGCACGGGGAAACCAAACCCTTCCCCTTGCCTGTGCCGGCTGTCCCTTTCTTTTTCCCTCGGACCTCAGCCTTTTACCATATGCAGGCTGGGAGCTCGGTTCTGAGACTGTTATCTAGGAGATGCGGGTTGTTTGGGTAGGACTGTCACTGAACTTGTCAGTAAACATAAAGGGCTTTTGTTTCAAAAAGTAAATGCAGCTGGTTTGCTTAATTATTCAAGAAAAGAAAAGGGACGTCAGGCTAGGTAGGGAGCTGCGGAGCAACCAATATTTCTAAAGCATATTCTGCCTTGTAAACTTCCTAAATAGAAACGCGTCTGAATGGAGACTTGGTATCAGTGGTCATGAATCTTTTTTTTGATTTTGGGAGCTCTTACTCATTTTTGTCTGAATTCAGGTTCAGAGCTGAGTCATTCCTTCTGCTCTTCTTCCCCCGGTGACTTTTCCATGCTGTTTCATTTTTCCCAGATAGACGTTACTGGAGCAAGACTATGCTAACCGCACTGCAAGCAGTGAAAACAGTGTGTGATTTCCTTGGGAAGAGGAGAACATGCTCTGTGTGTGTTTCTGCGATGCATAGTGCTATCACGCGAAGGGTCTGTGCTTTAGGGAAGAGGCTCAGGACAAGGTGTGGGAGAGACAGAGGCCATTAGCATTTACCGCAGGAAATAACGAACAAACGTGGTGTAATCTTCACTCCGGTGCTCAGTTTAGCAATGCAGAAGGTTGAACAGGGGCTGCAAGAACCGGTGTCAGGAGCCGTTCTTGCGTGCTTTATATTTTCACCTTGTTTGGTATTGGCGCAGCACGGGATAGCATGAGAGAGACGGAGAGAAAAATGCATTTCAGAAGAGGAAAGGGGCCCCCGTATAATGAAGAGTTCAACTGAAATAAGGGGGGGGGAAAAATTTTTTTTTCTTTGCATGCCAGATTTCTTGCCACTTTCAAGCTAATCCTTTCAGTTCACTTCAATACAGTCACTGAAGTAGCTTAGAAAAAGAGAGAAAAAGATCTTTGATATGCTAGATCAACCAAAGTTTAAAAAAATCTCTCTTTGTATATGCCATTTATAATGCAAATCTCAAGTTGGCATTTTAGGCTCACTTACTGCTGTTACTGAAGTACCTTGGAATACAAAGACCGGAGATGGAGGGAGATCCCAAATGACAGAGTGCCTTTGATAGTTCAATAATAAATTAAAAAAAAAAAAATTACATTTTCTCATTTCTGTAAATACCTTCTACCTCTGCAGTATGTGTGAGAGATGGTGGGGGTGGGGAGGAAGTAATACTGTACAGAGGCTGAAGTTATTGGTCCAAGTCTTCTGGGAATTTGAATTCAGCTTTGCCAGTGTGTCCCCAGAAAGGGTTCGACCCTGGCTGGGGTATCCTGCGACTTTCCTCCTACCAGGGAGAAAGTGTATGTGCTAGCTATGTTTGCTTAGTCAGTGAGCAACCGGTTAAGTATTCTTTTGGAAAGAAGCCTAATTTCTAAGAGTCGCCTTCCCAAATATATAACCTGATTTCTTTCCCTTGTGTTCCCAACATTTAAGCACTGATTAAATGTCACCAAAGATAATAGGAGAAATGCTCATGACGGCCAGCCTATTTTAAAATAGCATGGGCATGCTTAAAGCAATAAGTAATTTTGCCTCTGTTACGCAGTGTGTTTAACGCATATTTAAATTAATCTGTAGACAACTTTGAGCAAGCCAGATCCAGAAAGGAGTTATCTTTCCAATTGGGGATATTTTGGGATTTGTCCTGCCAAATTTCACATGACTGCTCCATGAAAGGTGACTATCAAATAGGTTGATTGTGGCCTCCTGTCCCCCATGTGCTCCGCAGTGGGAGTGGGAATTTAGGATGATCCTGCCTTTTGAATCCTAGTATTTTGGTATTGTAAGGGCAGTGAGGTAACTCTCTGGTCTGCACTTCATAACCCAACCTCATGGTCTGATTCCAAACCTTGTTTTCTCTTGGTGCTATGTAATGAGGGCAGAGGCAGGTTTCTTTGTGATAAATTACAGCTTGGTTTGCTGGGAACTGTCTTCTCACCACAGACCTGCAGTGCAAGGCATTGATTTAAGGAACTGGCCAAGCACCTACAATTTCCCCAAATACTGTGGCATTTAGAATTGCTTTACAACAGTTTTCTGCTACTGCTGCTCTCTGGAGCATCTGCCCATTGATACCTGTGTCATGTGGAAGTCAATAGGACCCTTCGTAGGGTTGCGAGACACTTGGTAGCTCAGCTAGTGTGGAGTGGATTCGTCCTGCTCTGTTAACTATTTCTAAGTATTGTTATGCTACAGACATTATTGTGAATAAAGAAACATAGTTGAGAAGTGAGTAAAATGGACCTTGATGCAAGAATTAGTCTTCCTATCCACCCCCTGCTTGGTGCCAATGTCCTCTGTGTCTGTTGAGAAACTGCTATAGCATAAGAATTGAAACATGGTTCAGAGGAGCAGCAAAGAAAACGTAACTTCTGGGAGTCAAAGTGTCAAAATCATGTTTTTATTTATTTTTGCCTGCTATGTTGGGTTTTTTAACTGCAAATATCACTCAAATCATGACTATAGTGTATGACAGACTGTATTCACTGGAAGTGCTAGCCTTTTATTTTGAGGGGTTTGGAAAGGTTTTGTTGAATCTGGGGAATGATGGGTGGAAAAAAAAAAATAATGTGCATCCTCTAACTAAGCTGTTACTGATTATCTCAGTGCAATGTACAGATTAAGGGCCTGATCTAAAGACCACTGGGGTCAATTGACTGAAGTGGACTTTGAATCAAGTCTTAAGAGTGTTCAGTGTGTGCTGTAGTAGAGGGTGATGGAGATGAGCACAGCATGCTTTCCTCTGCAATGAGCCTGAAATACTCCAAATGAAAAGCTAAAGCAGAGTTGGTTTTCTGGCTTGTACTGAAAAACCCTAAAATGATTGCATAAGGGCTATTTTTATATGTAATAGGAGAAATATTCAGCTGGGGGCACAGATTATTAGTAGCATCTCAAGAATGTGACTCTTCAGGTGTAGGAACAGCATTTCAGAGTTTTTTTTCTTTTTGGACAAAAGGGTGTTTCATCAAACTTGCTGCTTTTGAAAATTCTGTGACCTAAGTCCACTAGATTACATGTTTTCTCACACGATGGTGATTCTATTGCCTATTTCAGGCTGCTATGGAAAAACTCAAGGGAAAAATATAAATAAAATATGCCCAAGCACGCAAGTCAATGATCTGTGTGTTAAGCCTATTGGCACATACAGGACAATTTTATTGCATGACCTACTGGTTAAAAACATCAAAAATATAAGTCAAGTCATTTGAAGAACTGCTGTTTAGTGAGTTAGAATGAATGAAGTCTTTATTGAGTATATGCTTCCAGATTCATCACTGGTTCTGTTCTAGTCATGCCCTATCCTAGTCTTAACTGCCCCAGGCAGTCTTTTTGAGGCCACTTGACCTGCCAGTCATATTTCAGAAACTACTGATATGGTACTTGCTGATTTAGTTTAGATTCCAAACAGGCTAGCTGCTGGATTACAGGCTAATGACCCATCAGATGCTAAAGGCAAAGGCTTAAAGTGCACTAGTGAATTAAGCCTCAACATTGTCTGAAGGGAAGAATTTATTATGTCATTAAACTTGATTCAATAAGTTTCATTTCTTTAGATGCATTGCACTAAGCAAGAAGTAAGGAATTAATGTGACTGAGAGATACTATTTTGATTCTATTCAGGTAAAGCATTGGTATTCAGGTATAACATCAAGGGATGCCATTTCACAGAATTTTAGTTATATTATTAGAAACGATAGGTTGAGAAAACTCTGCATAGCTGATTAACCAACCATGGACTCCTCAAACTAGGTTCACTTGAATATATGCTTCAATTGGTAAATACATAGGAAAGTAAGGCTTGCCTGATTTGATGAGACCCTTGGTGAGGTTTCGGGGGCTTTCCATCAAATATCAAAGCCTCAGTGGTGTAAAGATATTTGTAGTAAGTTATAGATGGCACTGGGATTTAATGCAAAACTTAATGCAAGCACATAATGTGATGAGTCAAACGGGGATTGCAGTTTGCCTCTCAGAAGACTGTTATAGTGATCTGAAGGAGAAATCCTGCATAATGCAAAGATCACTTTAAAACATAAAAAAAATTAAAAAATTAAACATTTGGTGTTTTATCTATCTGCATATGTCTCCTAGTTGTGTTACAGCAACAGAGAAAGTGTTTATAAATAATAACAAAGATACTTTGGGAGAATGTTAAGATATCTGCTTGTGGCTTTTGTCACTCATCTCACAGTGTCTGATGAAGTTCTCTCGTTCCTCAAGATGTTTTTATGTTGTAGAGGTGGTCGCGTTATTGGCAAAGAAGTAAAAGGCTAGAAGCAATCAGTGGTTTTACTGAAATTCTGTACATAAAAGACAGTAGGATGGTAAAAGTGTATATTTTTGAGTTTCAAGATCAATTTAAGTGTGGTTAGATTATATTTTTAATAAATTATGTACTTTACTAAAAATGTTAAGTTGCACTGAGGCATTGTGAACCATATATATTTATATGACAGCAGGTCTGCGATTAGGATTTTTTTATTAGAAGATTTTAATCACTTTAATACCATTCATAATCAAAGGGAGTATTTAATATTCTGGTCTCAAAATTAAAATTGACCTAATGGGCTGATTGTCTCCTCTTTTAATGGAGACTAGTCTGTCCCTAAAATGTGATAGCTTTTCCTTGTGAGTTAAAGAAGTGGTTAAAGGTCACTCTGATTTATGTTCATACACAGCCCTACTTTTTTTTCGTTTTCTCTAACACACTGGAAAGGCAAAATTCACTGCTGTGCTAAAACTACTTTCTGCTGTGATCTGAATGATTAAAACTTACAGATATCTGTGTATATACACACACATACACTTACGAATTTGTATTTATCATTAGGCTTCTAATGAAAAACACATATAATTCAACTGACCACTGCAAGTTCTTAATCTACTGGATGGGCTTCTGAAGAACTAAAGCCTGGAAATTCATACAGCTCCAGGAGATTCAGCAGAACATCCAAAATGTTTTTTGCCTTCCCTTCCTACTAGAACACTCTTAATTAGTGTGATAGTACAAAGTAGGTGGCCCATGAGTTATCTCAGACCAGTATGAAACTCACTTTACCTGGTTTGTGGTGGTGTTTTATGTTTTTGTGCTTTTCTTGTGTGTGTTTTTGAACGACGTGCTCTGCTTGGAATCGAGCAAAAGGACACACTTTAGGACGTACCAGGCTAGTGTACATCAGCACAAAGACTTTCATTACTTAAGCCTGCGTGTTTGGGACTGGAACGGGCACTTCAACAGCCTAACGCTTGCAAAAATTTTGCGAGCACTTGATTTAGTGCTGTAAACCAAATTGTGGAGTCTCGGAAGCCGCTGTCTAGTGGAGTTGTGTTGGAGTCAGCTTTTCTACCATCCTTTTGTGGTGGCGTTTCTGTCAAAGGCCCAAACTGATGTCACCTGCAGTGCCCTGCATGGACATCCTCAGCCATGGCCTTCTTGAAATTCTCCACTAAAAATGTCAGGAAGCTCTGAACTGGCAGTATGAAAGTTAAACAGATTTTAGTATTGTGCTAAAATATGCTGTTTAAATATGAAAGGGTGCTTATTTATCTTCGGGCATCATCTGTGACATCTTGTAACGGTTGCAAGTAAATGTTACCCCCAGCTGGTGCCGTAGGACCCTGTTTCTCACCATGCTCTTTGCATTCTGCCGCTCCTGGTCCAGTGTGGGAGGAAAGAGGTTGCTGGCGTTTGAATGGCAGAGATATTTCAAATTTCTGGGACCTCTTGGATGCCCAACGTGCGCCTCTTCATAAGTGGCCAACGAGCGGCTCCTCCCAGGAAGGAGGGGTAACGCTGACTGGGGCGGAGAAGGGTGAAGAAGGAAAGAGGGGAATGTGGAGCCACAGGTAGCCTCAGCGTCCTTCTCCTTCTGTGAGTCAGTACTGTTGAGCGGTCCTATAGCTGGTATGGGGAAGGCCATGAAAGCATTAGAAATTGTCCCTCCCACTTTGAGAAAAATCTCCGCATTTCAAAGCATCCAGCATTTCCCTTTTTGGCATTGAATCTGGATATAAAAATGGGGACCTGAAGCTGATGAGAGCAAACTCCACTTCTGATGATTGACTCTGTGTAGTCTCGACACAATCTCCGTCTGTTTTCCCTAACTGTGTAACAGGGATAATATTTAACTAGCCCATGGTGGTGTTAAGTAGTTATTGCTTCTGTAGTAGCATGTTTATTATCGATCCCACATCTGTTCCTTGCTGACTTGGGCAACGTGTACTTGCCTAAGTGCTGTCAAGTGGCTTCCTCTGTGTGGCAGAGATGTGACAAACCTGACTTGGATGTTGGGGTAATAGAGTATTAGCAAACGAGGTATGTGGAAAGAGAGCTTTCTCACCAGCTTTTGACTACACGTGCACCTTTACTAAGCTTTCCTGGGGAATAGTTGCAATCTGAGGCCGCTGGAAAAGCGAGGACCCAAAATAGCATCTTTTTCCATGAACAGTATGTGGGCGGACTAAGGCAGCAGGGCAACTCTGCTTGAAGACCACCTTAAACTCTTTGCCTCTTCAAAACCTGTCCAGTTTCAAACTGTATTTGGAAATTTTAACCCAGACTTAAACCTTTTCACAACATTACAAACACTCACTCAGTTATCTTCGTTGACTACTAAACACATATCCTGAAAAGAAATGAGCTGAAAGGGAAGGAAAAACGTCTTTCTTGATTACTGCCATAATCTCTCTGTAGATCAGACTCTGTTGTGCTATGCAAACACACTGTAAAAAGATTTCTGCTAGCGAATATGAATTTGACTTCTGTGTGCCAGTTATGCTGTTCTTTATGGTATTTCTTCAGCCTTTTCAGAAGATACTAATCCAAAAATACTTTAAGGTTTGGAGTGTTTTGTAAATGTTAGCTTGCAGGAAAGGAGATGGGATTTAAGCAATTCTCCCATTTTACAGAAGATGAAAGCGAGGGAGGAGGAACCACAGCTGGTCAATTTTTTTTTTTGTATTGTCTGATAACAAAAGAGGTCTCTTTCCAGAAATTAGATTTGCATCCTGTTTGTACGGGAGAGAATATGGATTGCCTTGGTCTCCTCTTTTAAATAGGTTTTCCCCTTTTTTGTGTGTGTGTAACTAATCCAAATTTGTTGCTAAAGGTATATTTTATTTATATATGATTTATGTGTATGTGTACTTGGCGTTTGTTTGGTAAAGGGAATGTGTGTATATATATAGTATTTGCTGCTGTTCACTGTAGTCCTTAGTTCTTGTTTCTGATGCTTTTTGTTTATTTTTTAAAAATGTCTTGAGATACTTAATTAAAACTTACCTGGTTTTACAAACCTGGAGAGTTGGTTTAAAGGAAAAGAGGAAAAAACCTCCATTTTTCTAATGTGTCAGGTGGGTTTTCTTTCCCAGCTGTAGTGTATAGGTTTATCATCAGATCTTAGCAATGGAAGGAAAGCTAACTGCAAAGAGAACAAGCTAAAATGATAAAATGTGTTGTTCTTTTTTGCAGTGGATGACTTTAATTTCAAAAAGGGAGTTTCGGTTACCTATTTCATAATGCTTCACTTGGTCCCAGGTATTTCAGGTAGATTAATAGCTTGATGTAACGTGCCCAGTGTGAAATCAGTGATGCGGTAGTGTTACCTTGGATGCAATAGGTACAAGGTACAAACTTCATATTCCTGTTTTTCTCTTACTTGCATTCTGTCTTCCACCTTTTGGTAAATGTTAAACACATTGCAGCTCTAGCAAGGCTGTTATTGTATTTGCTTGAAAAATTGGTGCAAACCAGTTACTGAAAAGGGGAACAGGTCATTATTTTGGAGGCTAGGTTGAAGCATCAAGGAGTTCTTGACTGTTCCAAGCATTTTGCTTCTTATTTGTTTTGGTAAAATATCCATACAAAGGTGGAGTATGATGTCTTTTGTGTTTATCTACCCATTGACCTTAAAAGTTTTTGCCACTCCTGTTGCCTTTGTTTGCATCTTGGCCTGTGCTCCCCCACGAATGGCGATGCGGAAAGATATTTGTGGCTGACTGATGGGTAATATTATAAGGGCATTATGCTCTCAGAAAAGGAATGCCTGGAAGTTTCTAGATGTGGCCTCCAAAGCACAGGTTGGCTTGGTCTCCACAATATAGATGTAAGCCTATGGGAATTTTGAATTCAAGAGTGTGTTTGGACCTGGGTCTAAAGTCCACTGAGCAAGTAGCATGTAGTGCCTCAGGGTCTTGGTCTTAGAGCACCCTGTGAGATCCATTTCTAGATGGATTTGGGTAGATAAATGATTTCATAATTTAGGTTGGTAACCTAAACACTCTCATAAAATCTGGCCCTCTAAATGATTTGATTGTAATTTCATGTGCCAACAAAAGTCAAACAGAGCAGTCAAATTTTCTGACCCTGGCCTGGCCAGCTAACTTTCTCTGGCTGTCCCCTTTCTCTCCCTCTTGCTCCTCTGAGCAGCAATGCAAACTGGAAATCGTTTTAGAAGGTAGCGCTCGTAGAAGGATATTTCCATTTAAGTTCATGAGATCAAATGCTGGTTTTGATTACAAAAGAGTAAACCTATTGCCCTCCACAGGTTTGTGTTGATGTAACACAGCTATAAAAGAGCACAATTTGTTTAGCCTAGCAACAATGAAGACTAAGAGGGGTCAGGATTGCTCTGTGGTTTTAAAAAAAAAAAAACCCAACCCAACAAGAAGTAAACACTAAGGAGGGTTGAGTGGACTCAGTTAAATGACAAAACTGGCACGAGAACAAACAAATATTCAAGAGCCACAAATAAAATCAGACCCTAGATTAGGAGGCTTCAAATTATCAGAGGAGTGAAGTTCTGGAAAAACCTTCCAATGGAAATTATGGGGGTTAACAAACTTAACTGGTTTTAAGATGAAGATAAATAGTTTATGAAGAGCGTTATATGACGTGCTTTCTTGGGATAGCAAGGGACAGGGCACTGCAACCCAGACCAGAAGATGATTTCCTGCATTTCTATAAGCAAGATTTGGCCTATCTGGTCTGTAGTGCTTCTACTTCAGAAGATATATTTAATGAATTGTTTTTGCTGAGTATGACCGAGGATTTCCAAAATAGGATGGCGGATTTTCTTTC
Source organism: Gavia stellata (assembly GCF_030936135.1). Lineage (NCBI taxonomy): Eukaryota > Metazoa > Chordata > Aves > Gaviiformes > Gaviidae > Gavia > Gavia stellata. The sequence continues at coordinate 4,655,654 of NC_082601.1, read as the reverse complement.
TTCAAAGTCTGACATCCTCCTTTAGTACAGGTATGCTGTAGGGTATTTGATGAACTGAAACAATTTGAGCCCTACCCATTTCCCTTGGGAGGCAGATGGATTATCCTGGAGTATCTCCCTTTGGCAGGGTTGCCAAACCCCAGATGAGGCCAGGAAGCCATCTCTCCCTGTCGTGCGGTGGTGATGACACCCTGGTTCCCGGTGCTCATCCGGTGATGGCAAAGTTCCATATGTGGGGCTGGGGCACCATGTCCACGTACATGCCCTGCTGGGGACCTGAGGATAAATTACAGGCAGTTTCAATTTTAAATTTCCTTGCTCTCTTGGGGGTCAAATATAATCCTTGCCCTTGCTCTAACATAGCCTTTGTGGCTTAATTTAAATGGTGATTTTTTTTACGGTGACATGTGATGTTCATCTGCTAACCTTTTACCCAATACGTTCAATTTAAAGAAGCATCAAATCTCTGAATGTGCCTCTATCTAGAGATACAGAAGCGTGCTCTAAGGTAGTTTACCTACTTAGGTTGGTACCTAAGAGCTTGTAAACAAATTCATAAATTTGTCATGCTGATTATAGTGTTGGCAAACACAATGGTTGATCATGTTATAAATGTTTATCAACACCCGCACTCACCCACCTGCTAAGAGGTGCTACGCTTTAATGAAATTGTTTGAATATCAAGGCTGGTTGCTAAGATACAATGTTCTTGTTACCGGGGATGTGATGCTTACAGATTTCTGTTATCAAATAATGATTAGAGATGTGCTAACCTCAAGGTGCTCAGTGCAGTGAAAGGTTTACTGAGCCACAAATTAGTAAACTGTCTGCCTGAGCAGACACTTACAGAGAGAGCACAAGTGCATCAAACTTACCGAGCCGACATTTTTAAAGAAGACAAGATCTGGCAGTGTAAATGTTCCTATATATGATGAAAGACTGTCATAGGAAATGTTTACATGATCTGTTGCCTAGCACAATGTCTTCATGCCATTTTTTCCCCAACTTAGAATAGTGTTGAAATCTCCAAGTCAAATAATTGCTTTCTTCTTGCTTACTAAAATGTCTCCCAGCACTCACCTCTTGAAATTACACCGTGGTCTGCAAATGCTGATTTCTATTTTCTGTAGGCCACACAAAGAAGGAAACAAAGATGTGTAACAAAACGTCCAGCATGTGGGTCTGGTGGGAAAAATATCGTGTTTCTGGATACTGTGGTGGCTTCGGGGTCGAAAGCTTGACTGATGTTAAAAACGCAACTGGATGTTAAAGATGACAAACATCAAATATTGATAATGTTTTCTTTTTAATGTAGGTGCTCTGAGCGCTCTGATTTGCTAATGCACTTTGTAATAAGGTATAAATATTGTACTTCATTTTATTCTTTTTAACAAGCACATTTCAGTGTTATTAACCATCAAAGAAAATAATGAATAGCACAATATAGGTGATCAAAAGGATTTTGCTCATACTGCTGAAGTGCTAAGTAATCTTTAAGTGTAATTGTTGATCTCATTATTGAATTAAGGTTCAAGCTGTATTTACAGTACCTACATTAGCATGAATTTGAGTTTAAAGCCAGTTCAGCTGAAATAATCTAAATTGTAAGCAGGGTTCATGCTTGCCTGTGGGACTCCATATTTTTACATCACCAGTAATTGTTTGTTTCAGTGTAAAGGGATATTTTCCTGGTCCTGTAAGCGTCCTTTTGTAGCTACTTCACAAGACGCTCCTATTACTATAACTACAAAACTGTTGGCAATTAAATTCAACTTGGTGCAGTTCTGGTAGACAGGTAGACAACTTTGAAATTACAGAATTTGCAAAAAAAAAAAATCGGCAATAATTTACTACAGTTATAATTAATGATATTAAGCTTACCCCTTGGATGTAAAATTTGTACTTTATAAAATGATACAAGACTGCATCCTACAACAGGCTCTTAACATAACCCATGTTCTACCTACGCTGTGTGGGATGTTCAGACAAATAATCGCCTTCAGCAGATGCCTTTGTCATAATGAGTGTGATAGTTTAATATTTATGGAAGAACTGCTGATTTTCAATGCCTGCTTTAAAACCCCAAGAATAATTTTGCTGGCTCGAAGGACTGCATGTAGATGAAATGTTGTGCAGAGTGAATGGAATGTACAGACCTTTCTATGCCACTTCCAAATGATGGGAGTGGGTCTATGGCAGGAGATAACCAGTACTACGGTTATCTCTCCTCCTGCCTGCCCTGTTTGCTCTGACCTTATCGCTCTCTACAACTACCTGAAAGGAGGTTGCAGAGAGGTGGGTGTTGGTCTCTTCTCCCAAGTGACAAGCAATAGGACAAGAGGACATGGCCACAAGTTGCGCTAGGGGATGTTTAGGCTGGATATTGGGAAAAACCTCTTCACTGAAAGGGTTGTCAGACACTGGAACGGGCTGCCCAGGGAGGTGGTTGAGTCACCATCCCTGGAGGTCTTTAAAAGATCTGTGGATGAGGCACTTAGGGACATGGTTTAGTGGTGGACTTGGCAGGGTTAGGTTTACGGTTGGACTTGATGATCTTGCAGGTCTTTTCCAACCTAAATGATTCTATGATTTTATACAGGGAGCAGCAGTGGGGTGTGGTAAGAGGCCAAGCATCCTCAGTTAGAGTTGATGAAGTGATACAGAACTGCTGATTTCTGTTGCTTAAGCTGAGGTGGGAGAACCTGAAATCTGGCCTCTATGGGAATGGATTTGCACTGTGGCTTGTGTTCACCTCCTGGGACAGCTGATCCCCTTTGCCTGCTCTCCCACCTGTTCCTCTGCCTCACCAAGCTGGTTTTCACTGAGCTTGGGACCTGCATTGAATTTTATGACTATGCTATAAGATTTCTGATGTTTTTCCTTTTGCTGTAGCGTATATTAGCTAAAAAAAAGGAACTATTCTCTAAAACGAAGTCCTAAAACTTCCATTCCTTCCACCACTAGCAAGCTAGGACTGTAGCTGTGGCCACCACTGAAATAGAGGTGTGCCAAAATGCCTTGAAATAACATTAAAACGCAGATGCTCACCTGGCCATTTGTGACAATACAGACACTTTATCTGCTGCAGCTGTCTGTGAGGTGGGAGGAAGGTTGGGTGTTTTCTTTTTTTTTTCTCTTTAGGTTTGTTGTAATGAGTGATTTACATCGCGTTAGATTATGTTGGGATATACTGTGTCAGGTGGCATGACCTGATATAACCCAACTTAATGCAACACATATGTTTAGATTGTATTACACGTGAAGAAAAATTCCCAGAGAAGCTGTCAGGAGCAGGTGATTTCTGCAAATGGAAAATATTTGCACAGTGATATTTTATACACCTTTCAATTTTGACTCGTATAAAACTTTAGCATGGATTTAGGAGCCTTAGCCCCACTGACTTTTCTGGGACTAAAACTTTTAAATACCACGGTTGCCTTTGGAATGACTATTTAGTGTCTGATGTCAGGCTGGAAATTTTGCAATATCTTGCTTTCGTTATAGTCGGCTCTGAGCTGATGGAGTTGCAGTGGTGTAAGAGGGCTGCAAGTGAGATCCAAATCAAGTGACTGGCAGCTAGCAATAAAGCAGCACGCACGGAATTCACACGAGCAAGTCTGGATTATTATTTTCCTTTTAAAATCTTGCGTGCTCGATCGGTTCCCCTTTTGGAAATCAACTTGGTAGGAATGTGGGCCGAAGTGCAAGGTTTACATTTCACTCCGAGATGACTATGTTGAGGTACCCAGCTCTAAATTTGGAGGCTCATATGGATCTTTTTAATTTTTTTCTTTTTTTTTAATTTGGTGTCAGAAATAGGAGCCTAAATTTAAGCTGTGAAGTTCATTTAAGAATCTAAATATAAATGTTCTGCTTTTCAAAAGTGCTGAGCACCCTGCAGCTCCCACAGGCTCCATTGAGACTTCGCCTCGATGTAGGATGCTGCTCCCAAACGCACCCCATCCCGGGGGGAGGCTTGTGCGTGTGCGTATCGTATGTTTGTACAGCGCTTTGAGCACACAAAATCTTGCAGTGCCAAGGATTCGAAAGTCAGAAAATGCCTATGTGACCTTAATTGTATACATATGTAGTGGCCTTGTCATGTGTATACATTATGATACAGTTTGATCACGTACTTCACCATACTGGATGAGCTAAATGTTTGGAAGTGTGATGTGAGGGAGGCAGGGGTTACAGCAAGACAGATGTTTCTGTGGAGAGGAGGGAGAAACAAAAAGCCCGTGGTTTGAGAAGCCAAACATCAACGCTTCAAACTTTTTTTCATGCGGGCTCTTCTGTGGACAAGCTGGGGTTTTTTGTGAGTGTAAATCCAAAGTACCTCACACTTCCCTCATGGGATGGTTTTTACCTGTAGCCTGGCTGCTGTTGGGGAGGTCCCTGGCTCTGAGGGCTGGGGCAGCTCTACCTGGAGGCTTATCCAGCAGCCATCCATCCCAACATTTCACCTAATCTTGGTCAGGCTTTCTTCTTCCTCTTTTAGCAGACTCTTAATTTCCCTCTACTCAGATTTTCCTCCAACCCCTTTTTTGTTTCATTTTTTTTTGATTAATTTCTGGCTGTGGAGCACCGACAGTTTGAATTTGGGTTTCCTCTGGGTGCCCAGCCCTGCCTTGGAGCCAGGAGCAGCATCTGCAGGTGATAACTTCTTTTACTCCTGTAGCCTAAGCTCAGTGCAAAACTCTCCTGTGCTGTGTAGATGACTTTGAAAGCTCTGAGAAAGCATAGACTTGGCCTGTGAGAAAACACATTTCAGCTTTTAGAAGAGGAAAAAAAAGAATTAATCTCTCGGAAACTTGAGATGTACATAAGAACAAGCTGGCCAAAGTCAAACGGGTGATAGCGGACAAGAGCTACCCCTGCTTCCACTGAACCTCAAGTTCTTACTCAGAATGGTGGTAGGATCTTTGGCAAGAATAAGTCTTGCTGTTATTCTGGGCAAGGCAATGCGTTTCCTCTCCTCAGCCCAGCCCTCATCAAAGAAATGCCTCAACTTCTTTGAGCTAAAGTGTCTCCAAAGCATCTGTCTCTAAAACAGATACCTGGCATAGAAATGCCAGCTCAAACAGTTAAAATTGGCTAGACAAAAAGTGACTGAAATCAGTATCTATTAATAAGAGGAGGCTTTGGGCAAATGATTACATGGATTGCTGCCGGCACCAATAATGCCAATATTTATTTTTGTATTCTTCTGCTGTGCATGTATTACGTACAAAGAGATGCCTTTAAACAGGATCATCCTTGTTACAACACATCATCAAGGGCTACTCCGTTCTGAGCATATGGCAGGGCTGTAGCTCAGAGAAGTGGGTAGTAGCTGCTAAACACTGAGAGTTGAGAGCAGACCACTATCACTTCCCCAAGCGTGCTTGCAGTCGGGTTGCAGAGGCAGCAGTTACCTGGTTTGAAGGCTCCGACTTCTCCTTCCCTGGGCTGGGAAGGGAATAGATGGGAGCAGATGTCAGGAGCCTCGAATTTGGATCTGATAAGGACTTGGATCAAAATATCAAACAAAAATATTTTAGGGAAAGTTTCTGGGAGGAAGTGAGCTATATGGGGAGCATGGCTTGCCAGGCTTTTTAAAAATAAAACGTTCTCACTCTGTGTTTAGTTCTCCCACAGTTTGAAACACTTGCAGTGATCGAGCCTAGCAGCCCTTGTCAGTCTGCAGTACATCATCCCCCTTCGGTTGGCTGGGAACATCTCTCCTGTAAGGGCAAAATAAAGCTGCTCATTTTGCACACATGCTTTTAAAACTATAGGCAAGGAATACCTAAATATAAAACAAGGGCACCTTGGACGGAATGCTTTCTGACTTGGGCTGTTATCGCCCTTTCCCCTTGCAGTCACACATGTGTTTCTCCTGCCTTTTCTTAAGCGCACCTGTAGCTTGCTGACAGTGCACTCGATCGCGTGTGCAAGCTGCTCGGATTCATAATGCTATTAAACCTCGCTTGCTCCCATGCTCAGGAGCGGTTTCCTCCAATTAAATACTAAAACACAACAACGTATCTACAAAGGCAGCAGGAATCTGCATAGCATGGGTGGAGGCGAGAGGGACCTTCTGGTCTTTACAGGCCAGTGCAGTAGCCTTAGTCCTTTGTTCGTAAGGGCAATACAAGTTTTGGGGGTTAGTGAGCACTCTCAATATCTTCTTATTTTACTTGGAGAACTACCTAAGCAAATAGCCTTGTGGTGTATTGCGGTAGTGTGGCCAAGAGGAAGATTTATAAGTCTTTAAAATTACCATTCATATGGCACCTAAAAATGCATAACATGGAATAGTGTTCTGCACCATTCTTTTTGTTGGCACTTTCAATAAAATAAAAATAATCGACTAAAAATAAACCTGATAGTAACTGCCTCTAAACTGAGAAATGGGCAGGGTTTTCTTGTATTTTTTTGACTTGAGATTGCCTGGGTTGGGAAGGCAGGATGCTTTTCAATGCATAATTATGAACGAGGAGGAGATTAGCAGACCTTCATCAAAGGACCATGAGCTATGTTAATCCATGAGGCTCTTTATGGTAATTAAAAACTAAAGTAAATGACACAATTGTGAAAGGTGGTGTAGAAGTTTTTGCCAATTAGCAATCAGAAACAGTAATATTGACGTTCCTGAGAATAAGTAATGATATGTCAGTTTGCAAAAGCATGCAAACTAAGTTTTCTGTTTTGTGGCAGGCTTTTTGCTGACTTTTCTTTTGGTACTTGGTAATGAATTGTAGCATGGCTGGTTCCCAGTTACCATAAAGAGGTAACCATCAACACTTCACTTGGTGACCTGGGTGGCCTACTCCTCAGGGGTGAAGAGAGTACTATTTTGGCTGTAAATATCACATTCAGCCTGTGAAAACATTATAGAAAGGCTTATGTACCAAAATAAAATGCAAAATCTACTTGGCTGATGTCCTTTCCACCCCTTTGTGTACCAACGGTTGAAGACTGTATCCCAAATTAAGATGTAACATGGTTTACTGGGGTGGGTGATTTCACTCCTCTTTATAATGCCGTAACACCCAAACATGGAATAATCTCAGGCAACGGTCCCTATAAAATATTTTTAGGAGTATGGTTTATAGGAAACAACTGAGTTGGAATGAGCATATCACAGAACGTTGCTTTGTATACTAATTATCTACATCAATGGATGTGCAGAGCAGCTCAGAGCACTGTACCTGCTGTGCTGAACAACTTGCTCGTAGTCATGGAGTATATGTTTCCTGTGGGCACCTGCCTATTCTGTGCATCGCATCACATTGAGTTATGTCACGTTATGTCACATCACAGATGAGATGTGACCCAGTGTAACCTGACACAGTGCAGTGCCAGCACTGCAGTGGATCAAAACTCGAGAAAACCTAGCTGTTGTGATTGTCGAGGGCAGTAAAATACAGGCAGGCTACCCGTGAACCTGCAGGTACTCTAATTTTCCCGTTAGCCTGGCTATTTGTAGATAGTTTGGCGTATCTCTCTGGGATATAAATACAAGAATTTCTCTGCTTGTGTTTATTTATGATACTTGTCGTTTGGGAAACAATAATCTTCCTACTTCTTAATCTAAATTGAACCATGGTGAGTACACCAATAAAACACGTCACGACAAACAAAGGAAATTCTCCCTGTATTAATAATAAACTCTTTAAGATTTATCAGTCTCTCCCTCTTTCTTCCCTTTGTGCGATGCAGTCTAAAGCAACTGCTGCATTTATAGATGTCTGATAAAATTTTAATAGAAGAACCCATTACCTTTGAATCTGGAGTAAAGAGACTATATCAAAACCAGGAGTGTTGAGCCTGAGCTAAATATAACTTGGTAACTGAGAGTAGCAGTGCCTGGGCTTTATAATGCTGATGGATTTACTTTATTTTGCTACAAGCATGGGGACAGGGAATGTTGTGGCAGGCGAGGTGTCACAAAACAAGAGCAAGAGATGTTCCAGCTACTGAGCACAGAAATGTCCAGCAAGAGGTGGTGGAGGCTATATGAGACCCACCGCAGAGGATAATTCCATGAAACTATGAACTGAGTTTGCTTCCTTGATTTTGGGGGGCACTAATGCCTAAACAACACTTGCGTTCTTGCTAGAGATGGGGTTTGCGATTCATTAAGACGTGCTTTGAACCAAGACCCCTGTACAGGGTTTAACAGCCGAATCCAGAACGACTTGGGGGAAGAAGTGCTGTTACCTTGCACTCTACGGGGGCTTCTTGGGAGCTGTTGGCTACCTAGCATCTGGCTCTGACTTCTGGATGCTCTGCTCACCTGGCACTTAGTGCCTGCCTAACCATCTTGCTAGGGAGGACTTGTGGGAATATTGAAATTTGGTTTTGTTTTTTAAATTTTATTTTCTTTTATATACTTAGTGATATCTCTGGTATTTTTTTTCTAACATGTAAATCTTTAGCAGAATTTTTTAACACTGCTGGCACATTACTAAATGAAAATTGATGACTTATTTTAAATACATACACACACGCCATAAAATAGGACATTTTCAGTGTCATTTAGAGAAGAATTGCTTTTTCCATGGGAGGAGGAGCTGCAGTTCAAAACAATTCTTAGCTGTGTACGTTATTGCCAATTACTGCTAAGCAAGTAGAAAAGAGTGTCTATGGCACTAGGAACTTACACTGTCCCATTGCTCTTATAGTTCATAAGCTAAAAAAAAAATTAAAACTCTACTCTTTGATGTTAACATTTTTTTCCCCCCTTTGACTAGAAATGTGCTACTTGCTGAGAGTGTTGTATTAGCAAAAAATCCAGATATTCCTCTGACAGGGTGGAGTTCTAAAGTCTCAGGGAAAACAAAAGTCAAATGAGGGTCTCATGTGAACCTGTATCCGTAACAGAAGGAAGGGTTTATTATTGAGCTAATACTCAATGTTCTAACTAAAGTTGCATGATGCAGCAGGGTTCAGACAGAAGCTGATGACCTCTATTATGACACATCCAGTTTAGAACCAGATGGAATGTAGTAAAATGTATTTAAAAATATTTCAGAAACATATGTAGCTACCACAGTCTGAAGTCCTAAATGCATATAGCCTCTATTTTTCCACCAGGAGATGAAGTCAGTAAATACCGTAGCATCCTTGCTTTCCTTGAGCTGAGCTGAATTTAAACTGTGAGCTTTATTTCCACAATTCAGCGTCCAATATGCAATCTGATCACACCTTCACTTTTGTGAGTTGTAGCCATGGCCTTAAATTAAATTACAAATCCTACATTGGACTGACACAAATCTGATTTTGGCCTGAACTTGAAGTGTTTGAAATACCAAATCACTACTCCCTGATCCCTAATGAGAAGTAATCAAAGAATTTAACCAGCAGTACAAACACTTACACGTCACTACAGATGTAGCCAAATTGACTCAAAGTACTTTTTTTCTCTATGAAAAAATTGTGTGCAGACATACCTTACTGACACTGGCTATTCCGGTAGAATCGCTAAAGAGGAGGGAAAAACTCTCCTGATTTAATTCTCAGAGAATACTACTAATAACTTTTTTTCCCCTTCCCTTCTAGAAATCTCTGGTTTTCACTACTGTGTTATAAGCTGTACCACTTACACATAAATAACAAAATGTGATAAAGAAATTACCCAACCTGCCTGAACATAACTTGGACAGTCACTAGCCTGGTGCGTCTGCCATGTTCCAGAAACCTTTCTCCTGTCCATTGCCAAAAAGCTGGCTTGGCAGCTCGCTACCCCAAATGATTGTGATTTATTTGACTGCCAATCTTCCTTGTTGCCTCCTTAAATTTTCCACAGTAGTTCAAAATTTCAACACATTGAGGTAATTACCATATTATATAGTAATGCATATGATGGTACTGACATCAACTAGAAAAGAGAATTAAAAATCAATAGCATTTGTATCCTTCTGCGGAGAAGCAGCAATAAAGCTTGCCCTGGCGGGAATGTGAAAAGGTACGTCCTGAATACTAGCCTTAAGGTGATGTAAAGTGAAGGAAGCTGTCTTCTCTAATGAATTGAAGCCCTTGCCTTCTGACCCTATGGAGAACATAGATTTTTTTAATTTTTTTTTTCCCTGTCTTTCTGGGTTTTTTTGTCTGTGGTAGGAAACCTCTGCCTCTTTTTGGGGTGGATGTGAATGAGAAACCAGTTGTTATTAATGCTACTCTAAGCCATTTTTTGTTTAAATTCCTGAGCAAATGGCATATAATGCCAGCTGCTCTGGTAACTGTATAGTGGGATTTAGGATACTTAAATAAGGTGACCAGACTTTAAGTCATTCTCTGACTGCTGGAGCACAGAGTAAGATGTAATTTTACACCTGATATTTAAGATAATCTGTCTACATCATGCATGTCATCTCTCTCCAACATATATTTTACTGCCTAGGAAGGCTTTGTCTCTTTCCTAGGCTGGAAGCTCATGTTCCTGGTCAGTAAAGTGCTGTGAATTATGCTTTGTCTAATATACCTATTGAAAACGTACAGCTATCACATGAGGAAAAAATGATGGTGGATGATACGAGTGACACTGGAGGTGCTGACTGATACATACTCTTAAGGTCTCATATTATAAATTGTGCTGGTAAGGCTACACCAATGACAATCCTATTGTATGCACTTTATGTATACAAGCTGCATCTAAGTAGGGGAGCTTATAACTTCTGAAGTTAAGTATGATGATGGTTGTTATTGATATTTTATACCTGACTATAAATGCTGGCCTTCTGCAAGGACATAGGCTGTTATTTATTAAAACATTCACTAACTATTAGGGAAATGCATGAAAGGTACTAAATGTAGAATAGGTGTCTGGCTGCAGTGTCCTCCACATATGAGCAATGCTTTGGCCATCATTTTAGCAAGGAGACTTATTTTTGCCTCTGCTGTTAAGTAACAAGATATACTGGTCAATGTTGATTAGATTTCAGAATTCATATGATGAATCAGGAGTTTTATATCCCTCCTTGTATAACAGATGAGGCTGACACACCTTGGCGGTCGTTTTGCTGGTTGTTTTCTGTATGGATCTTCTCCTTGGCTATTTGACTACAAGTTGGTAGAAGAATGACTCTGCAATTGCAGATCCTGTGATTCAGGAGTTAAATAAACAGACCACAGGCCAGTGAATCACAGGTTGTCTGCCTGTGCTCACACAGTGTGCACGTATCTTTCCTTAAGCACTTGCAAAATCTGAAGTCATGAGGCTCTAAATGAAAAGTTCAGAAAAAAAGTTTCTGTTCCTTCTTTCTAAACGTCCTGAGCTTTGCCATCCAACTTCCCTTGAAATAAAACTCATGGTCTTGTATCTTGGTGTGGCCTCTTTGTAATCCGCTTTGTTTTTGCAAAGGGGCAGCTCGTGTGACTTGCAAAATGTCCATCGGGGTTTGTAAGAGAAGGTATGCAGAGCTCTCTATGCTGCATTGGGAGAGTTGTAGGAAATATGTTCACTACTAAGGTGTCCGACCTGGGGACAGGGCATACGGATCCCTTCAGTGTGAGCTTTCTGAGGACTGCCAGCGAGGAACAAGCTTAGGTCTTTGAAGATAATTAGGTGTCTAAAAATACAGGTACATGCCAGGTGGGATTTCTGAGATTTCTTAGGTCTTGGCTCTAGAAAAGAATTTGCGCTTAACATCTATTTGAGCTTTGGCCCTAGAAATCCGAAACTCGGACCCCTAGGTTCTGCATTCTGCTGCCACCTAACCTTTGAATAGACCTGAGTTCCTTAGAGTCAAAGTGTATGTTGATAAACTGTAAGTGCCTCTGAGAACTCCAAAATTGCTCAAGCGCAGCAGGCAACACAGAGCAGGGCTTCCCCTGCCTCCCTCCTGCGTCGTCTGCCCATCGTGTCAGCCGGGCAGGACTTCTCGGAAACCATGAGTGGGGTTGAAGGGAAGCAGATGGGGGAACAGAGGTTGAAGCCCTTCCTTCTGAAGCCCTTCCCTCTGGCTGGTGAGGCTGCTCCATGGGGAAGGACATGCTCGTAAACACGTACATTTGGAAAACCTTATGAAAGCACAGCTTCCGTGAAGAAAGAAAACCTACTTTCTGCTTCAAGGGATACTCTATTTAAATATTTGTAGAAACCAACATGGGGTGCTTCATGCACGTTGAGCAGAGACAGCTTCACTCTAGGCACCGACTCCTGTCTTTCCACGTGGTCACTCGGAAGCAGCTGTTATTACCTTTTACAAAACAAAACATCTGATGTATTTGCAGGCAGAACTTGTGAAGACAAAAAAAGTGAGATCTGTCTGATGTCAGCTTTCACCATTGCTGTTCTTGGGGTCATCTGATCTCCTGAAGACCCAGCTTTTTTTCTACACGTTTCCTCTTATTTATAGTAGTATGCTGATGCTTAGGTGGAGATGGAGACCTAGGGGAAGGCAACAGAGGTTGTATTGACCAAGGAAGTAGTAAGAAATTTGGCTCTCTAAGTTAAAGATTTCCTTAGTGCTTTTTTCACAACTCTTTCTTTGCTAAGATAGGTGAGAAGACCTCGAATGACATGAAAATTAGGGAATGGGGAAATCTTTTAATATTTTAGTCAAACTGCAGGAACTGTGGGGCAGTCAAGTTCATGTCAGATCCCCTTTTTTTTTCTTTATGCTAGTAGAAATATAAGCTCACCTATATGTGAAATTAGTTTGGTAGCTTTGTCTTTCGCAAAAGGAGTCCTACATCTTCCCTAAATGTTTAACTATGCTAATTGTTAGTGAGAGGTGAAGGAATGAAGCTCTTTGGGTAAGATAGGAGCACTTTGACAGAGACTGACGAAGACAAAGTTTATATAGGGATCTTTCTGCTATGATAGTCTGCTCTGGGGATAAATAGGGGAGATTTTTCTCCTTAATGTTCACAGTAGTTTCTCGATTAACAAGGAAACTCACTTAATTTAGGAGAGCTGGGGGGGGGGGAGGAGGAGAAGAAATGAAAATGAGGAAGTTCTTAGTACAGTACCAGGAAAAAAAAGCATATTAACGATAATTGAAATTCACCTCCATGAGGGCAATGAATCATCAGAAACAGCCTGTGGAAAACAAGGTTGTGCAACCTTGACCAGCGTGTGTCACTGACTGGTGGAATTTTTAGAAAAGCAGCAGTTTGGGCTCATCGCTGTGGTTCGTGATTGCACACACCTGTTCGGCTCAGAGGTTTTGCAACCAAATTAAAAAAAAGGAAGCTGAACTTGCTGCTTCTCCTGAGCAGTGCAAAAAAGCAGAAAACCACAGCTGTTCTAGCTGTTAACAGATATCAGCAGCATACCCCCTGTTACATAATTGAGGATAACGTTTTTGAAGCATATGGGCTGGAGGTATTATAAACTCATTAAAACTTTAGGTGGGAAACATTCTAGCACATTTTTAGGTTTGATATCTTTAACAAATGTTTACAATTAGAGCTCCTATAAACAGTTTATTAAATAATAAATGAAGGAAAAGCTTGAGGAATGAGTCGAAAGTCAGGAATTTATGCGCAGTGGCGTGTGAGTTGCAAGCTGAATTGTGAAAGATTGCTGCCCATTGATTTGATAACTAGTCACTTTAGGCGGCTTGAGATTCAGGACGCAGTTATATTGGCTTTTATATAATTTGAGAGAAATACAGTTTTCGGAAAGCTTTGAGATGTGTTTTCTGGAGTTACTACCCACTGTTTGCAAACTTCCAGCATCTGACTAAGAAAAGCCATGGAAAATTAGGTGGTTACGAAGTGGGTCTTGGGAGCCTCTATAGGTCTATTAATCTGATCGTTAAGATGAAGGAGGGGAGAAGTTCTTCTTGCTGTAATTGCGCTTAGTGCAGAGATGAATTTGGCCCATTTCTGAAAGCTTCTTTGTCAAGAAAAATTAAATAATATTACAACACTTAGAGGCTTAACATACAGGCTTTAGTAAGCACAGGTGGTTAAGGTCTGAAAAGAACTAGTGGTTTCAGGGACGCAGCCGCTAGCAATATGGTTTCTGGTGTTACACAGCCATGTTATTGATTGAGGAGACTCGACTGGTAATGGACTGTGGACCTCTGGTTACAGGTCAGCAGTTCAAAACCAAGTCAGATCACTGAACAAATCCGGGCAGCGTGCAGAAGTCTAAAGATTGGGAAATACTCGGTCCATGAGTTTTCTACTGTACTTACCAGTGAAGCTACCAGCTAAAGCCAAAGAAGAACATAACCTTGGTTTTGCAGAAGCGATGAAGTTTGTCAGGTGGTAGTAACTTCTGGTACCATTTTTACCATCCTAATGCACAATCATGAGTGATTCAGTGTTTACAGGGAAGTGGATAACACATCCCGTAGTTCTGGGGAATATTGCCTCTCCAGACAAGACTGGAGGCAATGTGTTTCATTCTGCTTTCTGTCCTCTTCTCTGGCTCACAGATATCTTCCTAGGGTGGTCCTACAGGGCCTTGGTGCCAAGTGGATCAGAGAACTGCGCATAAGCTAAGAGCTAGAGCATCCTGCAACAGGTCTATACGTTACCCTGTGCGCCTATGTCCTGCTCTCCTCCCTGCAGCGCCGTTCAGCATACATAGGGCAGTGAATTGAATTAATTGTGATTGTTTGCTTTCAATGGCGTAGGAGACTTAGTTTGTTTAATCTGTATTTCATTTGGTTGGCATCAAAGTGTCTAGAGGGCTATTGGCTGGCACAATACATGTTATATGAAAAACATGTTCTTGATGATTTATTATTAAGGACTAAATTTTTCTTTTATGACTAAAACTTGGCTTAAGACTTGGCTTGTTGCTGGCTGGCTGGCGCATTCCCACAGCATGAGATGTGGGCTATCCTAAAAAACAGTTAGCTGGGCCTCTTAAATAAAACACACGCCTTTTAATGAACATCATGATGATTTTGTAACATAGCTATAGCTCCAAAAATTGTAATTTAAGCAGCAGACTTAAAAAAAAAAAAAAGTCTAGGATCTGACATCTTCTCATGACCAATCCAAACTGTGCTGAAGGCAGAATTTCATCCTTGTTCTTCTGAGGAAACTTGGAGCAGGACCTGACCCTCACGTCCTGCATACTTGCTGTCGCAGGTGACCCAAACAGAGCGGGATGTTGTCTGTTATGTATGGACTATGTAAAAACTTAGCTATGTTTATCCAGTAGCACAAGGAAACTGGAGACCTACTTCCCATCTGTCTGTTTCTTTGCCAAATCCTTAACATGATTAAAAATATATATATATTTTAATGCAATCAGATGCTCCTTAGAAATAGGAATGTGTTTGGGCAACTTCTGTGAAGCTCTCTCTCTTCCCCCGTGCCCCCCCCGCCCCCTTTTCTCCCTACTTTACTTACAGTTTAGGATTCAAAGATTGTGTATTGCACATTGTTACTATTCAAACTATTTGGAAAGCATTGGGTTCTGGAGAAAGAAATGGGAAGTTATTGGCTTGGTTAGGGACTTACGAATTATTCAGCTTGCTTACTTTAAGGAAATACCCAGTTCACTCTAAATGCAACGAATAGTTGAAATGGATTCAAGCTATTCATCAGAGAGCTTTTTCTCTGCATGAATTTCAGATCTATAACTTCAGTGCAATTAGAGGTTAACCTGATCCTTTTGTTTTAATACCAATCCAAAACAACATAGCACAACTCTTTGTAAAGCCAGTAAAAAAACCAATGCTAATAATATTCTGATCGCTTTGGTAAATCTCTGGTATTCATAACAATTGAGTATATCAAGTTCATATGTGGCATTAATTATACCTCAGCATTATGGATCAAGAACAGCTGAAAAGGAAGGATTTACTGGGGTAATAGATAATCTATGGAATATTTGTGAAAATTTGGCCACGTGTGCACGGATTTTTGCACGTCATCTGAACCCTGGTCTGATTAAAGTAGTGTATGGTTGCGCAAACAAATTGCTAGGAGAAATTCTTTATGAAGTTGACCTGATCACTGGTAATGTCCTTAAGACTCATGTTCCCAAACTCGTCTTGTTGCCAAAATCCTAGCTGGTGTAGGGGTCGTTTCTGTTTTATTTCAGCTTGCTTCGTTTATCCACAGGGTATGGGGAAAGAGTGGTGAGCATTTTTTGTTTTGTTACAACTTGATGCACAGTGTTTCAATCAAGTTGTCTCACTTATACGCTATATCCACATCAGCATGGACAATGCCATGATACAAATTTATTCTGGAAGATAGTAATAAAAATGAACGTTGGCAGCGTCTGTGGCAATGAGTACTGGATCTCCAGCTAATCAGGTTATTTCAGACTAGTTGAGAACGTTTCTGAATCCAATATTTGTTTGCATTTGTTTCTGTACTTCATTCTAAGATGCTCTGTGATGCTTTCATGATGTTGGAGAGTTTTGGATAATTGACCTGTTTTGCAAAGAACACATCTGCTCACTAAATCAAATTAGAAAACACTTAATCTATAGTTTTTACTATATGAGGATATCAAGGAAAGGAATGGTTGTGACTTGTAATAAAAAAGTTGAACTATTGAAATGTTTTGAGATCTGTGTAAATATGTAGAACGACTTTACGTAGCATTTTTTTATTAGTGAACTAGTCCTCCCTTCATCAAAAGCTTTTTACTAGAAACGACAACGGCAGAGGGCAAAATTTGCTAGGCATTTTAATTATCCCAAGTTTTCCCCGAAATTTCTCATCTTGTGGTGTGGATGTTTTCTTTAATAACCTCCCAAATACCTGTAAGGTTTGAAAGTGGTAGAACTCCCTGTAGGGTTTCAGAAATCCATTTCAGTCTCACCTTTGGAAGTGAAAGGTCAGTGCAAAAACATTGACTTTTCATGCATGCCGTAACTGAGACTTTTGCCTTGTTGTTACTGTTTCTTGCTTTTGAAGTAACGCATCCACTTGCATCTCCCAGTTTTCCACGGTAGCTGAGCACTCCTGCTTAAGGTGGAAAGCGTTCATAGATGCTTGTGTGACGAGGCAGTTCGTATTAGGGTAAGTCTTTGAGATGGGTGCTTTCAAAGGTTGTCTGCAGCTCTGAGCACCTGAGTGAGGTGTATTCACAACAGCTTCGGACTTTGCAATGCTGCTGTACATGTTGTGTTTCCAGCAGAAGCCAAGGGCGGAGAAGAATGATTAATTCTTGAAAACTAGATTGCAAATATTTAGGGTCAGATGTCTCCAGTAAAGAAAAACCTAGCCCTTAATTTTCATATACGTGTTTTACCAGGCTATAAAAAGGAGCAACTGTGTTCATTTTTTGAAAAGATATTTTGAACTCTTTGAAATACTTGATTGAAAGGTACTGGTTAATTGTGAAATACTGGCAATTCCTGAAAATTCAGGGCTGTGGGAGAGTTGCTGCCCGTTATCTGGCTAATCTGAGCATATCATCATGCTGTTCTTTTAATAGGTGTATTTGTGAAACCAGAATAAGGCTTGCGTGATTGCTTGTGATGATACACGATACCCAGTTTCACAGCAAACTGTGACACTAAAGGATTGAAAAAATCTTTCTAAGTTATACTGAGATTCTCACGAATCATCCTTTTGTCTGCCCCCAAAATGTGGGTGCCATTGCCTCGGTGCCGAACACTGCTGCGACTGTGTAGTCTCTGTTTCTCTATGAGAAGACAGAAACCATCTGGTCGGAAACACAGCCCCCTTTGAAAATACATATCCTATTATGTGAGGTCTGAAACAGTATGAGCAGCTATGCCTCTGAAGAGG
Organism: Gavia stellata; assembly: GCF_030936135.1. Taxonomy (NCBI): domain Eukaryota; kingdom Metazoa; phylum Chordata; class Aves; order Gaviiformes; family Gaviidae; genus Gavia; species Gavia stellata. The sequence continues at coordinate 4,637,981 of NC_082601.1, read as the reverse complement.
AGATGGTATCTTAATATGTAGAAAACTTTTTTAAAATCTCTTTTCTTTTTTTTTCTGGGGAGATGGGGAGAAAAGTAAAGAATTTTTTTCCTCCTTTTTTTTTTTTAATTCTGGTCCTGAATCTCCCTTGTAAAAGAAATTGCTCCCAAAGAGACCATGCAGAGTGCTGTACTTACAGGATGACTTATTCCCTTGCCTTGCAGGGGGGTGCAGCAGGTCCCCTGTGATGCCCTGGGGACCGTGCTCCGGTGTGCCCAGGGGTAACCCAATCCCTTCCTCGCCTCCAGTTTGGCCCCTTTCTTTTTGCGTCTGTGCCAAGCAGCTCAGGCACAGGAGGGCAGCAGGCTGTGTGGCTTCTGGCCACCTGTACGCTCTTCCTCTTTCTCTCCCTCCTCCTCCTCCCCCTCGTAACTCTTGAGGTCCTCGTTGCTCGTGTCCGTTTGCCTCTCTTATCAGAAAAACCACTGTGCTGCAAGAGACCTGGCCCAGGCATCTTCCGCTGCTCTGTGCTTTGAGAAAAGGTCAAACAGGCAACTAATCTGATTTGGTTTCTATTCAGTACTTGCAACTCCTTCAGCAAGAAAAGGAGGGGGGTGAGGTATGCGGGCTGCTGGAGGGGAAGGTCCGTGGACCCGATGTGATCCAGCAGCAAGCCTGGTGCTTCTCTGGCTGGGAGATGTTCACTTCTGATTTACAGTGGCAAGTAGAGAGTGAGATTCACTTTATTTCTTCCAACCTCCCTCCCCAGACTGATATTCATAGGACAAGTAAGTTATGCTGGTTTGGAGAAAAAAAAAAAAATTAATGTGCTATAACTCCCCTTTAACAAGACAGTGAGCCAAATGGCTGTGCAAAGGTTGCTAAATGCAAATTTAGTGATATAATTAGGACTTCACTATTGTTTTCCATTTTTAAAAAAGCCTAGGCTGGGGTTTTTTTATACTTATTTGCCTTTTCAATCTAACGGTGCAGGGTTTTGCTTAGCTTCTCTAATAGATTCTCTGATGATAGCAGATTTCTGACTTTGGTTTGATAAATCGGTCACTGTACTGCTTGGGAAGCTGATGTTCTCAGCTGTGCAGAGCACAAAAAACAAAACCAAACCCTGACCCAACAAGCACAACAACTCAAACCCCTCATTTTGAGTCCTTCATTTGGTTATGGCAGGCAGCTCAAGAGCAGCACTCATGTTTCTTCCCTCTGAGGATGTGAAGTGCACGCAGCCAGTAACATATACTAGGTAACCATTATGTTTAAGTCAACACAGGAACACGCTAGGAATGTTGCTGATGCTTTAAGAATGCACTCAATTAATTTAAAAGTAGTTCTGTGGGTATTATTCGCTAAACTAATCCTGAAAGTAATTGCTATTTTCTTTTTAAAGGAAATAAAAACAAAGCAGAGCCTTCTCTGTTTGGGTGGGAGAGCTGCCTGATTTTCAGGGCAGGTAAGGTAGATTAATAACAGACCACTCATAAGAAGGTTTCAGATCTTACTGTCAGAGGGTAATAATTAATGATCAAATGTTAATGGAGATGCTGGGCTGTTGATGCCATTAATTCAGCTCAGTGGAGCCAGTCCTGCCCAGGACCTGCCACAGCTGTCACTGCATTCGCTTAATTATTCCAGCGCCTTCAGGCTCTTTTTCCCTTTTTCCTGCTAACTGCAGGACAGTATGTTTTCACTGAAGCAGAATTATGAAGAACGCCCCGCTTCCCAGGCACTGCCCGGCCGCCTCCACGCACAAACCTACAGGCAACAAAGACGACCACGAAGTTAAACAAATAACCTCTGTCCTCTCCTCCACAAAGTCCGTTTTTTTGCAGGAAGAAGAGGGATGGTTAAAAATAGCTGGGAAGGAGCTCAGGATGGCAACGGTGTGAATGCGGGAGCAGTGGAGGGCTGCAGAGCTGGGGGTGCCTGAACACTGGTGCCCAAGTGCATCATTGGCATCGGGGATGCCCCACTGGGTTTGGAGGGCTGAAGTGTTGGTCCATACTGGTCATTAGTTTGGGTATTCCTATGTGCTGGTAGGTAGTTCCTACCAGTTTAGACATTCCTACCTGCTGGTAGGTAGTTTTGGTACTCCTGAAGACTGTCATGATGCAGCATCAACTGATCTTGGCTGGAAATGAACGCTAAATAGGGTAAGAATAACTAAAAGCTAGTAAAGTCCAAAAATTTAGAGATTACTAATCCTCAGAGCAACAGTCAAGGGCAGAGAATCTCAGACTAGGGATGAAAACTTGATTGGTTAAAAGGAGATTATAATCAGATTTTAGGATGGAGAAACTGGAGTTTTCCATGTTTAAGTCTGTACAGTCCTGCTGAAACTTGAGAAAAATCCTAATCCAATCTTTCAAGCAAAGTTATAAGTTGTCTTTTCAATGCCTTGGCTCTTTTTCTGATGCAAAACCCCGATATTTCACTCAATTCTTCTTAAGGGACATGCTAATTATTTTAATTGCCTTGCCTTTACCACCCTCCCCGCCCCCCCCCCCCCCCCCCAAAAAAAAAACCCCCACGTGTTTTTGTTGTTTAATTTCCAGCTCTGAGGAGTGCTACATTTTAAAACTAGTCCAGTGAGTCTGGAGCTGCGAGGCTGGAATGCTCCTTGACTCGCTTCCAAACTGAAGTGCTTAAAAAAATGTGAAGCACTACAACAATTTTAAATCACTCTATATACTGCACATGGTGATTTAAAATAATTGAAGCTCTTCAAATTTTTATATGCCCTTGAATTTGGAAGTGATCAAGGTTCTGAGCATGTGCAGTACACAATGATTTAAAATTATTAGAGCTCTTCAAATTTATCATAAGTGTTTCAGCTTGAAAGTGATAGGGAATCTGGACTTCAGCAGTGTAAAGTGATTTAAAATTATCAGAGCACTACAGATGTTTTATAGGTGCTTTAATTTGGAACTGATCTTGGTTCTGGACTACAGCAATGTATAGCATATTACTTTTAAAATCATTGAAGCAGTTTTATATTTTTCCAAACAGGTTTCCTTAAAGTCAGACATCTTTAATATTTTTAAAACACATTACATTGCAAGTGGCACCCTTTTAATAGAATATTTTGCACTTCGTAATGATAGCAGAAACGATTGCAGTTTGGTTGCAATTTGCTTCTGTGGCTTTTTTTGAAGGATCAAAGGTTCGTGTACAGATGCATATGGCTTCACCTTTCCAACACATCTGCTGTGAACGTCATGCAAACCTTGGGCTGGAGATTTGCACAAAACTTCCGTGCCCACAGCCCACGAGGAACGCAGGTCCTGTCCGCGTTTGCGCAAATTAGGTAATAGCATGTGCAAATGGGTATTTAGCCATGTAATTACCCAGTTCGGGGGTGCAAATGCCCATCTGCTGGTCCTAATTTTACTGGGACAATTCTGGTGTACCTCTTCGTGATTTCTTCTTAAATACTTTACGTCATTTTAAGGAAACAAGGATGAAATATTCTGGCATAACAAATAAAGGCTGAAATGCAAAAATAGGACCTTTTCTTAAGAATTATTACTGAATTCAGTGAGATCGAGGAGTGGGGATTATGCTATTACCTAGAAGCAACATAAGCTTATTTCAAAGTAAAAATACTCCCTAGAATATATTTAAAAATGTGTTTGAAGCTGTAAGTATAAGGTTTACATGCTTGGAAGAATATACTTAAACATCCCTTACTGTTTGGTCCTGAAGGTTTTGTGTAATGCTTTTATATAACTTATAGTCATATTTATCCTGGAGCTGAGTCTTTGGTGCTGCGATGAGGATCAGCTTTCTGGTTACATCCATATTTCACCTCTGAATCCTGCAGGACGTGTGCTGTGTGTTATGAGGAGGCAGCCTCCTACCATATTTTCATAGACCTGGCTAAACTTTTCTTACATGTAAAGTAAAAAGCCAAAAGCCTGGATATGGGCAGCTGGAGTTCAGGCTAAGTTTATGCTTGTGCAAGTGACTTCATGTTAGCTACCTTTTTCTTTGGGATAGCTGTTGGCAGCATTTATGAAGATGTTTTTGTTGCAAGGGCCATGAACATGGAGGGTATGGTTCAGAATTTGAAGGACAAATCACTTGCTAGGTGCCATGGATGTGGCAGTTGGGATGGTGACCTCAGGGTCTTGGCTGCCTGAGGTCACCCTTGGTGTAAGCCGGTTGCATCGAGGCAGGACCATAGCAGTTTTGGAAAGTGAAGGCATGGCCTCGATCCGATGTTTGTCCTGGTGCAAACAGCCCTTCTGACCTTCAGCATCACAGGACTGCCAGGGATGGGAGCCCGGAAGAGTTCAGTAGTGTCCCACAGCTCTTGGCTCTGGTCTCGAGGAGATGTATTGCACGGCAGGCTACTATGCAGAAGCCTTGTTTGTTGAAGATGCAATAGATATTTCTAGAAATTAGAGTGTGCTGGGTCTAGGCCAGGGACTGACGCAGTTAATGAGGCTGTGACTTCAGTGTGGTGAGTGCTCACCAAATGGTCCTTGTCCTCTTCCTGTCCCCCAAATATTCCCTGATTTTTATTTAAGGCTATGGTCACAGAGTTAAAATCCCAGTGTGTTCCCGCTGACTTTCCATTCTTGGCAAATATTTCATTTTTGATTAAAGGTGAAGGAAAAAAAGTAGATTAAATGACAATTAACTTACTCACAGAAAAGAACAACCTCCATTTGAATTAGAAATTTCTAACACAGAAGAGTCGTTTGACCTGTGCTCTACTTCTCTGACTCTCCAAGTCACTGTGAGAGTAGAAATTTAACAGGATTAGGAATAAAAGATTCTAATAATAGCAAGTATTTTACATTTAGGATTATGATGGAAGATGCCATCATTAACCTTAGCCCTAGGACTTGTTCTAACACCATTAACACCCTGACCTAGAGCTTAACACCATCCTATTTTCCTTGGTTGGTGAAATACTTGGCTTTGTCTTAAATTTTCTTATTAAAAAAGCAAGTCTAACAGTTTGTGTTTGTTTAATGTTTTAAGGTCTTTCTCTTTTGATGTTTCTCTTTTGGGATAAGAAGCTTATGATGAGAAAGGAGGAACAGTAGTCATCGTTTTCAGGTTTAGGCAAGGGATATTTAAATGCAGGAGGTTTAGCTAGGTGGCCTACTTCTGCTGCAGATCAATGCCGTTGAGCGCTTGACTGCCCTTTGTACTTTGAAGAATCTCTTGCTAGATGCGTGAAGTCAGGAACATAAAACCATACATGGGCAGCAAAGTAATTTGCTTTATATTAAAAGGTCCTGCGTACTTGAAGTTTCCAAAATGTCTGATGGGGGTTTGACCACCTATGAGTTTTTGAGTCAAGCCAATATTTTGGGTGGGGGGTACTTCTATTCCCGTGTTGGTTTAATTTTGGGGGTAGAAGCTGAACCTAGTCACGTAAACTCAGACTCTATCTGCTCTAGTGCTACAGCCTCTCAATTTGCTTTTCAGGTGTAAGAAAGCTGTGGGGGGATATGTGTGCATGAGGGAAGGGGAGCAGGGGAAGCCATAGTACAGTAATGCAGTGTATTCATCTGCTGCGTTCTGCAGCGTGTCTTAGGTATCATTTCTGATCTAAAAATTAATACTAATTTTTTTTAGGCGTTAGTAGGTAAACAAAATGGTTTAAGAGAAGGTTGTATAATTTATGCCCTGTCACTAATTCAGCATTTCAAAATAACAAATTTAAAAGTTTTTTACTATGTTCACCAATATCAAGCAAATTTAACAGTCACAATAATACTCTTGTACTTTTCCACTGATAACTGACTTTGACATAGGAGGACTTTTAAGTTTCTTTCTGGCAGAAGTTGTTAGGACTACTTTAATGGCACCAAGTGCCAAGATTTTATTTCCTACCTGAAACATAGTGCAACAGAGCAGCATAGTGTCCTCTCTTCCTCACTTCTGGCACGCAGTAGCTCAGAGATAAGTCTTACAAGTTAAACCCATTGTACACTCAGTTTTCTCCCACATTGTTATCTGTCATGGACCACGTTCACAACTGCTTGACTCAGTCTAACTCAACTTGTGTTTGAAGCAATGTGAATTCATGCAAGTTAAACCTAGCTCATGCACAGTGTCCTTTTGTTGATGTCTAGGAATTACTACAAAGATTATTTTGTTAACCTTGAAATTATTGGCTGCATACTTTGGGCTTTTTTTTGTTGGAGGAGGAGGTTGACCCCCTTTTCCTCACCTTGTGAGTACGGCAATGACAGTTGCTGGAACAGAGTATTAACTCTTCAGGCATAGAAAGCTGTGAATAATGTGTACTTTAACCTAGATCCTGCATAGAAAGGCTACAAAAGGAGTTTTAATACACAAATCATCTTTAATGGACATTGTCAAAAAATAGTGAAAACTCAGCTCCTCCCCTCGCCCCGTAGTCCTATGCCATTTACGAAGTGTATGAGAAATTACAGTTTTTAAGAAACACAGAAAAGTGAGAAATCGTTGCAGCATAAAGTGAACTATGATACATTGACACTACAAATCCTTAATTAGGTGGGTTTTTTTAAAGTTAACGGAACTTAGATTTTCCAAATTTGTTTTTTGCCTGTTCATAGAACTTGATCTCTTTTCCTTTTCCAGCTGAAAGGATGCATTACTTGACCGTTTTATTTTTCTTAAAAACAGAAAGATAGAGTCCTAAAATAATGAGGTACATTATAATTTTTTTTATTTGCAGTGGTAACAGATTTGCACTTTTAATTTGACTGTGTTAAACGTTATGGAAGAAGCAGGTCACATTAGGGTGAACTGTCTTTATTGTTATCGTAATACGTTTAAAGGGAGACATTCAAGTCATACTAATTTCTGTGATAATAACACCCTCATCTGGGTGGTCCCAAGCCAAGGAAATCACTTCATCATCTCATTCAGCCTTTTGCTGAGTTATATTACATGTATTACCGTGCATTAGTACACTACGTAAATTTGCTGTCCTTTGAATGACAGTTTATTATGGTGGCGCTGGCTAGCGCCTTGTAGGTAGGCTTGTGTAGGCATCTTAAAGCAGGTTTTCTTCTTCAGAATATGCATATTTTTTGAATTTGAAAAATGGAAAGTAATTATATGAAAACAGCAATTCTTCCACTGGGGGAAAAACTGTCAGTTGCTATTAAGAGGACTCCAAAGATCTGCAACAATTAGTTTTGTTTTCCAAGCTGAGCTCTGTTTTGAGTTGGTCTCAGTTAGTTGCAAATCACGTGTGGCGGTTTGGGTTCCCCGAGCGAAGGGAACTGGGCAAGTGAGGAAATTCAATCACCAGAGCCATTTTGGCTCAGTCTTTTTGTACAGTGAATGAATATTTTCCTAAGTGGATGGGGAGCAGCAGCTCCATCCTTGCAAGTGTGTGCTTGCAGGTTGTATAGAGGCAAGTCACTGAAGTTTCTCCTGGAAGTCCATCCAAGTAAGGCTTTTGCCAGCTGCTTCATCCTAATGTATAGAAAAATGGTGCAATGGTAATGGGCAGCAATGGCAGTGCTTCCAGCCAGATGGTCCCAAGCAGAAATACCTGTAGTTCAGGTCACTGGGGCACTCCTGGAAGACTACTACAGCCGATGTGTTTCTGGCAAAGCATTTCCACCTGGTTTAGCAGGGCTTTCTCATAGACTGAATTATTAGGAGATGAAGAGAGCATATTTTACTTGTTTGGGTTTGTGGTGTTTTTTATTTTTTTCCTCAGTTTGAATATTTGTAAATGAAAACTTCAAAGGACACTTGCCATTGCATTTCTATGGCAAACTCCAAAGCAGTTCTGTAGGTTCATCTATTAAATTAAAAATGACCTATTAAAACCAACCAAACAAAATAATTTTAAAAAACAAACAAAAAAAAAAACCCCAAACAAAAACTCTAACCCCCTCTGCACCCTGGAAGCTTAACATTTAACAACTGATGCTCCAAAGAATGTATATTAAATTATGCTTTGGTGGAATTTAAGTAAAGTTGGTGACTGTTTTATAAATAACTGTTACCGTATATTATTATTTTAAGACTCTTTCAGAGACTAAGTATATGATATCCTAGGCTAAGAACATTTCAAATACATGCTTAAAAGATAGCAACCACTGAATTCACAGAAGATTAAAGTACTTATGAAGTTTAACATGAAAAGAATCTCAAATGTATCTTTGAAAAATATTTTCTAATTTCTTTCTATTTAAACTAAGTATATTGGCCCAGGGAAGCTGCAGTGTCTTAAAAGTCCCAAATATATGTCAGAATAACAAATCTGAGTCAAGAAACATTGACTACCGGATTAACTACATATTGGGCGTTACGATCCGGGTTAGAGAGAGCATATCCGTGCGTTCTTGGAGTTGTGAAGTGGTGCATTTGGAGGCCCTGAGAGGAACTGGTTGATCACCCTGTGTAGCAATACTGAAGCAGTGGGGTTTCTCAGGGACAGAAGCTTCTGCCCACACACCACCAAAAGCCATGTTTCTGGAGTTCCCCTATGAATGTGCTAAGCTTTTCCCTTTTTTTTTTTTTTCCTCTTCTGAAAAATAATTAAACAAAATCTTTTGTCTTACAAGTGCCTGGCCCAAGCGGGTAAGTGCAGAGGATAAGTCAATCGTGCCCTACGTTATTCTGCTGTGCCTCGTGGGCTTCACATCTCTGTCTGGCTCCTCTGCGTATGCGTGTGTCACAGCAAAAAGTCTACGAACAAGCTATGGATGGAGCATTTGCCTCTCGAATTTTTGTGCTTTTGTTGATTTGTCGCATAAATGTTATATAAATGTAGCTTTTTATGTGTTAATATTACATACTGTTGAGGTGCTTGCAGTCCCTTCTGCATTCAGAAGCACTATTTAAAAATTAACTAAAAAGCAGGTTCCACCATTTTATGGCATTACCTGGTTTAACGTGAGCACATGAATTATTAACCGTCTGTCTTGCTAAGTACCAGATCAGTGGCTTTTGCTGTAGATGAAGGAGGAAAAAAAGCATGCCATGTAAAAGTACTCTGCAAAACAGTTGTAAAAGAAAATAAAAAAACCCACCAAACTCAAAACTTGAGGTGAAGTGTGGGCCATGGATGCCTTCTTGTGAGACAGTGGGAACTCTCCTCAAACTGGTTGAGCCATCATTGCTGAGGTGCTCATCAAATAAAAATCACAGAACATTGCATGTTCTCAAACTTAGCTGGACGATGAGAAATTTGAGCTGAATAATTTATGTTTAACAAATGCTATGACGGTCTGTGAACTATTTTTCTGACCTATCTGTAGAAATGACTTAATTCCAGCATGGTCCATTGACAGTGGTTAGAATTGCCTTTGTGAACAGCTACGGTGCTTAGTGCTTGTCACATCCTCTCCCTTGAATTGAGGTGAGGGGCTCGGTTTTCTCATCAGATGGTAACAGTGCCTGGAAAACGTACAGGTATCCATCTCTTTTTAATGCAGAATGCTTTCTTTATAAATCTACAACATGAAACAATCTTTTTACTTTTTGTGCGTCAAGATTTGTTGTTTCGGAATAACAGAAATCAGCCTAAAAGTCAAGAAACAAAGGGACACAAAAATCTTTTAATAATCCGATTCCTTCTTGGGCAGATTCAAATTGTGGCCATAAGAGGAATGAATATAGGTGTATTACAAAACTACTGTACTTCAGTGCTAGAGGTGGAGAAGTCTAGTGGTTTATGACTGGCAAAATCCTTGATACATACTGGAAAACACTGGGCATTTCTACTTTTCTCGTGACACTTTAAGAGGTACCAATGACGATGTTCTGATTTCCGAAAACGAAATGCCAGTATCATTCCAGGAAGTTAAATATATTTTAAGATTTTGAAAAACCTGAAGTTAAAAAGTCCTGTCTTACACAATGGTATTGGTACATTTGACCTGAGCAAATATTTACCTAAAGATCTGTTGGAGTAGTGGAGTTCAGAGATAAATGAGAAGTGTTCCTGAAGGGTCATTCCCTGTCACAACCCAGTTCAGTCACTGTCCTTTCCCTGTATCTTCTGGTCACCAAACACTTGCACTGATCAGTGCCTGTGCACACGAATGCCTGGTGAATTGTTACTCTCCCTGACGCAGTATTACTCGCCTGGGTTTATCTGCTATCATAGCAGCTTTCTCTCCTCCACATCCCCCCTCCTCTTTTTTTTTTAATTTATTTTTTTTATTACCTCAAAACGCCAGCTTTAGCAGAAATGGTCACTTCTGCCTTGTGTACTGTTAAGAAATTACATGGAGCCAAGATGAAATATGTGACCAACCAAGGTATTGAAATACATTCATTACTGGTGGTAAGTATTTAGTGCATAAACTTACTAGCAGTACCGCTCCCTTCCCCCCAAAAAAAGCCAAAAGTACAGTTTAGGTACTTAATTTTAAAACAGTCTTGTGTTAGAGATATGGTCATTTAAGGAGCCTATTCTCTTCTCTTATATTCAGCAGAGTTGTTTCGGATGAGATCGTGTTGTACCATTCATTTGAAAAGCTGGGATGCAGCCCACAAGCTGCAATATTTGCTCATCAGCTACATGGGAGATGAGGCATAGCTGATTTTTGTGAAAGGCAGGAAAAAAGTGACGTCCAAGTATTAACTTTTTTTCTCATCTAGCATTCATTGTGATTCCCTCCCCTGCCCCCCTCCCCCCAAGCTTTCTTCCCAGTTTGACCTGTAATTTTCTTGTGGAGAAGGTTCACTTTTCCTTCTCCCTAATTATCCTTGACCTATAGCTCATGAATAGGGCTCCTGATTGTCCAGCTGATTTCAAACCTCTGTGAGTGTGGAGTAATACGTCATTCCCAGTGAATTGGAACAAACAAGGCCATTCTCTATCCCCACATGAAGTTCTGCGTTTAAATCACACCATATGAAACCTATATCTCGGCGAGGTCTTCAGGCTGCAGCAGTACACAACTGCAAACTCCCATAGAGGACTGAAGCGTCCCACAAATTGTGGCAAATTTCCCACAAAGTCCTGCAAATTGCAGCAAAATTCATGGGAAAAGAGACAGGAAATGATTTTTCCTGCCTGGGGAGAGCTGTTGTAGAGGTCTGATCTGCAGGTTCTCACAAACGTTGGAGGAAAAATACATTTTTAATATTGCACTATGGAATATATCTCTTTTCCTATTTCACACTTAGGGGAAAGCACTAAAAATTTACTATGTGTTATAGATGTTACTTTCCACTGGTGTGAAATAGCAAACGCCACAGGTACATGTAGTAGTACAATAGAATACAGGAATGCTGGCTAACGTGACTGCTGCTGGACGTACACTCCTGTTTTACCCACAACTTGTCGACTCCCTAAAGTGGCAGTACTTGAACCACTGCCATTTCAAATATTAGTAGAAAGCCACATATTCTTTCATGCTTCAGTTATAAAGGGAGTATATAAATTATTTAATTGGGAGAAAGTATTGCATTAATATATTTACACTTCTAATGCATTTACAGAAACATGCTCCTCCATAGTGAGAATAATAAAAAATTGGTGTAAAGTTGCACTGGAGAAATGACTGCAGATTGCAAGGAGTTATACACGGAGAAGCAGCCGCTTTTCATCCTCTCGTAGAAGGTGGTTGCTGCTTTTTCAGAGCGAGATGCAGCTGCCTGCTCTACCCTTGCTGGAGCTCTGCCAGAGCCTACTTTTCCCTCAAGAAACATGTGGTTGCTATACATCCGCCTATTTTGCCTCTCTGCTCCCTTCATCTCAAGGGCAACTGCTCTCTACAGATCACTTGTACCGTCCCAAACCCAGTTTGGGATAATTGCCCCACCGGTGCAATGCATCTTAATCTGACTGCCAATGTCAACTCGAAGGAATGTGTTTCCCTAAAAATCTTCTAATTTAAGTGTACTGAAGCTTTTGCACTAGTCTAGTTAACTAGCACCCAGGCTTGTGATCTGCTTAGGCTTATGTTTCACAGGTACAGCTAGAAGTCTGAAATATTTAAAACCATATGCCTGTTTGCCTCAAAGAAGAGGCCCTGTTTTTTAAATTTCGTTTAATCCTTTCTGGATTTACACTTTAAGGCAATGGATTCTCAGCTGCTGTAAAAGAGCTGAAATTAGAGTCCAGATTAACCACAGAATTTAAGAATAGCGTCAATGCTGAAAGTGGTTTTGAATGAGAGGTGGGTGTTTATTAGGAATGCTCTGCTGCACAAAACCCGCTCCCAAGTCAGACAGAGGCTGAGTTAATGAAGGAATGAGCCAAAAGGATCAGGGAATACTCTAGGCTCGTGTGCATCCAGTGCCTGCAGTCACAGTTTAGATGCTGGAACAGAAACGTGAATAGGAAACGGCCACGCTGGATGGGCAAGACGTCGGTGCTTTCTGTACTCTTCTATGGAGCCGGTGGAGTTACCTAGTGGGATTACGTGCGTGCGGGCAGAGTGGCATCTTTCAAATGTGCTTTCCCACCTTCCTGTGACTGCAGCTCATGGATTTCCAGAGCTAAAGATACACCTTTAATGAATGTATTGAGCCGTTCCTGGCACAAGTTTTAGGTAAAAAAGAACCAGTCCATCTGTTTCATCAGGAAATGTTTCTTAGATCTAGGTTAGCAATTTAGAACAAAGCATGGGGAAAAGGAGATTAAGGGAGAGAGTGTTAGTGAAGACCAGCCTAGTTTATATGGCACTTGCTTCTGCAGGGCTCTGCCTTGGTCAGGATAGGGTTGCTGTCCTGACCCAGCGGAGTGGGAGTGGAGCCCACCATACTACTGTGGATTAGCAAAACTGCTCTGGTAGGATTTAGGGAAGGCTGTTGGTCTCCTCTTATACTTTCTCCTACCTTTCTTCTCCTACATACTTCTCTGGCAGCTGGACCAGGGCAGGTAAATAATAAACATGTTTCATACGTGCTGGTGGCTGTAGGGAAACAACTCCATCTTTTAATATGACCTCCAACCTTCGTCCAGCTTGAACTGCATCATGCTTTTGCTGCCTAAGTTAGCGCTCGTTGTGAGAAACCAAGGCAAAGCCACCCTTTGGTGAGTGTGGACTCACCGCATAGTGTTGGACAATATAGACTTTCCCTTGCTGCCTTGATCTAGAGTTGCGTGGCTGACAAAGTGCATTTATGTTTGTTCTTAAACTATGAAGGGACCTGCCAACAGCTCTTTGCAATTTTATTGCTTGCATTATTTTAGTCACACCCATATAATACCAAAAAGTACATGTATTTACTAAAAATACTAATGAAAACTCCTCCTCTAAAAAAGAGAAGAAAAGGAAAATTAAACCAAGCAAAGTGTCTCTCCCAAGCCCGAAGTTAAGTGGGAATGCTTTTGATGCCGCCTTTTTAATAGAATAAAGATGTGCACTGGAAGCGCAACAGGCATTATAATAGAATGACCCTCTGTCCGTTTACTGTTACTAAGGGAGCAGCAGCCTTCGGCTCGCTGTTCTTAGCTTCCTGAAAGGTGTTACATCTTTGCCTCAGAGGTCTCGTATCCAGGATGACAATGATTTACCTTATTTACTTGAAGCTGACCTACCCTTTAGTATACTGCTCCTTCACTTAGTCAGCTCGATGGGTGCCAGATATTGTTCTCCTGCAGGAAGTTCTTCCTGGAATTCTGCAGCAAACCGAAGGCTCAGACAGTGGGAAAATGAAAATAAGGTCAACTTTCCCTTAGGACTAGAGAATACAAGAAATACACTGACACCATTTGAGACCTCCTTCCCAGAAAAATCGAAGCCACAAATACAGCCAGATTACACAAACTGATTCAAGCATGTAACTGTTTCTTACCATTCCTTTTTTTCAAGATGAATTTCATCTAACCTGTGTTTAAAGCAAAGATAAAACCGATTTATTTCTGGGAAAGATTTGTTCAGAGATTGCTCTCTGATTTTTTTTTTTTATATGTATAAATGTTAATACGTACTGGCTAATACCCAGTACAATCAAGCCTTTGCAAAAACAGGGGCACAGCAGATAACTTGTGTAAGGCAGAGCAGCAGTATTTATCTGTGCTATGAATTGAACTGTTAATCTAACTTTAAATAAGCAAATATTCCTGGCAGGTCTTAGCTAACGTCCTCCTGGCTGGCTGGGGAAAATATGAAGCCATCTATGACAAGTTCTGTAGTATGAGCAATGCTTAACATACACTGGTGGCAGGACTAAGGCATGTATGTTTTTAGAATATTAATAGTTCCTTTCACCCCACTTGGCCCCAGTTTCCAGAAATTATGAATCATAGTTTTTGATAAAACAGAAAACAGTAACAGTGAGGAAAAAGAAGTTGTGCATACTTCTGAGGAAATGTTGCTGAGCGTCAGTTTGTCAAACATGCCTCCTCTTCACATATATCTTCACGTTCTGAAAAAGGGTCTGGAGAAAGCTTTGGGTCTGCTTTTTAAGATACAGAGATTACTGACAAATTACAGACTGGTGATAAAAAAAAAAAAAGAGACCATGATGAGGACAGGAATACTACAGAGCTTGGGCAACAAAAAGTGACGGAGCTGAAAAGTTACCAAGGAATGTTTCAGAGAAACAAAGGATGTGGTCTTAGGGTCTCCAGAGAGCGCAGTTATTTTATTATATTCTCTTCCTATTATCACTTTCATTTTGTTCCAGGGAGATTTTCAGCAACTTGAGAAATAGATTTTGGGGCCAGCTATCCCTCGGATATGTGCACACAACTCCCCTTGACTTTAATTGGAGCTCTGTGTAGGCATCTGAGGGCGAAATGTTGCCTTCGGCGGATGGCTTTTGGTAGCCAGCACATAGTGTCAATATATACCCACACACAAATGCAAGTATCCAAAAGTGACTGCTTTAACCTCTCATTAACATGAAAGGCTCCTGAGGCAATGGGGACACGCTAGTTAGGAGGTATTGAGGAAAAAATATATTTTGATGCTCTTTTTATCCCCTCTGCATCATAATCATAACTTATTATTTTTTTTTTTTATTCATTGAACCAGCAAGCACACGCAGTCACTGTAAAACAACCACTAGATCCCATGTGAGGTACCGTTTCAATTTTACGGTAAATTTCCTGTTTTATGGATTCCTTTCTGAAAAACTCCTCACAGTGTTCTCCAAAGAATATGCACTTTTCTCTAAAACATAAGAAATTGCTGCCCTGTTAATAGTATTTTGCTTTAGTCCTGAATTTGTCTATATTTTTTGTCTCACCGATTGCCGTTATTACTTCTTAAATGTCTTATTTCTATTTTACATGCTTCTCATTAGGGTTTCTATTTTAGGGTCGTCTTAAAATATATATTTTATTGCATTCAGCTAATTACATAGAACTTCAGATGTGAGAATGCATCTTATTTACAAAACCCCCCTCTGATCAGACAGTAGTTAAAATACATGTACAGGATATTACAATCTGAAGTGTGCAAGGCATTTGTGTTTTAATTAAAATCTTAGAGAAGAAACTTGTTCACATGAATTACTAGCTGGATTTTTAGCAGGTTGTATAAATGGTGACAAATTACATCTTTGTATTCAGGAAGAGTGTGGAGTTACTTGGTGAAAATCACTACATATGTTAAATCTTTTCAGTGTCTGCTATAAATATTAAAGATATGTGGGTATGAAATTATATGACTGCAAACGACCCAAGAGTAATTAAAATACTTGATCTGCTTCTGTTTGCTACAAAAAAAAAAAAAAAATCTGATTTTCAGACTATCTTTAAAACAAAAAAAAAAGTGAGGAGAAGAGAAGAAACATCTATATTAGTTGTAGCTTCCTCTTACAGCATCAATATTTATAGTGCAATGAGGCAGGTCAGATAAGGTTCAAAGCAGTTAAGGAAAATCCTTGCAAACGCTGAAGGGCATTACTTGGTTCATACCCCTGGTTTAAGTGTTGCGATACCTGAGACACCTTCCCTGTGAAGGTACTATGGAGTTATTCTACAGTGTGGTTTGGTGTAGGTTTATTCTATGTATCTATTCTATGTGCATATTTATTCTGTGCAAGAATCTGTCTTGCTGAAAATATTTAAAATGTTCCACCTCAAATAAGAGATGCTGCTGAAGGTGGATTTTGCAGGTGATATGATAATGTTTTGGGCTGGGAAGGTCAGTGGTGTCCTATTTACTTGAACTAGAGCACTGGAAAACTACGTATTTCCCACCAAAAAATGATTGCATTTCCATGCATTTGGTCTAGCTAGAGAAATTAAAACTGCTGGCAAGAAACTGGCTTTTGAGAACATGGTGAGTTTTTAAATTCAGTGAAATCTGCAGAGGAGACTGCATAATTACTGGTGAACCTCTCATGCTTGCGAAAATACCCTAATATGTCTGTCTAGAGTACAAGTGCTCATCTTCAAAAATGACACCTCTATTAAATTAACTTGTTTCTGCCAGCCTCTTGTTTACTTAAGGCTGCTTTCACTGTTTCATAAAATGCCAATAATGGAGATGACTTACGTCATCTCTTTCGACATGTGCTCTTTGATGTGTTTTTATCCCATATGTACAAGAAAGGATTTAGGTCTTGTGATAAGCTCAAAAGACTTGAGTTTTGCCTTTTGCTTGCAAGTTGTTTCAACCTCCGGTTTCAATGGTGCTGAATATTTTCAGTGGCAAGTTGAAAAGAAATGCAGCAGCAGGTACCTACTTGCTGGGAACTTGGTTTATGTATATAAGTGTACATGCACCTATAGATGGATTATAGGTATGCATTTACAAAAAGTATATATAAAAAAAAAAAAAAATCTGCTTTTAGTTTGTCTAACAAGGTGGTTGTGATACTACCTTAGCAAATGTCCCTAAAGATTAACTTAATCCCTACAAACCTCTTGGAGGTCTTCAGACAAAAAGTGGTATGACTGTTCTTAACAAATGAAACAGAGATTAAAGATTTCATTTTTAGGCATAAATTCAACAAGAATTTCCCCTGGAAAACTTTTATGGGAATTATTCACAGGCTTTTTGGACATCTTTAGGCAGCAATCTATATTGCTTTTACCAGCTCTTGAACAATTCTTACTCCACTGAAGTAAGTAATGCCCCATATGTGGTTAGCTGCATGTACATGGAAATTTACTTTGCTTATAATACGTTTATTTTCTAATTTCAGTCTGCTATCTCAGCTTCTTCAGACTTTCTCTAGTCTGATGGCATGCTTTTAGTGATGACTAAAATTTAATCTAATGCTGCTTTTTGGGTCCTATAAAATCTTAGGTGGTGGTGGCGATAGTTGTTGTAGTTGTTACAATGATGAATGCCCCCAAATCTTTAACGATCAGATGAAAAGTCAACAGGAACAATCTTTACGCAATTTTACAACTAATGTAAGTGTCCTCACCTTTAGAGGAAAGCCAAAATACATATAATGCTTCAACGTGGTATCTCCTTCTGTGGGCCGTAAAGGGAGGACTGCAGCCACCACGTGCACACCCGGTATGCGCTTAAGAATTAGAGGACAGGAGAACTTTTTGACTTGTAGGAGGCACTGAACTAATTCCAACAGCAAAGGAGCCTCCCTGGTTTGCTTTTTTTCTTTTTAACTTATTGATTGATTTGTTCTTGTAAACCTTAGTAATTCTTGTACCTTTTGCATCTGATAATATAGTCAGCACTCTTATCCTGTGTGTTTTCAGCAATATTTCTTTTCTTCCCCTATTTAGCAATATTTCCCCTTGTTCAGAAGCTACATTAAGGAGGCAAGTGCATTTACCACTTAAGCATTATCTCGGGAGCCTACCGTGCCTCTGAAATTCAAACTCTAGCACTCAGCAATAACTCTAGGAGAAAAAACATGGGATATTAAAGCTGGGAAGAACTACACTGCAGTCTTTGATGTGCTGGTGCTCCAGGTGTGGCTGTGTGAGGTGGTTTCTAAACGCAGATAAATAACTTCTGTGCATTTCCATAGTTATTTCCATCACTCAAATGAGCCGCTTGACTCTGTGTTTCTCTGCTCTCTGGTTTTGAGCATTTGCAGCCAATTTTGGCAGAGCCCCGCTCCTACGCTGGCTCCTCTGTGAATGTCTCACTCCAGACATCACGCAGAGGAGGAAAAATTGGTGCCTGGTTATGTTTGTTGTGGTTCGGGTCCCGCCACCGCTCGTGCTGAGCCAAGGCGTGAGGTTAGTCACTTTTTGAGCGCCGGGAGAAAGGAAGCTGCCGCCGTGGGGAAATCCGGGAGCTTCCTCTTCCTGCTGGTCAGCCTCTTTCGTCCTGAGGTTGGCCTCTTTCCCAATGGACTGCTAAAAGCCCAAAGCTCACTGGCTGAAATCCTGGCCTAATTAAAATCGATGCCAAATCTCCCATTGACTTCAAGGCTCTTGCCCAGCCCGTCATCGCGTCCAACGGTTGTCTCACTCCATTGTTTATGGGATTGTTCTGATGGGTTTTCTAGGGTGATGCTCAGACAGCTCACAGCTCTCCTCCCTTGTGGACAGGCAGCCGGCTCCGAACCGCCTTCATCATCAGACAGCATTTTATCAGTTTTAACACAACATCCTTGTAAATCAGGCCAAAACAAGACCCATATCCTTAGCAGTTCCTTCATAGCTGCAGTCTGGAAGTGTGAACTTTTCTGGTTTTGATTTGTTTTGCTTACGCATGGCGACCGGGAGATCCCTGTGCAATGCCTCTTGCAATGTAATTACACACACGCAAAATTTGGCTATGGGACTACACTAGAGACCCAGTGGAAATGGTAAGAGGACACCCAAGGAAAGGGTTTAGTCCATAAAGTATGCGATGACACTTTGACAGAGCAAAAAAACCCCCGGTTCTCAAATGATACTCTGTGGGGGCAATATTCACGCTGTTGTAAGAATTTTTTTAGTCTTTGGAGATGTTGATGTGAAAAGTAGTCAAAAAGCAGCTTTTAGAAATTGATTATTAATGACTGAAAAAGTCTTTATTTGGGGTTGATAGAGTTCTTTTTTTTTTTTCCCCAAGTTTCATAATATATTAACTTTTTTGTTTTGCTTTGTTTTTTTTAAGGAAAAGGGGGCTTTTTGTTTGATTAAGCCATTTACTTGATCTTTTTCGGTACCATGTGCTATAAAAACAAAGGCAAATATAAACATGAAACAAATGATTATGCAAGCTAAAAGAATCCCGAAATAAAATAGTCAGTCTTGATTTGCAAGTGGCTCACGCTGTGGTCCCTCTGACCTCAAACACAACAGAAAAACACGTTATTGAAAACCGCTAAAAAGTAAATAGCACTCTTGGCTAGTAATGGTGAGGGACTCGATCATGCCCATGGCCTGAGCATCTCCGCTGGCCTCTGCCGGTCCCTCGCCGGGTCATCTCCCCAGTGCATCCCGCATGCTCGGCCATGCCACTCTCTTCCTCCTGTGCTGCCTCCGGTCCAGGAAAATACTTTGTAAATTGTTTTGGAAATATTTACTTTTAGTTTAAGCCCTTAGCGTTTGTTTTTACAACTGTTCTAGCGGAGAAGTCTAAGAGCACGCAGATGGGTACAAGGTATTTGAGGTGAAGGGTTTGATCCGCATCCTGAGAGCGGTTGTGTGCTGAGCCACGTACGCCACGTGCTTACGAAGGACGTAGGGCCAGATCCTGCCTTCCTCGAGGGTACAAATCCCTTCTGTGTTTGCTGGGTTTGGGGAGGTGTAGTAGCAGTGGCACAGACTACCAGCATGTTCGAGAGCTGGTGTGCCCTTTGATTTCTGTGTAAGAAATCATGAAATCTCTTTAATCCGTCATTGGCTCTTGGTACTAGAGGATGAATCTGCATAAGCCAGAGCTTTTGTTTTGAAGAGTAATTTTTGAACGTTGTAACGCAACAAGGGAGGAGAAAGGAGACTGTGCAGCATACAGAAATCCCCCTGAAAACATCCTTATCTCCTTTTAAAAAAAAAAAAAAGCAAGTGAGAGAAATGATTTCATAGATTTAATAAACAGTTCAAAGTCTCCTGCAGGACTTCTCATACTATGCATGTTTTTCATTGTTCTTTAATGAGTAAATGACCCGTTAATGTGCATAAGAACATATCAGAAGCACATGGCAGTGAAGAAGCTTGGGTGGTAGTAGATTTGATCAAAGATTTTCAAATCTGACCCCAAGTATTTGATGAAGAAGATTAACATGGAGACAATTTACCAAACAAATACAGCATTAAGAGCCAAGAGACAGGCTAAGGGAATTGAAGGCTCCAGATTGCCCACATAAAGAATATCGTTAAACATAAAGAAAACAAAGCCAGGATAAATGTCTGGGATGTGGAGTGCCACGGAACAGGACTTCTGCTGCCGATTGATTCTTTTTTTTTCCATGTTATTTTTAATATAGCACGTAAGATATATTCCCCCCCCACCAATAAAAAAAAAAAAAAGTTGTGCCTGTGACCTGGGTTCTAACAGTGTTACTCTAAGCATTTAAAAAGATTTCTGGAGCAGAATTGGTTAATTAGTGCTTTGTGTTACACTGTGTTACATATGACCCAACCAGAGATAAAAAGGTTTAAAGGTCTCTTGTAACCCTGCAATGCCATTTGTAACACAAAAATAACCCCCTTTCATTACTGGCATGCCACTGTAGCAGGCAGGTTATTTTTTCCCTTCGCTGCAATGAGGGCAGCTTTCGCATCAGAAGAATTCTTGGCAAATTAATGCGCTACCTCTTGGGCTAATTAAATTAGAAAGGATCAAAAATACAGAGCAGCTTTTGTGGTGGACACAATGTTGTGCTTCATGCATCTTGCTCAGAGAGGAATTTCTGCCATTTAGCCCCTTTTTGCCTCTAGCAGCGTTCTGGACTCTCTAACACAGTCAAGTTCCTAATTTGCCTCAATGAGAGAGAATTATTAACTGATAATAAGAAAAGGAGCATTCACAGCTCCAGGCTGGGCTGTGTGGAAAAGGGTGAGCTACACAGCACCTGAAGCGCATGCAATTTTTATTAATTCCTGCCTAAAACAACGCATTCAGGAGTAAAATTGCTGTGCAAATGACAAAAACAATTATAATTTTGATTCTTCGGTTCTGAAAATGTGAACTGCTTTATCTCAAATATGACTAGATTAAACTAGTAATAAGTCCACCTTCCCTGAGTCTACACTAAGCAGTTTTGGTTGTAGCAAGTGCATTTCATTTTGAGGTTGGTTCCACTTAAATTGATTGTTCTTGTCTTTAGAAATATTTTTGAAAGCACGAGAGGTGTAGTTTTTCATTTAAGCTGGCAACGTAAACGGCAAAACAGCTTTTACTCATTGCAAATAGCAAATGCACTGTTTAGAGAGAATGATCTATACAGTAAAAGGTATTAAAGCGTATCTAGGATAATGCAAAACAATGAAGCAAGAATGCGCGTAGATGGACGTAAGCTTATAGTAGGCTCTTTTTGTTTTCCTGAAAGACATTTCTTGTTAGCACAGAGATATGTTTTCTAACAGACATCATTGTTGGAGTCGGACTGGACTGTGCTCCTCTTCAAAATGCAATTAATGGACAAGACCAAACAGGCACACGGGGCCTTACTCTGCCTGCACTTAGGCAGGGGAAACGTTTATTAAAGCTAATGGGAGTTGGCTGGATAGGGAAAACAGGATGAAGACCCTGCATTTAAAGCTTAAAAAATAATACTTTGTCCAAGAATCACTGAACTTTCTCTGTTTTCAAGATATTGAAATATCTGTTGTTTTTTTCCTACACAGATACTGACCATAGCAAAAGACTGTATTTTTGCCCTAACGGTTCCACTCACTGCCATACTGGAGTCTACTGAACTTTCAAGTATCATCTGTATCTGCTTTATTTTTTATTTCAACCATACGTGCTTTTATATGTGTCTGAAAAAAAATAAATTCAAAGATCTTGAAATAGTAAGGAGGGCATGTATGCAAGTTACAGCAGCCCCAGGGTAACAGTATCCTGTTCGCTAATGATTCACATGGAGTTTGTGACTAGACAGACTCATATTTTCTTTTATTTTCTTTTTCAGAAAAGTAAAAGTATGCCGTTGAAATAGCTTCTATTTCATTGGCATACTCAGCATTGCCTCAAATAATTTTTTTTTTTTTTTTTTTGCATATATTTAATTTGGAGGGGAAAACCCCATATAGTAACATGTGAAAATCTGGAATTTTGGTAATTTTTTGCAAACACTTGAAACGTGTACCAATGTGTGGCACATGCGTTTTGTGTGACTTGTGATGACAGATTCAATCTGCATTTACATTAAATAATGCCTACAGGCCCTGGTGAGATCATGTCCGTGTTGTGCTATGCCCAGGGTAACCACAGGGTTGCAGAGGCAGTCCCTGCCCTGAAGAATTGCAATCTAAATAGATGTGGAAGGGAAAAAAGTCAGAGGAAAAGGAGGACTGAGGAAGAGACAGGCTTGCCTACAGGCATGCAGCAGAGCAGGATAGTGCCCATGCGCTCCTGGTACCCAGCCCCGCTGCCTCTGCTCGTCTAAAAGCCCTAAAAATCAGCAGGCAGATGGGGGGAAGAAGTGAGAATTGGAGGATTTAAAAATTTGCCTCCCATATTCCTGCTGCTTCAGAAGAAACAGCTTGAAGGAAAAAAAAAAAAAAAACAAACAGCCCAAGAAACAGTGCAGAGAGCCTAATTATTTTAATTAATTACTTCTGAAATAAAATATTCATAGAATGATCGACTGGTTTGGGTTGGAAGGGATCTTAAAGATCATCTAGCTCCAACCCCCCTGCCATGGGCAGGGACACCTTCCACTAGACCAGGTTGCTCAAAGCCCCGTCCAACCTGGCCTTGAACGCTGCCAGTGTTGGGGCATCCATAACTTCTCTGGGCAACCTGTTCCAGCGCCTCACCACCCTCACAGTGAAGAATTTCTTCCTTATATCTAATCTAAATCTACCCTCTTTCAGCTTAAAGCCATGACCCCTTGTCCTATCACTACATGCCCTTGTAAAAAGTCCCTCTCCAGCATTTATCCTTGACGTGTGTAAAGGTGGGAGATGATGACACGTAGTTTATAGCTTTTTTTTTTCTTTAATATTATGGTACTGATTAAACAACCCTATGTAGAGCCTTTAAGACTGCCATGGATCTGGAGGTCCATGTTACTGTGCTGACAGTTTTGGGCTGCATGTTGATATACGTGTTTGTTTATTTTTGTGAAAAGGAGGGGGGGATTGAAAATGAGAGCGTGTGCAGCACTTGGGCTCAGAACTCGGAGACTAAAGATGTGTTTCAGTGGGAAATGGCACGCTGATACCTGAGCCCATGACCATGGTGGGAGAATGCTGGTCTGTGGACTTGTGGTTACATCAGGCCGCTGTTATGGGTTGCTGCATTCATGCAAAAACTCTGGCAAAATATCAGTTTATAAAACTATTCTGGTGTCATTTTTAAAGACTTTTTAGATGAGCTGGGTCGCGGGCTGATCAGATGAGTCGCAAAAGAAAAATGTTCTTTTTGAGAGTCTGAGAATGACCAGAAATAGTTTTATAGCATGACTTCTGTGATGGGAGAGACATGGAGTCAAACTCCTGTACAACTAGAAGATTTTCCAGGGATAAGTAGACACCTATTTGTTGCTGGATTTGCAAGCTGTAGGTAACACAGGAGCCACTTCTCACCGCACCAAAATCAGTCGTTGACATGGCTTATCCATTTGCTGGCAAAGGACATGGCTTCAATTATTTCTGGCTGCTTAGTGAGGGATCAGTGAGGCTCTTATAGCGCATTATGGTGGAGTATAAGCATGAGTAAGAGGCAAAATAAAACTAGAAAAAAGTCATCTCTTAACTAGAACTGAAAGATATTTTTATCAACTTATTCAAGGGTGGGGAATGATCTCTTATGAGTCTGTAAAAGTCTTTTGAAAAATGATTTCCTGTACACTCATTAGAACAATCTGGTAAAAAAAAAAAATGATTATGCACATAATTTAGGAAAGAGAGAAAAACTTGGATATTGCAAAACTGCAAGGTTTGTATTAGTCAATCATCATGAAAAGAGAAACTCCAGAGCTTGAGTTTATACATTTACATGAAATCATTGTGTTGAAGCATCACTTTCAATTTCTAGACCCTTACCAGGAAAATTGGGAAACTTGGAAAAAGCAATGGCCTGATCGTAGTAAACTTTTAGAGCTAGCTACAATTCACTTGCCAGGAATTTCCACAGCCCACAGATGATAAAGTCTTTCTATCCAGGTGACTCCCTGTAGTACAAGACTGGACATGAAAATCATCGCACGAAATATCCCACGTACATGCAGAAAAATGAAAACCTGGGTAGGTTCTGATTGCTTTTTACAGTTTGTGATGTGAAATGAGGCTTTTGGCAAAGAAACCATCCATGAATTTTAAAGGGCTAGAGAACCCGCCCTACTGGCCATGCGTTTCTAGGTCTTCTGTTTGAGGTGTTGTCCCCTCTTGTGCTTGGTTTGCACTGTAGGAATGGCTTTGGTCTCCTGTGGTGGCTGTGATATTTTTATTATCAGGACTTCAGCGATTTAAATAAAATATCACACACATCACGTTATCATGCACACAAAAAATACTGCTGGTTGCCCTTTCCTTGCTTCTGCCTGGGGTCGCTAGAGGAGTGAGGCTCACGGGTTTAAGCCCTTTGGCGCTTAGGCACATGCCTGAGGTCTTAAACATGTTGCTTGTTCTGCTGCTCCTCTGTTATTTACTGGGAGCCAGAGGGGATTACGCAGCTTTCAGACCGGTGTGAGCAGCAGGGCTTGCGTAGAGGGAGGTGCAACAAACCCGTGAAAGCTGCATATGCCTTTCTGCTGCAAACATATCACCGCTACGTAAAAAATTGTCTCTATGTATGGGAAATAATAACAGTTTAAGCCAACTAAATTGAAGTTCAGCTGCTGCTACGACTGCATTTTCCAGTTAGTAAATCGCAATGAGATGTGCGAGGTGGTAAATCCTTCTTTGCTCAGGTCAGCCCTGCGAGAAGAGCCACAGTCGGACCCTCAGCCAGGACCAAAGTGTAGCCCTGCTTGCAGCACTGCAATGAGCCTGGCTTCTCCTCTTCGCGAGAGGTCAGGTCCCTACCCCAAACATATGTGCGCTTTTCTTGAGCAAATTTTGTTGACGTCTGTTTGCTAAACGAATGTCGTCCTAGATACACAAACTGTTGCATGCTTTTAAAGCAAAACCAGTTTGGTGTTGATGATTCACTCCACGCAGCTCTGCCCAGGCAGAGCGATTCTCTTCTGATTTTTTTTTTTTTTTTTTTTTTTCCCCTCATGAAATTTCATTTCCTGACAGTTCGAACATTTCTGAGCTGTATTGTTTTCAGTGGGGACTCCCTCTTTTTCTAATGTGCTAAAGTATGATATTTAGTCATTGGCTTGGTATGTTGGAGATGCAGATTTAAATATATGTTTTCCTTAACTTGGAGGTTGGTAATGAAAAAAATGCATTGTACATCTAAAAGGATGGCTCTTGATTTGGGTATGTGTTGTTCGAGGGCCCTTTTATTGTCTGCATGGAGGAGCTGAGTACTTTGAATCTTGGAAAAGTAAAAAAAAAAAAAATCAAAATCTGGTCACTTTCTCACATTAAAAAAAAGCTTTTTTTAATGATGGGAAGTTTTGTTTTGTTTTTGTTTTTTTTTTCCCCCCCCCAGTCAAAAGACATTTTGAGATGATGTAAGTTGCTGTAAAGGGAAACTCATTCCACAGATCTGCTCTTGGATCCTACTGCGAGTTCAGGATTGTGTGAGGACTTTGCATCTGTATCTGAACTTGAAGCATTGGTGCTCCAGCAAGGCACTGATGGGGAACGCTGTCACTTTTCAGATAGAAATTTTTCACAAGGTTGTTGTCACTGCTGCTTTTGCTTAGCTTTGGTATCCATTTGGGAAGTCGTACAGTTTACAAATGATTGAATTTCTAGAGGAACGAAGGCTACGGAGAAAATTTGGGTGTCCTGGTTCTGCATTTTGGATTATTTTTGACTTTTTTTTCTCTCTTTTTCTGAAATTGCTAATAACAGATGCTTGAATTCTAGTCAAGTGAAAAATTCCAATTGATTTCAAAAGAAATTGGACTGGATCCTAGCATCAGTTTGGCACCTATGAAAATACAAACATATGCAAGGGCTTCACTTTCATCTGCACTCAAAAATAATATTAAAAAAAATCTCACAGCAAAATCCTGAAATTACTTATTTGGAAGCAAAATCTTCAAAACTTATAGATATTTCTGATAGGAAATTTAAGATACTGCTTAACAGCTTTGAATGAAAACTTGAATAAAGGCCATATTGTCTGTTTGTCAAATGAATTGCCTTTGATCTCATCATCCCACTTTTTGTGGGTTTTATATTCAGTAATACTTGGTTCTGAAGACACCATACTTTGGCTTGGGATTCCCATGTATATGTTTGATTTGGGTTTACTCTTGGGGTGTTCTGTTCTAGTTGGGCTCGAGCATATGGTTTGATTTTAAGTTAACTGACACCATTTCTTACATATGCACATTACTCATTCACCATGCAAGTTCAATAAAATTATGGCATCTTTTATTTTTTTATTTAAAGCTGACAAAGAAGTCATACTTAAAACCAATCTAGGAAATTACTTCATTGTCAAAATTATTTCCTCTGATCATTTCCATACTTTAATTTTATATTATTCTTTCTGTAGCTGTGGTGGAGGACTTTTACCACTGGAATGAATGGGAAAATGACATCATAGTAAAATGTCATGTTTTTTCAGCTCTTAAATGGCTGAACTACAATTAATCAAAATTGGTGTGATTTTTATGAAGTGGCATGACCAATAATTTAGGATTTTAATTTGGTACCTGAAATGCCTTTTTTTAAGGCATAAACATTTAGAAATAGCTTTTTTTTCTTCAAAGAACAGCACAAAAATAATATTACTATGCATTGCTAACACTGAACGTAGCCTGTATGGTCTGAAATGGCGAATATAACATGGTTAAAAGGTGCCTATTTTTCTTTGCGCTATCCGAGAGGATGTTGTGCGTAACTCTTTGCAAAAGATAGCTTGTTTCATTTTAAGTTGCGCTAAGCTGTGTATGGGATGGCAGCCTGCCAATTAGTGATCCATTTTCTCAGAAACCTAGTTTGAGGCCATGCCAACCAGTCACATACATCTTATCTTCAGCATCATAGTGCAGTCTCGTAATTCGTGCAAAATTATGTTTGACGTTAAATTATAAACCCTTAGTGTAATAATAAAAAAAATAAATAATCCTAAAAGCAAATTAAAAATTATGTTTTCACTGGAGCAGGTTATAAGCCCACTAGAAATGTGATCTGTAGTCATCAGTCTATGGGCAAAATTCCATTTCTCAAGGTTGTTTTTTTTTTCCCCCCCTCTACTGAGCAAAAAAGCTGCAATTCAGAAAATTAAGTTTAGTTAGTGCAGGGATATCTTTTTTCTTTCTTTGAGGTGATGAATAAGACTTTTTTTTAATGAAAAAAATAGTCAGATGTGATGCAGGAGGGTGCATCTCTGCCACATCCCTACCTTTCATAAAGGGTTTAAGTTTTTTATTTATTACTTTCAGAAACAAATAGTGAAGAGGTAAAGCAAATGCTGTCCGGGTGCTGTCCCACATCCAAAATCTTGTAGTGTGACTCATTGCAGTGGTTCAGCATCACCAGCTGTGCATTTTGGGAGGCAAAGCTTCCTTGTGCCCTGGAGACATGATGTGGCACCTTGCTTCTTAATGTCTCTTAAAGGCTCGCAGATAACCATGGATTTGCAGTGGCTTGAGAAAGAGAAGACAGAAAGACTGGTTGAAAGCAGAGCTAGCTGGAGGAATGAAAACCATTTTCTTTATTTTTATGTGAACTTTGGTAAATTAAGGCTGGGTACTTAGCAACACCCTTATGCACACATAACATTATTTTTGCACCTAGCTTCAAAAATTTTATTTCCAACAGAATTGTGGAGGAGGATTATTTATTTTCAGAAACATTTTAAAATAGGGAAGGCTTCTACCAAATAAGTTCAACTTTCCCCACATCGCTGAAATCCTTGGCCAAGTTTGACCGCTTACTGGTTTGCCGGTATCTGTCAGGATGATTCATGAGGCTGACAGTATTAAAATCTTGGTGATGTTTCTGTACATAATTTTACAAATGTTGGCCATATAAGTAAAAAAAGATAATTAGTGAGAATATTTCTGAACAGTCTAAGATTGTTTGCATGTAAAATTCTTCTCATTAACTGGAATTCAAGCTTCAGTGAAAATGGTTTTAGGAATACTTCAGTGCCCAAACACATGAAAATTAATCCAAAATCACTTAAAATCTGACTTTAACTTGCTTTACAGAGTGAACTTCACTTTAAACTCATAGCCTAGATAATTACTTGATACCTTTGAGTTCATTTTTATCACCACCTATTCACAAAGCCAGTGAGATGTTCATGTTCGTTTAGCGGTATAATGGACTGAAAAGAGCTTATTCACTTTTAATTTGGATATTATCTCTTTCTTTATGTGGCCTAGAACACCAAGATTTGGAGTTTATCCATTTAAACACCCCAACTTGGCCCATTGCTCTCTTCTCCTTGCCTGGTTGTTTCCACCATTCCCAAATGGAAGACCGTGGATTGGGATAAGCTCTGTTCTCCCATGACAGGCATGGGACAGTGTAGGTTTTTATGGTAATGGTGTTTCGAAGCCCATGTCTCTGCCTCCATGAGTTAGCACACACCACTGCACTGCATCCAAGGTAAGACTTCAAAGTGATTGCCAGGTAACTCCAAAGGCTTTCATATCTTCTACTGCCAAATTAATTCTAGTATTGGAAATTAATTTCTTAGTCTGTTTTGGGAAGGAAGAGGTGAATTAATTACTGTGGGCACCATGATACCATCCAAAGTCTACGGTTAGTTGTTGGTTCAGATTAGCATGAAACCAGTTGTAATAGGTTCCACTTCTTTATCATTCAAGAGCTCTTTTGCATGACAACAGGATATACGCATCTCCAAGGGATACCTTTGGCACTTCCACTGCTCTAATTTCTTTGCACACCCTTGTTCATTATTGAATCTTGGAACCAAAGCAGGATATGGGGAGGTCTGTCTGTCTGCTTTATTTCACCTAAGCAAACTCTGCGTTCCCTTGTTAGCACAGGAAGCATTTACAAAAGTTGTTTAAAGAGCAATTGGTCTTCTTCACCGGGGATGCTAGTCTTTGCTCTGAATTTCAATCAGGTTCGTGACGCAGAAGGGAACCATAAGGCTTCTGAGCTGTGTTTGTGAGGCGAGCACTGTGATGGGCTTCACGGTGCCTCAGCAGAAGATCTCGTTGGACTGGCTGTGTGCTTAGGCAACTATATAGCCCCATATTGCTCTTCGTCATTAAAATTGCATACAGAAGACAGAATTAGGAGGTTTAAAAATACTTAATGTAAATAAGTTCTGAATGCTGTCAAGTAAATGTAATTGTATTGCTGAAACTGGAGGTCCTAGAGCCATATTGGTGAAGAAAGCAAGTCCTGTGTCTATGGGAAAGAATTTAATGAATACAGATTGTAGGTCAACAAGTGGTGTCTACACTGCCTGTACTTGTTTTTGTTGTTGCCGTTATGTTTCCTGTGTGTTTTGCTATGAAGTCTCATTCTCTTTATCTGTCTTGACAGATGGAATCAGTAAATGTTACATTATCAAGTTTTATCTAAAAATGTCTTCCACTGATAGCGCATTTATATCGTGTCATAATAGCTCTTTGTACCAAAGCACTGAGAGCTGGGAAAATCCTAGCTAGTGAGTAAGCTTGCATTTTTAAAGTAGTAAAAAAGTTCTTTGTTCTACAGCATCCTATTTTTAGAGTGAACTTAATTAAAGTGAGTAAGGAATTTCGAAATCTGGACTAGGAAAAAATGGGTCATTATTAATTATTATGTATATAATAAATCCAGGGGCTGTGGTCTTTCTTCACAATGCATGTATGTCTTTTCCTTCCTCGCAGGCATTTTTCATTACCAAATGACTCTACTTCCCTTCTCGAAGGCCCTGGCTTAACAACTTACTGAACAGAGTATCTAGCTGTAAGCAGACAAGGGGGACTTTTTTAGGGTTCTTTCTAGACATTGTCAAGAGCATTTCCATGCAGAATTAAGCATAATGCCCTGTCAAAATCCAGTTTCACTAATGCATTTCTGCAGCCGCTTTTCCTCCTCCATGTCCTTCAACAGCTTCTCCCTTTCGCCTGCTCCCTGTCAGTCTGCAGTCAAGGAACACACGTTTCTGTAAATGGGAAGGTAAGGTTTTCAGGACCGCAGAGAATAGTAATGTCCCCAGCTCATATTCTTTGCAAGTGGTGTTCATATTCCCTAATCAATATAATTCAGCTTGGTTTTCTTTTTTCCCTGCTCCCTTTTCCTTCCTCTGACTCTTTTTCAGAGTCAGCATTCCTCTTGTCAACCACTATTTCTTTCCTGTTTTCTTTCTCTCCATCACCCCCATCTCCTGAGCTCCCTTGTGATTTCCCCGACTTGGTTTCTTTCCTGTAGATGCGGTGTTGTGAGTTCCCTTCTGCCAAATCACCACCACCGCTGCTGCCGTGCATGTAAAACAACATACTCTGGGGTCAGGCGGGACAAAACTGGCTTGTCCGTGTCGTCTGGGTCCCCGCCTTGCTTCTGAGTCCCCAGGGGAGAAATTGCACAGGTAAAGCAATGCAGAATTGCCTTGATGCAAACAGCTCATCTGCAATTCCTGGGTTTGGAGTAGCAAATACGATCTCTTCCAACTGGTACCACTACTTCTACTCCAGTTGGAGTTTAGTAATATTTGAGCTTTCCATAAAGATTTCCTAAATAATTTGTTTTACCTATGCCATGCTGGTAAGAGATTGCCATTATAGTTCTGGTTATACAGGGTTTACTAAACCGCCAGGACTGGACTGGTTTGTGCTATTCAATACCCTGGTTTTTGCACTTGTAGTTCTAGGATTATTCCCTGTGACATCCTGTCAAACGACTTCAGTTTGGACTCTTGTAAATTATGCCCCTTGGGTTTCTCTGAGTGCCTACAAATAGACAGGAAATGTTCAGCAGTGATTAACGCACATCAATATACTCTGTCAAGTAGCTGCCATGTTTAAAACTACAGGTGGATAGATCTTAGCAATGGAAAAATTGGCTAAGTAGATTAATTATGCTGTTTATTTTTAGACTACATAGGACTATAAATACAACACCTATAACATATTTATACAATGCACTTAATAAGAATGAAAAAGAAAATAAACAACAAATAACTCCTAGTAGAGTTTGTATTTTGCCTCATAAAACTCCAGTTTATTTTAATTGTATGTATTAACTGTTATGTGACTACTAAAGTGTAAAAGTAAATATGAAAAGAAAGACAAGAAAATGTTTTTACTGCAGTCCAGCATTAGCTTTTTTCACTTGACTGTTGTTTTTTCCATATGTGACTTATGTAGCTGTAATGGAATAACGACTAAAGAGATTATTATTACCAGCTTTTCAGTAAAAGGTGAAGTATAATTCTTTCATAGACTAAAATTTTTGTTAGTGGCAAACATCAGTCTCAAACCATTGACTTGAGTCTTCAAGTTTGTAACTGATGGCTTCTCTGCTCTTACCTGCATTAGAAGGAATTCTTCTAAAGTTACCTGTGGAAAGCAACTAACTCTTGAAGGGGAAGGGAAAAAAAAATAAATTAAAAAATCTTGGAACTAGTTGTTTTTACCACTAAAATTGTGCACAAATCTGTTGACAGATCCAGTGCTGAGGGTCATGCTTTGCACATGCAATAATGCATTCTGTCAACCCATCAACCGGTGTGCGTCACACATCCTAAAGAAGTGCATTAGGTTAAGAATTTTTGTGTCATGGTGCAGATTCTTGTGTGCTGGCTTCTCCATGGGTGGACTGTAAATCTGTAGTGGTGGTTGTGGGGTCTCCAGGAAGATCACTTTCGGAATTAAAAAGACTACCTAAAGGGCCGTGTCTTTTTTACACTTGTTTCTGCTTTTGGCTAAAGAAGGAACAACTTGCTTTGAAAAAACCCCTTTGCTTTGAATGGTCTGTCCAGAAATGAGTTAGCCACAGCCCTGCCTCTTGTTCTGTTATTTCTCACTTTGGAGCTTTTGAACACAAAAGGAAAGGTGGTTGAGAAGTAAAACCTTGTTGTATTTCAGGTTTCTAGAGCCTGATGCTGCAACCCCTCACAGCAATGTGTGTCGCTTCTCTGCTGGAGGGATGTTTGGTGAGACATGAAGCCAGCACTATATTTGGGGCTGTTTACCGACTGAGCCCCAAACCCCCAAATTTTCAAACTGCTTTTAATGGGGTTCTTTCTGGCTGGAGAGGGGAGTGGGAGGACAAAAAGTAAGTGATTGTAGCTAGTTTTAAAACTGGAGCCAAATTTCAAAAGTCCTTAACTTCAAGGGATGTGACTTCAGGTGCTGGTTTATTTTAGAGATAGTGGCTGGTGACAGGCAAGATTTAGATCTGTAGTCGCTCAGACTCCTAAACTTTGGAGTCAGGGCTTGGATTTGGTCTGGTGATTTAGACCTCTCTCTCTTTTTTTTTTTTTTCATTTGTTATATGTGCATAAAACTTCTAAATGTTTTACTGAGGCACATACACATACCATAAATACCTGCTGCAGACATTCCCTGCTGCCTGTTAGACGCCAGTATTAAGCTTGCCAACCTATTACTCTGATCTAGGCTTCACGATGAACTGCTCAGATACATGTAATTAAAATGATAGACTAGAGCTCAACCAAAAAATGTTGCGATAATTTCATGCCATAAGGGAAAAAACAAGATTAAAATCCAGAAGGGACGCCCCTCCCTTTCCCATTTCTCCAGAACTACTATCAGCCATGAGATTATCTTAAGGGTTTCATGTAGATGCATAAGCCAAAAGCGTGCCATGAACACCTACCCTTGAATGGAATGAATCTATCCTTCATTCAAACAAACAAAACCCCTTCTGAGCCTAATATCCTTAGTGTCATCGTTAATTACAATATGCAGTCATAATCGTTTTGGAGGTAGACCTGGGGTTAATTTGGCCAAACAACTGCTGATCGCTAACAGTGGCCTATTCAAGTGTATGAAAATGATCTCCTGTAGTTCTTACATGTATGACGGAAGTAATATATTGTGTTCTTTTTTCCTACAGGCTGCATGCCAAGGTATTAGTTTTCCCTGTGACTCTGATTCACAATAACTGGATACTTTTAGCTCTATCTTTTTTTATGAACAGGTGGATAGGAAATCGTTTTGGCATAAAATAAATAGGGAGAGGTGCTGCAATGGGTTGTCTCTGTGTTAAGGGCTTGCTGCCAGTCTTTTTTTTTTCCTTTTTTTCTGGTTTTTTTTTTTTCCTTCGGTTTTCTTTTTATAGCAGGCTTTGAAACAATATGCGGGTTTCTTTTGTTAGAAGGAGAAGGAAGAAGGGGTCTTCTGTGGCATTCAGTTGTGTCACTCTCCTTTCTACCTGCGCTGACGCCGTGCTGCTCCCCGGGAGCTTTGCTTCACTTGACAGTAGCCCAGTAAAACTGATCTTAGTGAAGCCACAGAGGTAGCAGAAGACATGGCAAAATCTTAAATCAGCTCTGCTTTTGTGTTTAAGCATCTGTATGGCAGCTAGGGCCATTTACAATATTTACGTATATGCTAATTTACTTACAAGATGGAGGGGGATGTTGATTCAAAAATAAAAATAAAAGCAAGGTCTTTTTCTGTTTCACAGCTGCAAGGAGTATGCAGTTGTGAAGGCAACAGTTTTAAATGGTGAAACTTTAAAATATTCCTATAGTATTTGAGCAGATAGGTCTGCAGTATGCATGCTAATTAAATTAACTGGATGTCTATTGATGTGATCCCCTTCAGTGGCACCCCAAAATAAGTTGTTTGGATGTGAAGTTATAAATGGAAATAAGTGGATCCATTAGGTTCCTTTCCCCTGACAAATTAATAAGTGGTGGCCAAAACGACTTTAATAAAACAGCTGAGTCTTCAGATAGTGGGAGACTGAATAAAATCAGATGTGCAAAGCAAACACTTTTTACCTTTGTCTAAAGAAAAGTTTCCCCAAATCCAGGCAACCAATCTCACATTTTGTTTTTAACTACAGTGAATTGAACTGGTTCAAAGTAACAGAAGGAAAAAATAAAATTATATCTGAATTATCATATTCGTTCCTTCTCTTCTCTTTAAGGATTATTGTCTGGGAGAAGGGAAAGAGTAGATACTGTATCTGAAAGGAAGCTCAGGATGGAACAAGGTGATAAGATGATGAAAGGTGAAAAAAGACATGGTTGGAGGATACTTCAATTTTAAAAAGTTATTGCCCATGTACCAGCTTTGAGGAAATATGCATGGGCACAAATATCTAATTTTAATGAAAGAAAAGAGTTGATTCACTCATAGGCAGTAGCAATGTAACTTATTTTATAATAGCAAGAGCCAAGCATATGGTATTCATCATTAGCAGTAGCAACAGCAGTTTCTGCAGGGCCGTGGCTGGATAACACCACTCCAGCCGCAAGCCCCCGGCTCGCCGGGCTCCCCACCTTCCCGCGGGCGGTGACGCCCGGGCACCGCTCCGATGAGTGCTCGCGGCTCTCAGCCTCTGCGCCTTGTCTGAGATTTCTGCTCCATCAGCTGCTCTTGTATCTTCTTCCATTTCATCCTTGCGGTCCCCTCAATGAAATGAGTTCCCTAACTAACAGAGTTTTACCTTTGTTTGCCCCTTTCTCATGCTACTGTTTGAGGTCTATTGATCTACAGGAGTATCAGGTCTATCTGAACACTATATGTTGAAAAGAGCTTTTTATTTATTTTTCCCACCTCCTCTCTTAGTGATTGGCTGGGCAGATCGGAAACCTGAATCAAAACCTGAAGGTGTCAACTCACTGAAGTAGTGAGGTGGCTTTTAAAATGTCTCTAACGTCCACCATTATCGTTATGCTTACGTAGTACAACAGCAGCTAAGCATTGGTTTGATAAGTCACAGTGATCATCTGTAATTCTCTATAGCTTTTTAAATGTTCCTCTAAAATACAAACACTTGGCAAGACATCAGGATTGAGCCAAATGTTTAATATCCATGCTACTATTGGGAAAACGGAGATACAGCTTGTCTTAAGTGGCTAAACCCAAGCGCATGATGCTGTGAAAGAGCTCTCCTTGCTCGGTAGCAGCCCCACTAGGTCCCTGTCACACCAGCCCGTGCTACTAGAGCGGCCGAACTTTTAGCCCTGCAGACGCTTCGGTTCACTTATCAATGACCTTGGGTGTGCTCTCAGCAGTTACTGTGGTGCTATGTTAAATTACACTTGAGATGAGAGGAAGTTTACACAGCTATTTGTATTCAGATATCAAGTTGGATGGCAAACCTTTTGCTGACTTGCAATGATTTTTGGAGTGAGAAAACTTGAGGTCTGTGCTTTATTATATTTGTAGCTATTTAGAAAGGGGAAATGAGACACGTGTAGACTGCATAAAAAAGAGTAGCACCTCTAACACTGAGCATGAACTGCATAAAAAAAGGTGTGCAGTATCTAGTTGATGTGGTACATCCATTGAAACCATTATTACCTGTTAACATTCTCCTTTGCAACCTTTATTCTTATTAAAAGTCCATTATTCCTCAACATCAAACTTCTCTCTGTTCATTTCTGTATTCGTTTAAACTAAGTGTGATGAATCTAGTAATGGGCTGGTCTGTGAGCGCTCTATTGTTGTTGTTCTCAAAACTCCAATTCAGTTTGTACTTTCTTTTTACCAAATCCCTTGATAATTGCGTAAAATATTGTTATGTTACGCTGTTACTAGATTGTGTCAAATCAGGAAAGTAATTGGAAGCTACCATTCATCTCAGAAAATTTTAATTAGTGAATTTCTTTATCTGTCTTAAATTACTAACAATTTCCTTCTTGAAACTAGAAAAGTACAGAGGACCTCATTAGTTCTGTCTCTCCATTGCACTTTAGCACTTCTAGAAATATTAGCTTGTTACTGAAACATGAGTTTTGCTTTCAGTTACATTTACATTCCAGCCTACCCCTCTCCACCATCCTCCAATTTTTCCATATGAAATACAATGCTTCTATCTTTCCTCTTTCTTTAAAGGCTGGTCCATAATGATGATAAGACTATGTGAATACTAATATATGTATTTTGTATTCTCTGCAGTGAAGGCAACATAATTTTGGTTCTGTAAATATGTACAACAGTTTATTGCTTTTATGAAATATTGGAGGAATGCAAAGATGAGAAGTTTACTAGTTTGGTAAGAAAGCCAAAATTCAAACAATGCTTCAAAGACTTTTAAAATAAAGTTTGATGTTGGTCTTGACAAAACTGTGGATAATTCAGCTGAAGTAGTAGCATTTGAGACGGATTTTCCATTGAGAGGCTATTTCAAAACACAATTACATTCATATTTGGCCAAAGTTTCACCCAACTGAGGCCACCTAGGTGCAGAGCAAGCTAAACATTCTTGGGCTAAATTAAAGCACTAGCCTCTACCCGGAGCCGAGGGACCTCTGGCATCCCTCTGGCTTCCAAGGAAGCTTCCCACTCACACATAAGCTTACAGAGGAGTTGATGGCAGCTTAGGACTTTATTATTTATTTCATAGTACAACTCAGTGCAATCCTTTGAGGTGGAAGAATTTCTTAACTTCTGCTTTTGACCACTTTGCTCTCCTAAACTTGGGTGCCTGCTTGGCTGAGCCAAAGTGTTAGCCATTGCATGATCAAGGAGCAAAGGTCATTAGTGCAACAAGTTAATACTCTAGGGCCACTTTTAGCCTTTTTTTTTTTCTTTAAATGTAGGCCACATCTTCATTTCCCTTGGATCCTTTTGCGTTCTCAATCCTTGTAAGTATTTGTGAGAAAACTGAACTGAACAGACTTGAGTTTTAATTTGAAAAGGAGGATGTTCTTGGTTCAGCCTTTGTGTTCAAGTGGTGTTGAATGCCCACCTAGGACAACACTTGTCCTGTCATCCCCCAGGTAGGGTGGTAGCTTCTATCTCTCAGCTGCCAGCCTGCAACCAAGCAGAAGCAAACAAATTAAGATAATTAAAGAAATTAGGGGATAAAAGTTGTGAGGAGTGTGGAGGAGAAAGGCATGGGAAGGAGAAGAGGGAGTTCACTTGCAATTCTAAGGATACGACTTAAGTCAGCCTTTGGATGAAGGTGCCGTGTTTGCACTGAGTTTTGCTCCTCCTGGGCCTGCAGTTACTGCCGGTGTCCTGAGGAGAGGAAGAGGAGGGTGGTGGGGCTGACAGGAGCTGGGGGGCGGGTGGGCTTCACTCTGCCTTGCTCTTGTCCCTGGGAGGAGGGGATGCAGCACCCTTGACTTTTGGATTGGTGGCTGCATGGGATGGGATGAGCCCTTTGGAGATTTGGTAGGAACAGGCAGATTTTACCAATTTTTGTTGCCAAGCTACATACCACAAATGTGTCTGTAAGCCCTGAGAAATAAATATGACTGCAGCTTTGTTTATAAGTGGCATAAAAACAACAAAGCCAGTCAACCAGATTTTATAAATTATAATTTCTAACTGAAGACATAATATGAGGTCAAGACTGCTGCTCTGATTTCCAGGAATTATTTTTTTAATTGACTGATTTTTACCTCTTCCTCCCTCATTCACTTTTTTCCTTGTTCAAATGTACAGAGCAGAAAGAAATGAGGAATAAGGAGTATGATCCTTAAAGAGTAGAAGACGACGACTTCAAATTAATTCATGTGATATTTTAGCTCTTTGAGCAACTTTACTTTTTCCTGAGGTAAAAGCTGTGCAGCCTTTTAGCTTCTGTTGCTGTATTTTGGGACTTCAGCTGGAGACATGTTTGTGAGCAGCCAAAATGGCCTTTGCAGCACATGGGGGAATGCAGATTTTAAATTGGGTGTTTAAATTAAAAAAACCCTAATAACAATTCTACTACTGCTGTAGAATTATCCAAAAGTCAAAGGTGTAGTGCTTACATTACTGACATTGGTAGTAGGTGGAGGAATTTGTACGAACTTTTACCAATTAATCTCAACTGTTTATTTAAATTGAACAATATTTGCTTTTGTTGTTTACCATGCAGATGTCCTCCCATAGATTTTTTTTTTTTGAGCTTTTAAGGCTTTTATTGCCGCCTAATCCCTTTAAATGTACTGTATATCACATTTATGAAATGTATTGGTACCAGACAGAAGCAGACGACTTTGTTTTTAAACAAAGAGCCCAGGATAAGGGGCAATGTTTTTCCCCTCACAGGTGATGGAGTACGTACAAAGAATGCAGCGGATAATGGCAGTCCTGTCCTCTGAACAGATGGTGATGGTCCTGTTGCTAGGATAAGGCCTGAAGAATTTAGTTTTTAATTCCACATTATTTGCCTCAGTGCCATGAATATCCCTAGGTTTCCTCAGGCAAAAATACAACAAATACACAGAAAGAGAAAGAGAAGTGACATGCGGATAGAAAAGGAGACAGAGCACGGGAAAGGACTGGAGCCAGGTCAATAGAGGCTTTTGGGAAAATGTCTGCTCAGCTGTCTGCAATCACCTGGGTTTGAAAGGCAGGCAGGAAGGAAGATTGGTTTGGCATGAGAACGAGGCCTTTGATGCTTTAGATACCACAGAGAAAAATACGCATTTCTTCCCATTAGAAGTCTGTTGACTTTCCTAATTAAGATAAACATGTTTCTGAAGAAGTTAGCTCTCACAGTACTACATTTGTAAAAACAACCATGCTTTTAAAATATATACACAGACAAGGACGTGTGCCAAGAACTAGAGCTGGTGTGGTCTTACAAATCACTTTACAGGAATATTTTTAAATCATTGCCTTATTTAAAAGTGAGCGAATTTCATTCCCTCCAGTCAATTAAATATCTAATTTCAACTCAAGTAGATAATAACTGAAGTATTTTTATATAAATGAATGAACAGTTAGAAAACTGTTAAACACACAGCCCTCAAGCATGAAAAATATATTCGTTTAACTGTTTTATTCTTTTATTGCTAATTTACTACAGAGATTTTGCACTTACATCATTTTAGTTTGTGGCACTGGAGGAAAGAAATCTTGTTTCAAAAAGATTAATTCAGATCGAAATTCTCAACCTGAATTATTCCAGCAACCACATTATGTATGTGGTGGACAGCACTGATTGACAGTTGGGATTTTCCCACAACGGCTGTTTTGCGAAAGAAGCCTGTGAAAACTTCCAGTGACCCAGCCCCCATAACAAAGCACATGCAAAATGTCAAAACCCACGTTGAATTCATAAAAGGACACAGTGCCCGTACAGAGGTGCCATGCTTGAAGTTTGGGGGATTAACTGTAATATTCTACCCTTTCTAGGTGCCTGCACAAAGCCAGACCGTATCAAGTGATTTAAAGAAGCCCCCATTGTCAGACACTCTGTGATCGGTGAGTGCCTTGTTCAAATTGTTGATTCAACCTCCATAGCGGTTCTGCTAACTGGGATATGATCAACGCCATCCACGTTGTGATCTATCACATAACATTGTAGTGAAAAAGAAATCGCATGATGCAAACATCTCACATTTTGTGCCTGAAAATAAGTTGAGAAAAAATCTAGATGAGAGCGTATGGGACAGAAAACATACTGTGTGACAAAATACACATTATATGTTATTTATGTGTGCATGTATGTGTGTATACATATGTATAATTCATGTTTTTATCCTTAAAAATCAACAAAATTTCATTTTATCAACAACAAAGAAAGTTAAGCTTTGGTAAGAGTTTCAAAATTGGCTTGGTTGGAGCAGACACTTTTGCAGGTCTTCAAACAGTTGCTGTTTTCATTATGCATCCAAAAATATTCATAAGTAATATAAAATGGATCAGAATTTATTGATATTCAACTCTCGGGGTACCGCATTGTCTTGGAAACTCATAATCTCCAAACAAGCAAGCAAATGCATTTTCCCCTCTCCCTAATCTATTCTTCTCTTTCCAATAACCCCTAGCACTCCTTCTCTTTTTACCTTAATCTCTCTGGTGAGATCGGTGATCGGTTCATAGACTTTCTTCTCCCACCATCTTCAGTGTGTTGAAAAGAATCCAACCATCTGTTTTGTTTTTTCTTTCTTAGTGCCTATAGATGCTACCTGGCCTTTCTCAATTCTCGTTCTTCTGGGGTGCAGTCACTTGTTCTACTACGCCTGGCATCTGAATATCTGGGGAATGTAACTCTAAAAGTTAGATATTTTAGTGAGGCTGCTGAGTCCATGTATTCTGCAATCTATGGTACAAAATGATGAGGTGAATTTGGTTCACGGCCTTTCATGTGTAAATAAATAAATAATAATACCTCTGAAACTTGATCAGAGATGAAAGAAACCATTTCCTTCAGAGAAGTGGTTTCCCATGCCATGTGTTTTATAATACACACAGAAGCCTTTGTGGCTCATGTTGTTTATCCTTCATATTATAAGGAGGAGTCAGACGCATGCCTTAAAATGAGATAATGTGTCACTTCTGACATTTCTCTTTTTCTATAGTTTGTGTTCTTTCTTTTAAATATTGGCTGTTCTTTTAGAAGCCTCTTACAAAGATAGATATGTGTGCTATTCTTCTCATTTCCTGGTTCATAAAGTATCATGCACTGTTATCTTTTTAGATTATCAGAATGGAATCCAAATTAGAAAATACTTTATTTCTTAATCTCACCAAGATTTAATATGAATTTCCTTAAAAATAAGCTGAGATTTCTTTGCTTTCTAATCTTAGACCATTTTTTCCATACAAAAGCAAAAGGTGCTAGTGGCACAGCTACCTCTTGTAATGAAACACATAGATTTCTCTTCTACTTATTTTATTTCTCACATTCATCATTCATATTTAATGCCACAGGCATTTGACTTCTTAATTCCCTATATTGAATTGAAGAGGCATGCACAGCATGCACTCCAGTTTAATGACTTGTAATTCTTCATTGATGACATACTTTTTCACCTGAAAAACTTAGGGTGCAAAACTTCCTCTCACATCTGCAATGTAGTCAGTATCTTTAACAAGGTGGTGATGGCTGAAGAGCTGAAAGCCTGGAAAGTGTAAGGTGCTAACCTTAAATGCCTCTTGGTTTGAGAGAATATTGGCCTACAGGGGTTTTTTTGTTGACATATATATTTTTTTCTGTAGTTGAACCTTAGTCATTGACTTCTCTCTTGTTGGCTCTAGAACGTGCCTCTTTTCTTTGTCATTCCCCCTTTGTGAGCCAAATTTCAAGTAATACATAACTCTCCTGCCCTAAGCTAAATTAGCATTAATCTACTGAATAGGTTTGCCAATAATATTTTCAATAAAAAGTTTTTGTAGACTTCAGCAGGACTAGTGTATTATATGAATGACAAATTACAGTATCTGATGTTGGTATTTTGAACTCGGATATGATGGACAAAGCACTACCCTGAATGTTATTGTTCATTTACAGACATCTCATAGGAGTGTCACAGTTAGGGTTGGTTGTGTGTAAAAGCTTAAGGTTTTGGAATAAAATACTCTGTAGAACTACAAAGTATTAAGGCCATTATAAAAACATTGCACCTTTCCAGGTTTTCAAAGCACTTTAGAAATGTTTACTAACCCTCATAGCCCTGAAGCATAGGTAGTCTTATCTTTTATTGATTTCCCAAATGGGTAGACTGAGACGTTGAAGAGTTATGGTTTGCTAACCGTGAACACTGATAGCCAAATGCAACGTCCGCAGGAAAACAAAAATTGACACTGAATTTCCCCTCTAACTATTAAAGAGAAACCTTCTGGAGAGTTTCCCTCTGACACTTACAGGAAAGCAGAGGGAAAAGAGCACAAAGAGAGGGATGAAGTTGCCTGGTTATTCAGGGAGAGCACGCCTGAATGAAAACAGGAGAACGTGGAGGTGTTTTACAATTAAACTCAACTCCAGAGTAGAGGAAGAATATCTTTTCATTCAAAACTTGCTCAAGGCATGTGTCCTTCATGGAGATAGGTGGAATGCGGATGGAGGGGGAGAAGATTTTCAGAAGGGAAGGGCTGGGGAGGAGAACAGGTCCAGTTTGGTTTCCCATGTAGGCTTCACGCTAGGCACTAGCTGATGGAAGCTGTGAAGAGCAAATGTACAGTTTTTTGAACAGTGTTAAAATCTTTGCTGTCTTAGTAGTGTATTTACTGGGGTCCTCTTTCTCTCCTGGTCTGAGATCCTGTGAAACAATTTACTGCCTGGCAGTGACCTCTCTGTATATGGCTTCTTTGTGTCTGTGACTCCAGTACAGTAAAACCTCAACTGTCCTGCTGTGAAAAGTCTTTATTCATTGTCAGGCATGCAGTGAAGAAGCGGAGGAGAAGAAGTGGAGGTTATCCAGGTACTGGTCCTTTTCAACGTAACATCAATTTTTCAGGAAGCTCCAAGAAGTGAAAGAAGTTATACTTGAGTGAGTGCAATGATCATGAGAAAATGAAAATTATTCTGTTGATGAATGGTGATTTGATCTTAGTCTTTGTAATAACCTTGAAGTTTTCTTTTGGAATATGTCCTAAAGTATAAAAAAAGAAAAGGTACATGTTGCAAAAGATCTTCAAACGTTTCAGCGTAGAAATACGAAACTTATGTCTGGGAGGGGTTTTAGAGGTCATCTAGTTCCAGGTCCTGTCCCAAGGCAGGAGCAACACTGCCTAAAATGCCCTTCAGTTGCAAGGTGTTTTCTTCCCTTGGAATTTTCTGTTATTTTTATAACTTTCGGATAGGTCTTTTTTTCTTTTTTCCCCCTCTGAAGATCTTAATGTATTTAGTGTTCTGATTTCTCTTTAGTAGTTAGAAATGTCTCAGAAAGTCGTTATTAATAAATCATTAAAGGTTTGCATCTCATTTCATTTCCTAGCTGCTCTACTACTCTGTATTTTCAAACATAGTACAAAGTCATCCTGAAAATATAAAGAGGAATTCTTTACAACAGAGTCGAATATAAATGATGAGGGCATACCTACAGATTTTTTTCTTTACCTGTAATACTTTTTATTATTCAAGCTATTTGCTTAGATAAGAGATTTCTTAGCCTGATCTTGTTTTATCTGGCATCTATGAAGAAGGAATAATCGTGCATGCAGGGCTTTACAAACTGCCTATCTTGAAGAGAATATGGAGTCACTTCACCAATAGGGCTTTCCTGGGAATAGGGAATAGCAAGGTTGAATATAACGCTTGATAACTACAGATATTTTCAGTAGCACCAAAGGAGGTATGGGAAGTTATGAAAAAACTTATGAAAGGTAAACGGACTATAATTCATACTAAATATCTCCCCTTGTGCAGAAGCTCTTTTTAAATTACTCAGATAAATGAGCTCATTTATGGAATATTTTTTACTGCATGAACTTATATGGGCACCTGTCATGTATATATATTTTTTAATACTGAACTCATATAGATGGCTTAAAGTCCCCCTTGCCCTTTAGTAAATTTAAATCTCCCACAAAGCTGCTGTACAGTAGTCATAAAGAAACATTTATGGTTCAACATAATTTCCCTTCATTTCTTTTTCTCTTTCTTAAAAAAAAAAAAGGCAGTTTAAAAGTAATAAAGCACTTCCTTCTGTAAATCTTTGATCTTTTTTCTTCCTAAGGGAGGATTAATTTGTAAATATGCTAATGGATTTGTATAATATGAAACCTTCATAAGAAAAACTACATTAGTTCATATGAATGAACACATTTATCTTATTCAATTTATAGACTAATGGCTGAGAGCATCAACACTGCGTTCTGCTCGGTCTCATGTCCAAAATCACTGCTTGCATTTCTTAGACAACACAGAATTTTATAAACAAAATCTTAAATTGGACCAATTTTGTCACCCCTGACTCTTTTTTTTTTTTTTTTCTTTAGTTGCAATAGTGAGACTCACTGCTGTTACAGCCAGATGAACACCCTGCTCTGAAGATATCCAACGTGATGGGAGTTGCACTATGTGGACGTAAGGCACCCAGCCGCATGCCCTCCTAAGGAATCTTGTTGGTTTCCAGCAAGGTGCTGAGTGTGTCAGCTCAGTGATCGCTCAGGCGGACACCCGCAGAAGCTGTAGGGCCGAGGCTGCCACGATAGCTAAGTGTTCATCCAGGTTGCTTACACAAGCTGAGAAGTTGACCTTAGCCAGGACCTTGCTGGGGTAGTGATGCTGCCGCTTTTCTTCCCGGCTAGAAGTCTTGGAGGACTTTGGTCCCACCAGCCTCTCCCTACTTCCCCAGCCATTGTGGCTGCAGTGGGGGCAAAACTGACCTCCCTGCTCCATGTGGGCAAGGTCTTCACGGAGGGGATTCACCCTCAATGGAGATGCAGTGAAAAGTGGTTCACTGGAACCTCTTCTTACTCTTATTTAGCCCTGGGTGCCTTCAGGCATTGCAGAGCTCCCTCCTCATTCCCTTTTGGTTCCCCGAGCCCACAGTTCACCTCCTTCCTTGCTCTTTCCTTGCTTTGATTTATTCCGGTGCTTAGCTGAGAAGCCAGGGAGGGCTGAGGCTTGCTTCCAGTCTTGCCTACCAGTGAGGCCAGGTATTTCTACCACATTCCCTTCCAAGAGAGAGGGGTCGGAGTGGAGATGGAGAGGACATGGAGAGGATGGGTAAAGCCTACTGTCTCCTATCTTTTCTTTCTGCCAATGTCTCTGCTACTTAACTTTCTCCAAGTTCTTTCTTTCCTAGATTCCCTTTGCCTCTTTCCTTTCCTGAACCTAACAATACTAATAGAAACTTGGCACTGTATTAAATCAAGCAGATCTGAAAATCAAAGCCTGTGTGTTGATCAGGTGGGGTTGTGCGATATGACTCTACGGTCACCCTGTGGCACCCAGGCCTGCAAGGAAGTGCTCTTCGTAGCCATGGACTTATCTCTCTGCCTCTCCACATGGAAGAAATTCATGTGTTTTGTTTTTAATCCATTAAATATATGGTGTATATTTTAACAAAAAGAGCGTGGGGAGGATTTAAATTGATTTTTGAAGTTAGTCCTAATTTTGATCCAATTTTGTCTGCAGAATGAAGCTTAGTGCCGGAGGAGTCTAAGCG
Organism: Gavia stellata; assembly: GCF_030936135.1. NCBI lineage: Eukaryota > Metazoa > Chordata > Aves > Gaviiformes > Gaviidae > Gavia > Gavia stellata. The sequence goes on along the minus strand of NC_082601.1, from coordinate 4,593,045 downwards.
ATGACCCTGAACCTCTAAGATTTATACGGGGATTTTTCAGCATCGTAGGCCTGGTTTATTAAGGTAAGGCTAGATATCTTGAACTTCAAGCCAGCATAGTCAATGAAGGAATTGTTTGATGTGCTTGCGGTACGCAGTGCCGAGGAGGCACGTCGTTAGCGGCTTCAGCGCTGGTGTTTCCCCAAGGGCTGACAGATTTGTGTCCGGCTCCATCGCATGGCTTTCATCCTGCTAGCCATAAACAAAAGGTGTGCATTTCTTCAGGCGTGGAGCTTACCAAGACTCCTGCCTGCCATCGTCTGACTGCTTCCCTTGTTTGATGCTATCGTGCTCTGGATAAGAACAGAATCGTAATGTGTACCTTAAGGCTGGAGAAGAAGGAGCACGAGGAGGCAATCCACAGCTGATTTCTAATGGGGGTGGGTGGGAAGGAAGTGTCAAACATTGCTCAGAATAGATGAATATTATAAAGGGGCTTGGAAAGATCAGAAATGAGAAAGATTCAGATCTCTTTCTTTTTTTTTTTTTCCTCTCCAGGAAATTCTTTCCAGTACTTCTCAATAATAGTGGGGATAGAAGGTGAGCAGAGCAAAACTGGTGGGAGAGACTTAGTGGTTGTAATGAACAGAGCTTCAGATGTGAGCTTGCAATATGATATAGTCTGTTGTCTTTCTAAAAGGAAAGGCCAGGGGGGTGGAGGGAGGTTTAGGCTTTTCTCTAGCAAAGTTTTCTTCCCAACAGTCAAAAAGAATAGAAAGTAGATGTAGAAGAGATCTGTTAATTGATCTTGTCCATTTCTTGCCCAACACAGGGTTATTCCCTGCAGCATATTTACTAGTGCTGAGTTCAGCTTTGTTTTTAAAACCTCCGCAGTGACAATCTCCCGAGGGAAGTGGTGAAAGCCTGACTCTACAGCCTGCTACATCTCCTTGTCGATCTGCTTTGCAGAGGGAAACTCTCACAACCAGGAAATACTTTCTGACGTTCAGCCTACCTCCCCCCCGCCTTTTTTTTTTTAAATTCTGTCTTATTAATTCTATTTATACTCTTCTGTATCATGCAAAATAACATCCTTCCAGGAGCACACCACGAGTTAGCTTGTAACACCAAAAGGCTGCATTCTTGAGAAAGAAGAGCGTTGCCTCATATTGATATTCTCTCAAACAAAGTAAATGCCTAATTTAACTACCGGACCCATCGCTGGCCCATAGATGGTTGTTAAATAACCACCTTAACTGCAGGTAGAAGTTTTGAGCTGGCTACTTGCATTCTCTCTGCCTCGAGATTTGAGATAGCTTGCATGAATCAGATGCAAGAAATCAGTAGTATGAATCCTTAGCATTTTAAAAAATTATTTTCTGATCTGGATCTTTTTTCTTGTTTCACTTTATCAATAGATGCCTGTCTGCAAAGCATGTCCTTTTTCATTGCCTTTTTTCCCCCCTCCTAATCTTAGCACTAGATCGTGATTTGGTCAGGGTCCTATTTAAATAGTTCTGGGGTTGCCAACATGGTGTGTTCTGATATTCAGATCTCATAATCCAATTTTGAAATTAAAGAGCTTGGGGCAAAAACACTCGCACAACTGAAATGCATGTTTTTGAGCACTGAGCCAGTGTTTTCTTAAGAAAAATATACCAAATCTCCTCTTTCTCTTCCCAATTAATATTACAAATGTCATGCACAAAATCTTCCTTTTTAATTTGTGCCCCATATGAGCGCAACAGACAGTGGAAATTTAAGCTGGACTATGATTTGAGGCAAGGTATCTGAATTCCAGCTGAATGCTGAAAATATGTAGAATAGCAACTGATTTATAGTGCCTCATTTGCTGTCTTACCAGAATGATGATCTCTATATTCCCAACAATAAAAGCAACAGCAGGGAAAAAAATAAGTCCTTTCCCCCCCAGCCCTAAGGTTTTTCTCGCCTCTGCCCAAGTCATTATTTTAAGTTTCTCGGTATTAAATCTAAAGGTTCATCAACTCACATCTTTACAGCTCTGTCTTTCTGTATACAGGACCCTGTCTGCCTGTTTCCTCTATTGCACTATTTTGTTTGTACTACTGTAATCATTTTGCTGGCCCAGATCTGTGTGGGTGTGCTGGCAGCTTTACAACAAAGTTACATGGGAACTGAGTTAAGGTTGAATATTTATTAGAAGAAGCCATCTGGCGTCAGGCTGTCTGTACAGGGGGGCTTATTTCTTTAGTAGTCTCTCCTTTTTCTTTCTAGCTCTTCCTCCCTCTCTCTCCGTTTCTCATTTACGCGCCGCATATATGTGAAAAGTGGAACACACATCTTGACATATTGATTTGATTCTTGATATTTATAGCAATTAACCCTGCTTGTGTGATTATCCTTGTCCCCTCGCCCCATACCTCTCTCTCCCCCTCTTTCCCCACGGCGGGGGATGCTCGGGGCTGGTTCCCGCGGTGGCAGCCCCACGGATGCTGCAGGGCTCCCGACGCAGACCCTTCCTGCTCGCGTTACTTCCCATAGGCTCCGCGCAGCTATAGCTTTGCTTAAACATCCCTCTCCTGCTCCTTCCACACTTTCCCTCCTCCAGCTCGTGAGCTCATAAGAGTGCTGCGCTCCGAAAACTCCCGACTCACCATATTAAACAAACTAGCCAGCAGAAGGGTGTCCGTGCTATTTCACCATTTGTATGACATAGCCAGGCTTCAAAGTGCAGCACTAAATTGCCAAAAGATGTTTACTTTACTTGCTTAAGAGCTCCTCGTAATTCAATTGTTCTCTCTCCCGCAGTAGAAACACACATGCATCCTGAAAGCCGTGCTCTTGTGAGCTCCCACTAGTTATTTACCCACAGGGTTTCCTCCGTTGTTTTTTGCAGAATGTTTGACTTTTTTTTTTCTCCAGGGGCTTATGGCTCAAGGTAGTTGTTTTTTCTGGGGTGCTCAACTGCAAGGACCTTGAAAGATACAGCTGTCTGGCTGCTTTTTCTTTTTCCCCCAATGATAGACATTTAGTGTTTTTTCCAAAAGATTCCCCCCCCCCCTTTTTTTTTTTTTGTAACGCATGAAGTTGGACATCCAAAATTGACGGTCACCTTGGAAAACCTTGACCTATTTTTCCTAGCAGGCCAGGGAAGCTGATGCGGTCTAGCTGGCAGCCCTTTCCCACCGTTCCTGACTTTTGTAAGTTAATATTCCGACCTCGCAGCCTTGCGTAACCTCCTTGTTCGTCGGTGTGGTGGTTTTGGTGGTGATGCCAGGTGGGAGAAGGGGAGCACTGGGCAGCAGAGATTCTTTCCACTGACAGAAACAGTGAGTCACTACTGTCCTGTGATTATTCCCTGGCCTTTTTGCAAAAGGCTGCCTGCAGGGATGAAAGGAAAGTCCTTTCTCCGTGACCTATGCTGGGGGTTAGCAGCCTACCAAGCTCCAGCAAAGCATAACACGTGGGCTGATTTTGAGCAGCGTAAAGCAGAAGACGAGGGCTGTGAGCCATGGTATCTTGAAGAACAGAAGCTGGGAGAGATGCTGGTTCCCAGCTCCAGCCTCCCACTACTTTTCCAGCAACTGCTGCCCCATGATACTTCTGGTCAGATGATTGGCAGCATATTATCTCCTCCCCCAGGTAGTGTGTCTTGGCTTGTTGTGTTTTTTGGTATGTTTAATCTGGGAAAGAAAAAATAAGGATTTTTCCATGTAATATGCTAGGATGGCTGAATAACTGTGCTGCTTGTGGGAAAGGGCTAGGGAGCGGACCAAGGAAGTGGCCCAATGTGGGAGCAATGGTAAGGAGGAGGAGGTTGCTGTGAGGGGCAGGTGATAAAGAAGGCTGGAAAGAAGTAGCTACTGAGCTGACCTTCCTCTTCTCTAAGTTTAAATGAAAGAAGTTGCTCATCTTTACTAGCCCGCAGTTATTCTTCCATCCACAGGATGGAGAGGGGCAAGACAAGTCCTCTGGTGAGCACTAGCATTCTTAGCTCCTGACTCTAGTGGAATGGGAGAGGAAGAAGGTGAATCACGTAGGCTTTGTTTTACATGTCCTATGCACAATGAAGCGAGCCAGCCCTGGATCTGAAGCCTACTGAGACTTTCATTGCCCAGCAGACTGGATAGGTCACCAGGCAAGAGACGTTGACTTTTATTAACACTCTTATTCTGTTTGTCCTTTGGCAAGATACTTAAGTCACCTTGTCTGACTTGTGTATTGCGTAATAATAATTACCTTTTCCTAGAAGTATTGCGAATTAAAAATTGTTATTGGTGGTAAAATTCTGAGATGCTTAGAAGAGATATTGTGCCAAGGTGTATAGCTTAGTCTCCCTTGTCAGACCTAGCTGTCTGGCAGCTATGCTTTTTCACTGATACAAAATTCATTTTATGTACGGAAGAACAGGCTGAACTGTTAGTTACTGGTTTGAAGGAAATAATAAAGAGAGTTTTGAATTCAGTTTTGCTTTAAAGCTTGTTACACTTATCGACTTTCCATGCTCTCTGGACAGGCAGCGTGAGTATTAATCTCCGGTGAAGTATGCCAGCGCTCGCCCCGAGTTGGCGTTACACAGACCAGACCAGATAATGCCGGAGCAAGGACAGTAACGGGGCAGCAGCTTCTGACGAGGGTGAGAAAGCAACCGTGAGACAGGATGAGTGTTCAGGATGGAGCAGGACATGGGAGAACATCGGTGCCAGATTGAGTATGTTAAGCAGTGAGTACTGTCACCAATTAAAATAACCATAAAAAGCCAGACATTCCTTGCTGAAATAACTCGTAACAGATCCCGAGAGCTGCGTTACCTTTCAGTGGAGCTCTGCGAGGGAGCCGTGGCCTCTGCAACGTGTAGTTCTGGTCTGGAAAAGGGACAGAGAAAAGCTTGTTCCCATCTCCCTTCCCAGACCACACCATCTCATTATTGTTCCTCCTTGCAATGGCCCTTCTGAGGCTCTTTCCCCACCTCTAACCCCCATGCAGCTTTTCAGCAATCCTTTTTCTGGTGTCCCCCTCCATTAGCAGAGATGCTCCCAGAGTATAACCCTTCTGGCTGATTTGGGGGTAACTCACGAAGCTAGCAGCTGGCAGTTTCACCTTCCAGCTCTCCTGTCCTATTAAAATACTAAATTTGGCCCACTGCGCTCCAGGCATGGATTGGGAGCTCCTCCAGAACGGAGGTAAGGGGAACTAGAAATGCGAACCAAGGAAGCAGGACCACCTGAGGTCCTCTTCTTGTCTCCTTGGAGAAGTCCCCTTAGTCCTTTGCTTAAAAAAAATTTACACTCAGGAAACCCCAGAGCAGCTAATCTATCATGTGAGCACAAGGTAAGGGAATGTGTGTTTTACTGTGTGCCTTCAAGCTGCCAAGTGGCTTGTTTTTCAGTACCAGAAGTGAGTAAACACTGAAGACTTGTCTGCTTTTATCTTTCCAGGTGGTCATTAAAAAGTTTCAGTTCAGCCCTTTCTCTGTTTAAGAATAGTGATCAAATTTACCTGTAGCCAAATTTATTACATTAGTTTTTAAACATTTAAGTGTAAAAATGCTGGTGTTGCGTATGTGAATGAAAAACACAAGTTGAATAATAATAACAAAGTAAAATACAGTCTTCAAAATACGAATCCAAGCACTGTGATTTATCTTGGAAGAGGAGATGAGTATCTGAATTGTAGTAGGACCACGTGGCCCCTGTGGTGGAGCAAACTCGGCCTCCCAGCTCAACAGTTATTCAGAGAAAGCCAAGTGACACAGTTTAAATAACAACTATGCTAAAATCCTCATCGGTTCAGTATTTTGCAAAAGGAGGATGAGGATATGACAAAAATGCATGCAATTTGAATTTCTAAGTATGCCATATATTGATACCAAATCCAGTATATACAGCATCTATAGTCTCTTCTAGTGAATATTTTTTACAGCAGTGAAACATCCTTAGGATGCTAAAATTAAACTTTTCAGATATCAGTGAGGACCTTACCACTCATGCTGCAGGCTTGGACCACGCAACTTTTTTTTTTTAAGCTTGTTTTTTTTTTTTTTGGGGGGGGGGGAGTGTGTGTCTTATAGTTTGGGTTTGGTTTTTTTTTTTTTTTGAGTCTATATTAGCTACTTTAAAATTCAGTCACTATCCACAATAGCCGCCTTTAACCCTTGCCCCATGGCTTCAGTGTGCACATAGGGGAAAAAAGCATTGTGCATCAGGCATGCAGCAGTGCGGCTGCACACACGTGTGCACAGACACACAGGGTCTCGCTGCCTCCTTGTCCTTTGTGGCTATGAACAGGGGATGGTCTTGTTTGGGAGGAGGGTTTATTAGACATTTTCCAGTATTGCCAAAACAGGCGTGCTACAGATAAGATACTTGCATTAGAGGGATTTATGCTGCTTCCCCAGTTACTCGGAGAAACCCAGCCGCTTGCATCAGGCTGCATCAGACCCAGATACTCTGCTTATGAAATAACATATGGTTTAAAACCCAAACTCTTCTCTCTATTGCTCATTTAGTCAAACAAAATATTTTTTTGTTGTTGTTTCTTGACTTTTTCTTTTCAAACACAATTCCTCTAGGCTATTGTTATTTCAACAAAAGAGGGGGAGGATAGGCTCAGCTAGTTACTCTGTGGCTTTCTGGTGAGGAATTAAGAAATACTCTAACAGTTTAATAATGGTAATCTCTAAATAGTTCATAACGGCATTAAGGGTAATTAATGACATTTGAACAGTAAGAGTACTTAATCCCTAGGGAAATGTGATAGCCACAATTTTATTTACATCTGAAGTTGTTTCAAAGGTAAAGGAAAAAAAAATAATCTGTTCTTACAATGGTTTCATATTTGCACTGCTTCAGATTTTATCTTATTATAAGCAAATAAAAATAATAGAGTTTTCGCTAATAATAAAAATTGCATTCCATGTTAGATCCAGCGTTAGGTTAAAAATAAAGAGGAACTCTCATATGTTTCCTGTGGGATTAAGATTTTCTGAAAATTATAAATCACCAGTGATACTGTGGTTTACAAAGAAGGATATCTTCTTCTAAAAGACCCACATATTTACATTTTAAAAATATTTTTCATAGCCTTTGGAGCCATTAAAAGGGCTTAAATAATTTTGATGATAGATGCTACGTACCGTAGCTTTTATGTTTTAGTAGCACTTTTTATTTTTTCTTCACATAGTTGACCTCGCTAAACCTTTGAAAAATGCTGTTACATCCTTTTACGTTTTCACAATTTTACAATGAGGGGAAAAATAACTCCTGTGATAGTTTTCAAGATAATGCTTGAACTAGCCTGATTCAGATGTTTAGGTTTTAAAAGTCAACAGAAGGAAAAGGGTTTAGTTGACCTTGGGTTTTGAGAATAAATAGGATAACACCTGATTCAAGACAGGAAGCTTTAGTTGGGGTAAATACACAGAGCAAACCAGAGTGTGTCAATCCAGTTTAGCATTTGAATGCAGTCTCTGCTCTTTCACTTATGGTCTTGAGCCTGTTTCTACTTTTGGCTTTTACATTCCACAGAACTTCTGTAAAATCAGCAGGGACAGTGCTAATAAATTTATAATGTTGTTTTGTATTTCTGAACATAGTACCTCAGTAATTAAGTGAAATATTTATGATGAATATAAAACAATGCAAATTCATTTGTTTGCCTGAAAGCTAGCTTGTTATTTATTTAGATTTATCTTTGAATGATTCTTTAAATTGAATCACAGTATGAATGAGAGTGATATTTAAAGCAGAGAAAATTTGCTATAGTGTATTGATGCATTACACTGTATTATCTAGTGTCAAAGCTATGCAGAGGATGATTTAAAAAAAATCCCAGAAAACAAAAAAAACTTTGACCTAACAAATATTCTCTAGCTTTTTTTTTCTTGTAGAAATTCCACATGCTAAATCATTTTCCTACAGCTGAAATCTTTAACAAACCTTATGCTTTATTATAGCTAGCTGTACACATGCAAACTGGATCTTGAATTATAGGACAGGTAGGAGCAGGTTCAACATAATGCAATTTAATTTTTGCCTCAGCTGGCTGTATTTTGCTTCATGGGATACTACTTCTAGTAGTTTTTTGTCATTTACTGTTTTCAATCTGAAACCCTCTAAGCAATTCTAGTCCAATGAATGTAGTAACCTATGAAAGGAAATGTCCGTGCAAAGTGGCCTTATGTTAATGAACTAAATTGTTTACTTCGGTTGGACTTTTTACTCCTTCCCTAAGTAAAAATTATCTTCCAAAAATAACGTCCTTTACAGTCATATTATTCTCGCTCTCCTCATCTTTCTGTTTGACAGTCATCATGACTAAGGAATGGTTATCTTGATATAAAAACTAGAAAATATGATTGGTTAATGGAAAAAGCATATTTTATTTTGAAGCTATTGCATGATAGTGTGTTGCACATCCACTAATTAGAGTAGCTATGTATAGTATTTTATCTAACTCTGGATGGACTGCTAATGTGCTGAAAAAACATTGAGACTCATAGGTGGAAAGACTGCCCTAAGATTTCAGAAAACTTTTGCAGTGTATGGTATGCACATATCTTCTGTTTCTTGTTTGATCTGGGTTTGCCAAAACAACCCTGAGCAATCAAAGTTGACCAACTCTTCCGTGAATTGACAAGGCACAGCTTCCATAAGGTGCTACCTTACTGCCCAGTCTACAGCCAATACGTGGCTGCTTGGTGAAAACCTGGCCGTTACTTGGAAGCTTTATTCCTTAAAGCCTGATAGTCCTCATCCGTGTCATCGTTTTATGCTTATTTTATACATATACAAATAGATATTAAAATAGCTTTGCCTCATTAAGCGAAGTAACTAGGTTGCTATGTTCAGACCGAGAGTAGGGTTTCTGGACATTAGTAAAAGCGAAGACTGAAGTTTCTACCTTATGGTGTCTTATGTTGCCACCAAACGTGCTGCCACCGGCGCACATGTACTGTGATACATGAGCAGCTGGGGACGCGGGAACGAGCTGTGCGTGACAACACTGATCTGCAATGCGTTCAGCCCAAGGTAGGCACCTGCAGGGATTTGCAGGTTGGCATTCCTGTTTGTTTGCTGGCTTTCCAATAGGGCAAGAGGGAGAACATTAGCAAAGTGTTATAAGATACCAACTCAAAGACGTGCTGTGCTGGCTAGGGGCAGAACAAGGAGTTTTGAATGACTCTATTGGCATCTTTAAGAAGGTTTTGGACAGTTTTTTTGGTGTTTTTTAGAGAAAAGAAGCAGCTTAGAATTAATAGAAGGAGTTCCATACTTGCTTTTATTTCTTCAGGGAGTCTATTTTATGTTTACACCTCTTGTGCCTTAATATTGGTAATTTTGTCTCTTAATATATGCATCACACATGATCTATCAATGACATAAAATATAGCCATTAACTCTAAGATTTAAAAGGGTAAATTTTCAATAAATCAGCCGTGCCTGCTGCTTAGTTTCTGGGCTCTTGGAAAACTATTTGAAGCATGTTGTAAACATAGAGGAGGGCTCAGTAAGTTTAGTTGGCTTGAAATGTGCTACTGTGTGTTACTATAAGAATGCTGTTTGGAGCCTCTTGCTGCTGCATGCGTTTCTCTGGAAAACAATCTCCTTTTTGTAAATGCAAATCAGGCACTATAGTTTGATGCTATAGTAGGGCTGCGAAGTCAAAGAGTAGGCTTCCAATGATACAGAAATATTAAGCACTGAGAAAGGGAAACGGGTGCTGTGCAATACCATTTATTACTGCAGAAACTTAACGTGTGATTATAACTTAGTTAAAATTCAGACATGATGGGCAGTCTACATCCTTTCCCCTGTCCCTAGGTCGAAACATCCTGCTGGACTTCCCTTTTCTTTTCAGGCATTCCCGGGAAAAAGATGAAGTTGTCAACTTCAGCAAGTACAGTGACGTTCCTCTTTTCCTTCAAACCTCAGTGGAACGAAATTTTCAGCTCTCTTTATTTTTAAAATATAAAAACATATTTCTCCTGGTGGATTCCCCATGTGGAGAGATTTAAAGAAATATATGAAGCACAATCATAACAAAGAACAAGCAAACATTCCCACTCTCTCAATTACTTTTGATTAAAAAAAAAAATAGTTTTTTTGAGCAAATCTCATATTTTGAGGGCTGCCTCAAGGCTTCAGAGCCCCGAACTGGCAGTGCCGCAGAGGTAACGGGGTGTGCTGTGGGAGGGAATGGTGGGGGGAGTCCTGCAATCGTCTCAATCCAGCTTCAGAAAGGAGGCTAAAAAAACCCTCTTTGAAGGGATATTTTGGTTAATGTTATATTTCCTGATATTCCCGGATTACGTGTATAGTAGAGTCAAAAGAGTATTCAAAAACCTCAAAATAGAACTCAAAATACTCAAAATAGGACTCCAGTAGTACAAATAGCATTCACATCAGAAATAGCCCATGCTCAGCTCCTTGCCGTTCCTGTGCCGAGCCCGGCAGTGCTGGGGCTGCAACGGCAGCAAGGCTCAAGACCATGTTGTCCACCATTAGAGCCGTTCTGCTTCTTTGGGCTCCCCCGGATCGCTTCGGATCGCAAGCTCACTGCGGCACCCGTGGCCACGGCTATGGTTAGACTTCCTAGCTGTTTTGTCAATATAAATAGTGATGCTTTTATGTTGGGTCTTAGCAAGTGTATTAAGTTTTTGGCCTTGGCTTGCTGATGGCATTTTAGAAAAGTACTTGGAAAAGGACCACAAGAAGTTTAAAGTGCATGTATTCTAAGAAAAAAGAAAATTAAAAATAAAGTTGTTTACAGTAATGATCTGAAACACGTTATGACCTCAGAAGGGCTTTTGCTATTGAACCCTGCAGTATGTTTTTAGTAAGAGGATTACTAGTTCTCCTCCCAAACACCCCTCCACCCCCCAAAAAACCCACCCCAAACCCACATTAATGTTGTTCGTAGTATAACTGCCTCAGTCCTAAGATGTGTTTCTCTGCTGTGGTTGACAGTGCTGGGGAAATAGCTGGCTAAGTTATTCTTGGTTTTTAAACCACAAAAGACTGATCATGAGTCCAATATTCACTTTCCAAATTCGGGAGGAACGTGATTTTGACCTCAGAAAAGGTATAATGCCTGTACTCATTAACATTCTCCTATAGAATTTTTTTCTTTAAGGGGAGGCTCTGTAGGAATACCATGGTATGCCTCTAATATTGACTCCTTTTATGTATTTTTTTTTTTTCCCTTTACTTTTCAGCATTTGCAGGTCATGGCCTAAAACTGGTAACCTTCCAGAACAGGCTCTGGGTCTGCCCGTGATAAAATATAATATACGTGATGGACAACAGACCCCAACTTTGCTTCAATAACTAATAATATCACCTGCCTTTGTAGAGATGTTAATTATTAGGAGCTTGCAGTATGCAAGGTAACTTTTGGTTGGGAAAAGAGAATTTAAATTGACTGGAACGTTCAGGTTTTTGGTGGTTGGTAGGTTTTAATACATACATGTCTTTATTGGGTGCTGTAAAGCTGACAGTGAGCCCACCTGACTGTGGGGATCAGGTGGATCGAGTGGGTTCTTTGAAGCATGAGAGTATGTCCCAAACCCACCAGGATTTAGTGGGGAGGGATAGATGATGTTTTGGGCAGAGTCTTGGGGGAACAAGAATGAACAGGGGATATGTGCAGTATAATAAAAAAAACCATTGCTATGCAGGGAGGCAGGGTCAAGTGCTGCCTTAGTAGCACATGAATGGATATTATAATAGGTTGCTAGCAGACCGTAAGACATAAAACCAACACAAATGATAGTTAGACTATGTATAGAACCAGTAGTGGAGTCATGGTAATAATGAAGAATGGTGAAGAATTAAAAAAGAGAACAACTCAGAAACCAAATCTTACCTAGAAATTCAAATGCAGATATTTTTGCTGTTCTTACTGGCTTTCTGAAAGCCACTTGCTCTAACAAGCAGTTTTATCTCCATACATTTAAGTGGAGATCAGATACCATGCCAGTAGTAAAAATTTGCTTTAATTATGAAATGAAAATAAGTTTTAGTGGAAATTGAAGTCATTTAGGTCTCAATCCTGCAAACATTTTTATGCTTGTGTTTAATTAGTGTTAATGTCTCTAAGTAGTCCCGTGATGAATCCTATTGATGAAAATGGTGCTGCTCAACTAGGGTACAGCTGAACATATAAATATGTCCTTGCGGGATTAAGGCTTGGTTTACAATTGTACAGATTTATTTTCACTAGAGATCTCTAAAAGAGACATTTGAATTCAGAGTTAAAAATACATTTTGCTTTCACTTTTTATTGCCCCAGTTATTAAGAAAAAGGCTAGACATATTAACCTGTTGCTCCATACACTAAGCCATACACAGTGCTTGCTCTTGTGCAGAAGAAAAGGTTTAAATTCCTTATCATTCTGTTGGCCTGATTTCCACCCTCTCATAGCCTATCATTCACACCAACTAAACTATTTCCACTATCCCTCAGAGAAAAGCAAAGCCAAAGCAAATTAATCAGAGTAGCCACCTGCTTATATAGCTTAGATCATCTAATCAAAGAACAAGAGCACTACAGTGATGGAACATTCGGTTCAAATAACAAATAACACATATCAAATATTGAGAGGAACAGTGTCTCAGTGTTTTGAGAGAGAGTAATCCCTGCTTATCAGTTGGCTATCATGAAATGGCCAAATATTCTGAATTTGTTGTAACTGAATACTTTTCCCAAATAAAAACAAATGAGGCAAGAAGATGTTTGTCCCATTAGCGATGTGTAGGTGAAAGTCTGCAAATAATTAGATATCTAGGATACATTAAATTGATAAACATTTTAAATTATTAAAAACATTTATAAGGAGCACTAAAGAGTTTTTTTTTCCCAACTAAGAAATTATTTTCTGATGAAAGTGAGAAAAATTACGCTGCATCAGTGAAAAATTTGTATGTGCTGATGCTGAAAAGTCCATAAAGTTAAGCCAATTTCCAGTTTCAAGATAAGATTTATTTTCTTGGAAGAACATATATACTTGATAGACACATGCAAACACCTATTCTTATAATCACTCTCAAAATTTTGAATTTGTATTACAAATTTTCTTAAAATTCAGACTGTCACAGTGACCTCTTTTGCTAGGAGCACTGAGATCACAAACACAAGGCTGAGAAGCGTTGGGTGTGGGTGTGCATCCGTGTGAATGTATGCATGCGTTGTGCCAGTTTATGAGCAGCACTTCCCCTGCCTAGTCCCCTGTCTGCCTTTGCTCAGTTATGAACACAAGGAGAGATATTAACTTGCTTACATTTTAAAATTACATTTCATTCCTGGTTTTGAAGCATGATGAAGGCTGGAGAAAGCTTTATGTTAAGGGAGAAATCCTCTCCATCTTCCTTTCTTCTCAGCATCTTCCCAGTAGCATTTTACTAACCACCAATGTTGATTATTTTTAACTACTTGCTTCTCTTTCCTTTCCCCCAATAGCAGCATGTCATCCAAACCCACTGGAGTTATTCAGAATTGGCCCTTTCAAATATTAACATACATTCAAAATGAAAGAAAAAGCTTCCTTAGTGCCTGGACTACTTTTACACAACCGGTGAAAGCCAGCGCTGTAAAGAGTTTTGAAGAGGTCAACATCTTCTAGCAATCTTCCTGTGCTGACCATTGTTTTGCTGTGGCCCTTCTGATGGACCTGCCCCAGGTCTCCTCTGTGGTCAAGAAAATAATTTTCCTTACAAAACTTTAAGCCTGCCACCATGCTTTCTGTCAAACTATGAAGGAGGCTTCCTTGGGCTTTCATGGGATATTACTGACCTGATGCAGTGTAGGATGGTACCGGAGAAGAAATGTCTATCTCTGCACGTGCTGCAGCAAGAATTGCAGCTGAAAGAAGGAGCAATTTTATCCCCTTCCTCTTTTTTTTTTTTTTTTTTTTTTGCTAACAGGCACTTCCCAACATAGGTCAAGGATTGGCTGGTTCTTCCTCGATTGAAAGCAAAACATTAGTGGAATGAAATGCGCATCTGCCGATGATGCTCAAGGTAATGTAAAATTGCAAATATCGACAAGAGAGATCACATCCTGTATTGGTGGGCAGGTGTAGTCACAGAGACAAAAGTCATAACCTCAGCTTTGATTCAGATGTTTGGGTGAACCTGGCTGAATGGAAGAGGCGTGATACTCCAGTGGTGAAGACAAATAACCTTTCCTACCATCTGTGGTTGGTCCAGGAGATTTCTTCTCATGTAGGTAGTTGATCTCATCTTTGTTGTCACAACAAGAATAATGTGATATATTGAAAGCTAGAAGCATGTTAGATCTGGACTTCACCCTCTTACTAGCTTACTTTAAAATACTGAGTCAAGTTGAAGAGCTCTGTGCTTTTTTCTTTTAAGCCTCCAATTCAAAGTGAAGGTCTTGGTTCTCACATTTCAGGTATTAAGAAGCTTTCTGTGCTCAAGAACAAACAAAGCATCCATGTTATTTTGAAAGAGGAAGAGACAAAGATGACCAAAAGTACATCTTAATGGACTATTCTGTAGTATAAATGTAGGCAGCGTAGAATAGAATAAGTCACCTGAAAATTGTTTGCTATAGTTGCCATTGTTTTCCATGGTTTCTAGAACCATGGAAAAATCACACACTATACTTGTTTTTCAGTTTTTTCTTCCTCAAAGTGTTAAAAATAGTACTCTCTTCATCTACGTGATAGGGACGTTGTAAAGACAAATATCTTGAGTCCTGGCAACTGCTCAGATCCTTCTGTGTGCAAATAACCATAGTGAGACTTCAGAGGAAATTTCTGTAAAGGCCCGTGAAAGGGCTTTATCCGACTGCCGTTCTCCTGTCACACGACACATGCTATTCTACCTTTGCTGGTCACAAGGTACTTGCAGTGTTTTATTAAGTCTGTTTGTCTGCTTGACTAGTGTCCATTTGCTGGTACTTTCATGCCAGAACTTACGACTGAGGGCTGAGATTGGTGCCGGGCAAGGGAAGGAAGGTGGAGGAGTTAGAGTGGTCCCTGGTGAGATGATGTCCTTCTGAGCAGAGTGAAAATCAGGATTACCTTCTGTAGGAAAGGTGGGCTGATGTAAGGCAAAATGTGAGGAGAGGAAAAGAAATCGCCACTGGGCTACGAAGATAGGAACAGAAGGGGAGTAAGATGCATTGAGTAGGAGGGATAAAGTGTAAAATAACAGGGTCAGTACCGTTAAATCTCACAAGACCTTGTGTTTAACCAGGGATATCAAAGGCTGCGTCTTCTCCAGCACGACGTGTGCTCCTTCCTTCCCTCACTTGGTATTTAGCCTTTGCTTGTGATGGTGAATCAGACAGGTCACCCTGGTGCTTCGCTCCAGCCTGTCTCACACACAGCATGACATCAAATTGATGGCTGCTCCTCACCCTGTGACTCCCAGCTCCTCTTGGCTTTAGCACAGTGAGTTCCCTCTGATCTGAACGTCTTCAGCTGTTGTCCTCCTTGCAGGGGGCCCTTGTGTTTGGCAGCCATTGCTGGATCAGGCCCATGCAACTGCTACCACAGCTCATCTTCTCCAGCTTAGCTCCAGGTTATCGGAGTCTGAGGATGAAGTCAAAGATCTTTGATCCTGATGAAGCCGCAGTGCATGTGACAAATGCGTTGGCAGCTGGAAGGCAGAGGGACCAGGACAAGTTTCATCAGGAATGGAGTTGAGCAGCAGAGAAGGAAATTGTTGCATTGCTGGTTCTGAGAGAAAAACATGCTCAAAAAAAAAAAAAAGTTTTGCAGTTTATTTCTATTATAGGCTTATCCTGTTAGCTTGTTCTTAGAGAAGAGCTGTTCCCTGAGGTACGATTTATTCATTTTAGAAACTCTCCTCCCCCAAGAAACTTGCAACAGTGGAAATAATAAATGTTGGGGCTATGTTTGAAGGAGAAATCTAGAAAAAGCGATTGAGCAGCTCTATTCAAGTGTGCATGCACTGGCTAACTGTTCTGGAGTGCAACCACTTAGCATAAATAGATGAGGAATGCTTGTCCCTCAAACAGGGAGACTTCATGAGAGCTATAATGGCCATTTTGGAGGTTTCCCCAAAGCAGCATTTCTCCCAGATTCTGTTAAGGTGATGTTTTGAGAGTTGGGAAAAAAAAAAAAAATTCAGAATGTTTCTCTAACAATCAGATTTTTTTGGGTTTTTTTTGCATGGGTGTCATGGGGAAGACAGAGGATGGTAAGTGTAGTGGGGGGGCTGGATGGGTGCAAGAGATGAGAAAGACAAAGTTGGGCCATGAGCTTGCAGAATGCAGGAGGCCTTCGCACCCATGAAGACACGGCTGCTGAGTCAGGCCTGTGGCTGTGTGCACACCCAAGAAATACACATGTGCTGATAGAAAACAGATTTAAAAGGTAATCGTGAAATTGCTTTAGAGCTCTGGATGTGTTTGGAAATTTGTGACTGGTTGTCAGTGATGTCATAACCATATTTATTATAGCTCATAAATGGATGGGTCTGACTGTTTTCCTTATTTTAATGTATAAATTGCAGTTTATAATGGCAATAAAACACTCCAGGCTGTGCATTTCAGGGTGATTATTGCATTTCTCAGGTGGTTAAAGTTACTCTAACTGCCTTTCAGCTCAGATTTCAATAGTATTTGCCCAGTGTTCAGGCCATTTTTACTTGTATTTTTATGTACAAACCTCAAATTAAAGTGTTTTATTGCTTTTTAATTAAAATGTTGAAGTGTAAAGAAGGAATGGTCACAGGCAGATAGAAAGTCCTGGTAGTAGGTGTTTTGATGTAAGAAGGGAATGTGTGAGAAGGTAGATGGGGAGAGGAGAGGTTGCAGAGCCTGTCACTGTGTTTGGGTATTTCACAGGTACCCACTACTGGTTCTGGTAAACACATTGTTGAGTAGAAACATTTGTGAGCTAAAGGCGTTGGTGTCTACCTCATAAAATCTAGAAGAGAGAAATTACGGACTAAATGGCTGTGAACCCTTAATTAAGTGCTCAGCACCAATGTGCCCTCCTGGTTGAGGCTGAGCCGTGCAGATGCTCCCCATGTGGTAGCTTGTGATGCCTCAGCTCATGGCGTTCCTGATTTTTAAGAGGGGAAAAAAATGCTCCCGTCTCCTGTGCTCTCACTCTTTGAGACACTGACCACCTCACATGTGCCTGATTGTACAAGGCAGACTTCAAATCCAGTGGCAATGGTGGGCTTTTAATGGAACATAGTTATTCTGGAAGAAATAATTCCCCGAGTATACAAATGAATTAATTCACTAGTTTGGCCCATGTGCAGGGTGAAATGTTTGCTCATTGAAATCCTTTTGGATGATGTCATGTCTAAGTATCTGCTGGCTAAAGCAAAGCATCAAAGTCCTTGTGTTACATGTATTTGTTGAGTGGTGGCCACCGTCTCTCTGCTAAGGGAAGAATGGTCCCATAGAGAGGTAGGGCTGCTCCGTGTTTCTCTGGGGCTGATGGACCCACAGCGATGTTGTTCCTCCACACCCTTCTTGACACAGCACCGCTCCTTCTCTTACACTGGGACAGCACGGACTTCTGGACCAACCCACTGGTGAAATGCCCTCTTGCTGAAGGTGCCTACTAGCCTGTGGACCAGTGAGGCCCCTTCCTAGCTTGATTCTCCAAGCCTCTAAGAGGGCATTGAAGATGAGTGGCACAGCAGGACACAGCATCCAAGAGCCTCCTGCTCCTTCCTAAGGCCCCAACGCTGACAAAAGTTATGGCCATGTCTCAGGTTTGCGGTCATGTCTCAATCTGCACAAGCTTTCTTCGTGTGGCTGGGCCATCGCAACACTTTGGGTACCTTGGGATTTGCAGTCGTACACACCTTTCCATGGCTGGCGTGGGGTTGGATAGCTGTATGCACAGGCCAGGCTCTTTAACTGGGATTAGCTCTTGTGGTATGTCTTTACAGGAACTAGTGTTGGAGGCCTGTAGTTCACATCTTGTGGGTACCGTTTTAAATACGTTAAAAAAAAAAAACCACCATGCCCCTAGCAGGTAAGGGTATGAGTATTACATGCTTTACGGAGGAAAGTTAAATTAGGGATTGAGTCTTTCACTAAGAAGAAAAAAAAGGAAAACCAAGTGTTTTGGGTGTCTAATTTTACACAAAAAATGTACACAAAATAATTTTTTCAAAACAGTTTTTTTCATTGTTTCCCCCATCTTTATTTCTGTTTCTCCTGTGCAAAATATCCCTCTTGCATACCTCCCCTTTCTTCCCATACAAGAATGGAAGAAATGCTTAATGGGAAGCAAAGCACATTAGGAATATTAAGGAAAAGTTACAGTATATAGACTATGAAATGAAATGCATCTTTTGTGGATAAATCCCCCCAGAAATCTTATATTTCCAGGCATCCACTCACATACCTTCATGTAACAACTTATACATTCGTAAAACATTCATTGAAAGCAGCTCTGCAGTTTTATAGAAAACAACATGCCAGGGATGCAAGAATCTTGCCAGTTCTGTGAAAAATGACACCAATTAAAGCTTAAATTGCTTGTTTTCTCATAAGGTACATATTTTCATAACTTTGAAATCAAATAATTGCTGCTTTTATATTAAATACAATAAAACAAAAAGGATGCTAGTTTAGAGGAACTGCTACAAGCATTTTAATATAATTTTCCCACCATTTAAAGTCACAAAATATGGAAAACAAGTCAAGTATGCAAAGTTCCAAGGAGATAGAGAAACTCCTTCAGATTATTACATCATTTGTCTTTTGTGTCAGGAAATGTGTATGTGATTTCATTGTTTGATTAAATGCCAAAAAAAGGCATATTGCTCTTATCTAACTGATTACAGATTTTATTCATCTGAAAAAGTATTTGTTCGTACTTTGACATTAGAAGGCAATATTTTTTTTAATGGTCCAAACAAGCATTTTCAAAAAAATATAATCCTAA
Organism: Gavia stellata; assembly: GCF_030936135.1. NCBI lineage: Eukaryota > Metazoa > Chordata > Aves > Gaviiformes > Gaviidae > Gavia > Gavia stellata. The sequence goes on along the minus strand of NC_082601.1, from coordinate 4,574,174 downwards.
CTTCCCAGGCTTGCTTTTTATTTTGTATTAACAATGCACTGTACTAAAATTTCCCATACTGGAACACAGTCCCTAGTGGTTTTCAAGCTATAAACTGAGTAAACAGTCCCTTTCTTATTGAGTGTCTGTGTGAATGCATGTTGTTTCTGGAATACATCATATTCATTTGCAGAAACCCTGCGTATGGATCTTTAACACTTTTTTTTTTTCTCTTTTTCCGAGGTACCTAAAATAATAGCTTTTTAAGACAGTATTACAGTCATATAACTTGTTGGGAAAAGCACAGTATGGCTCACAATCTGAATTAAACATGTGACATTGTGGGTAAGTTTCATTTAAAATACCTATATCTGCTAATTATTTAATATGCTAATGTTATGCTGCTGTACTATCTCTGAATTATGTTAGCATGTTTTTGGCAATGCTGCTCTAAGTAGAATGTAAGAAAATCAACTAAAAATATTTCCATATTGAGTTCCCTGTTTGTTTTTTTTTTTTTTTTTTTTGTAAGTGCATATAATAGGTGGCGCTTATCAGTGACATTTTTTGGACTCTCACCGTATCAGGGTTGACAAACTTAGCTTTGCATACTGAAGAATCCTTTAAAAAAAATACATAAATAATCCGAAGACAAACACGAAGCTTCATCTGGGGACTTCAAGGTCAGTTACCATTGGCCTGGCCTCCATTAACCCCCCCCCCCCAGGAAATCTTCCAGGATCCTTATTTTATCTTGAGTGGGTGTTCCCAAACTATCAGTCTTTTTTTTTTTTTTTTTTTTTTTTTATTTTCCACCAAAATAGAGACACAGCTTCCTTTAAAAGACATGGATTTCATCTGGTAGAGCATTTTAAAAATGTTTACAAGTCATGGAGAAATTTGCAAAGAGAAGGGTGATATTTTAAATTGCTCTATTAACAAAACTCTGCTCTGCCTAAATTTGGAAGAAGGAAAAAATATTTGAAAACTTAGTAAGCGATTAATAGCAAGACATTAAAAGACAGCTAAGCGTTCTCTGTCACTAGGGAAAATAAACTGGTATGGTATAATGAGATCCCTACAGTCTTGTGATCAATCCAAAGTAACAAGAGTCTAATACCAATGGGTTAACTAATTATATGTATACGTTTAAAAAGTCTCTCAGTAGTCTGAATCATGTCCAATATGAATGCTGAAGATTACGTGATCTATTATTAACCCATTAGTATTACGCTTTTGGTGTGCTTTGGCAACGAAGAACTCTAACGGGAGTAAACCGCCTGAAATGTGTGTCTTTTCAATCAAGTGGGTAATTTTTTTGTTGGGGAGGGAGAGTATATCTTATTTATGGTGTCATTTTAAACTCAAGTTACAACGTCTTAGATTTAAGAGACAGGCCAGTAATCCAGGCAAGGGTGTCTCCTGCAAGGAGACAGAGATTAATGCCATGTGTACTGATGATTCTCCACCACAATTTAGGATTCTGGTGGCGCCATGACGCCCCTGTTTTTTATGGTGGTTTGCCAAGAGAAAATTACTTAAACCAATTGTGAATGCATTCCTGTTATACTTTTACACAACCACATTTATGTACATAAATAGCATAATGAGTATTTTTTAAATGATCTCTCATTCCAGATTCACCTACTTTGCATAAAATGTCAAGCGCAGGAAGGAGGGGAGTTGGGGTTTTGTTTGTGTTTTCTTTTTCTTTTTTTTTTTTTTTAATGGGAAAGGTTTTCACATGGGAATATACTTCTTTTCCCCCCTGCTTCTTTCTCCATGACAACTGACCACAATTGAAGTAGGTTCTTCTTAACATACTGTAATGTGAGAATTTTCTTCAGCTGGAGGGTGTTTTATTCCCTAAATTGGAAGCTGTTCTACTTTACTGCATAAAATGTGAACGTGAAGAATACGATGATTACCTTTGCCACGTAAAAACTGGTGTGGGAAGAACTTGAAGGCCCTCAAAATCATAATAAGCTTTTAAGACTTTACAGGTCTGAGGTTGACAATGGCTTGTAGGCTGAAACGTTCTGAGCTGAGCAAATGCTGTCCTTACATTGAAGAGAGTCTACACCAGGCAAGCAGATTATGTTAAGACGTTTTGGCTAACTTCACAACTGTTTGTGTCGATTTGCTTGTGTGTGAGTACAGGTATTTATGAAGAATTCATCTTTTTGGTTTCAAAATTTTTCAAAGGAGGCATTTATTCTTTTTTCCCCACTCTATGAAGAGGGGTTTGTGGAGTTGTCTATTTTATGGTGTTATTTTTGTGAGGCTGCTGTAGGTCAATAAAGCAAGATTTATTAGCGGCTTTTAGAAATGCTGGTATTCTAATCATTGCTATATTTTTAGGAGCTGGTCTCTTTTTTTTTGCCTGAACCACTTAATCTGTCTCCACGAGTTTGATTCTTGGTTATGTTCCTATTTGAAGGCAATTCTCGAGTGCGAGTGTGTTCATGCTGGGTGATGGAGCCCACAAAGCTGGTCTGTCCCTTGGAGGGTTTTGAAAACTCAAACCGAAATGAAGTATTTAGCTTGATATTTAATGGGAGGAGGGCTGCATGTAATGATGATGGGCTTGGAAGGCCCCCTCTGCTTCTGGTTTGCTGTACTCCGAAAGATTTGTAATTCTTTTAAAGTTAGTGGTTTCCTACTGTGAGTATGAGAACTATGGTAATCAAGCCTGAAGCTTTTGAATGACAACGTCGTCATGTTTAAATATTAATCTGGCTTGAGTGGATAGAGATATATTGCTGTAGCTGGGAGAGAATAGTATGCATATATAGAAAAGGTCTTTGTCCAAGGCCAAAAAGAACATCCTCCCTTAGTCCCTACGCATGGACAGTTCTTGTTGGTTTGACACGTGGCATGGAGGAGTCTGATAAATAATCTTTAGTGGGAGTTGGAGTTTTTGTTAAGAACTATGTCAATGAGTTGGCTGAAGAGTGAGAGGTTGTTGGATACTGTCTTGCAGCTATTGCAACAAACAATAGGCAGTTCATGTGAAACTCATACAAAGCATCTGACCTAACCATATTGCTATTTTTACGGTCTTCGTGGTAAAGAGGTGTTTACTAAGCAGGCCTCTCTTCTCCACACAAAAAAGGTGGCCTGCAGTATATCTTTATGTGTTCTTTAACATAATATTTTGGTTTGGAAATTAGAGATTGAGTTAAAATTATTACCTATAGCATTTGAAAAGTTATTTCCTCTTGATGTGCAATTAAGGTCAATGTTTACATATAACTTCAATGTCATAATAACATAAGTTTTTACTGTTACATGTGGTTCCTGCAGTTAATATATCCAGTTGTATCAATACTGGCTGTTATACTGGTGCAAATACATGGGGTGTTCTTGGCAATACACTTTCGCTGGATGTTGGAGAAATCTTCTGGCAAAAGTGAAGAAGTGCTAGAAGATTAAATAGTTTGGCAACTAGGGCAGAAGACGACTTCTGCTGGCAACTGAGGGGGAATTATTGGCACTGGAAATGCAGAGGGTCTAGCAGTGTGGAAGGAGAGAGAGGACTTTGGAAAAGAGATGGAAGGGCCAAGTACACAAGACAGAAAGGTCAAGAGGAAGATTGGCAGGAGAGCAAAAGAGTTTGCCTCCAGAGAGCAGCAGAAAGGGATGGCTTTTTAAAATAGAAAGTCCAAAGAGTATCATCAAAGGATTCAGCTGTGGGAAACCTGTCCAGCTAAAGAGGCAGCAAGTTTGAGATGTTTATTTTTTTTAATTTTTTGGAATGCTGCAAGATGTAAACCAGTCAATTTCATTAAAAAAACATGTTTAGCTTCAGACTAACAAATTTGCCTTTTAAATTTTCTTCAGAAAACATACCTAGTGCAGTGCAGTTCAAAAAGTCCCAAACGAGAAGCCCATGTTATCTCAGGGTCTGACCATGTCTGGGTCATAAACTGCCCAGCTATTTGAAACACAGCTGAAAATGGGGATAGTGGGCTTCTTTGCAGACATATGGAACTTTGTAATAAAAAAAAGTTATAGTTTGAATTATGAAATATTAAGTGTATTTTAGCTCAGTCTGACTCTTGTCACTGGGTGAAATTTTCAGAGGTACTCTCATTTAACTGCTCAAGTACCTTTACAATCACCTATTTATATGCACATCAGGACTTAAAGTCAGGACTTGCTGTTAAAATTTTGCACCAGGTAATATCTGTTACTTTTTATGAATGTATGAGATAAGACAGTGTACGTCAACTACCCTTGTTGGAGAAACATTGACTTGTGACATAATTATGCCTGTTAGGTTGATTATTCATTGCTTTGTTACTTCTTGTTTTTATAAAATTGATTTCTATCAGTTTTGAAGTATGTTACCTCAAGACCCAAACATGGGAGATACTTGCAAAGTCAGCTGTACAAAAGTCTTCACTTAATGAACATGTTTACTTTACTTTTGTGCTTGTATAAATAATTTATAACGTAAATTTCTGAGGTCTAGAGTCCCTTTCCCAGAGGAGAGGTAGTCCTGGTACAGGAGTTCAAGAAGTTAATACATTGCTGCTTCTGCTCATAGCTGTGCAGCTTTATATGATAAGATGGTCTATTTGCTTTTTGCTTGAAAACATCAATAACGTCAATGAATATTATAGAAAAACAGAGCTGTAGACTTTTTCAGGTGAATTCTCTCTAGACTGTCTTACTCAAGGAGACTTCCAATTTATGGCTGTCAGGTGTATAGAAAGGACACATGTATGATAAAGTAATGGTTGGGTCTTTATGGAGTTAGTCCCATTGCCACCGTGGGCCTCTACCTTGTGCCCTAGTTTAAAAGAGAATTAACAAAATCTAACCCTAATGCACAAAGTGTTTGACACCTGTCATGTTACCATTGTAGCCCCATAAAAATTCGATACTATGGTTTTGATTTATTTTACATCCATAATAAAGAGAAAAAGTTATCACTTTACTAAAATACACATTTAAGACTTGAGCTCTGTGATGCGAGTTTTGATGTTTCAACACTGGTATGTAAGAAGGAAAAGAAATTCAAAATGTCCTTGTAAGGAAACTTCTGTTTACTGATGATTTTTAGCTATCTCAAAGTAAGTCCTGTGTTCTGGGCTGATTATAATGCAGTATTTCAGAGGAGGAGAGAGGCAAAATATTTTGATGAATTTAACTGAATTTAACAGAAGCAAATGTTGATACTGGAGACTGGCACGTGTCTGAATTTCCAACAGCTGGATGAGAATTGTATTGTAGAACAATAATCCTACCTAGATTGCTTTCAGTGGGATCAAAGCCCACATTTGCTGAATTTATCTAGGATTTCTAGTTAACCATGAAGTTTTGCACACCATCTGCATGCCAGCCTCTTCCGTGCCCGCTGCAAACCATTCCCCGTAGCTGAACCATCCATGGCACAATGAGTCACCTGAACGTACCTGTCAAAGAGAGCCAGCCACCTTCCTACAGCCATGTAACCTTTCGTCAGGTAGCTTATTGTGAAGATGTAACGTGAAAGCATATTTTGCACAGGTGACAAATGTAAACCATTATTTCTCCTGTGGGGTGCGGGGCTTTTGGGAAGGGCTCTGGGAAAGCGATGCGAATTGAGCCATACTGTCATATTCAGCTGACGCAGCTGTTTATTGTACGGCCTCTCCTTTGTGCTTGGACAATTGCCACCTATGATTTAAGCGTGTTTGGAGTCCTGGTGGGTGCAAGAGTCTTGCCGGGCGGTCTCTACTGGGACCAGTGACAGAAGACAGCATCAGTCTTACTCTCTAGTTGGCAAATTGGTGCAACACAAAAAATAAGGCAATACAAAGATATTAAAAGCTAACGCTCTTAAAGTGGGCAGCCTGACACAAAATGGAGATGGGGCATCAAGCCTGGGTATGTCAGGAACATAATTTTAACACAACAAGACAAATGTAACCAGGCATGACACATTGGCGTGCTGACACGTGAACCAGTGCATCTGAAACAAAGCCAGTTTGCTGAAAATCGTATAGATTCCCCTTGCCCTGAACAAATTTCAGTTTACAAGAATTCACGATTAACAAGCTTTCTAGAATATTTACAGCTTTCTGAAGAGTGAGGTTTGGTGGTTTGTTTTTTTTTTTTTTTTTAAATAAAGTTAAATGGAACACACACATTGCCTTTGAAATGTAGCCATAAGAAGGTCATATATTTAGGTGTTACATATTAAAATATTGATTTTTTTTAAAATATAAAACCCCTGCTTACAATAAATACAATGCAAGTCATAACCTTTATTATAAAAATATTTCAGTGTTCCACAGTAAAGGGTCGTTAACATTGCTAAACTGTAGAATTTGATCATTAGTGGAGGATACTATATTTTGGTTTTTAATAAGGCAGTGATTTATATAGCAACTTATTAAGAAACAAGATATGGCTCATTTCTGATCTCTGACATGCTTAAAAGATGTTGCAAATTAAGGGATTGATCCTGTAGATCGCTGAGCTGATATGAAGAAATGTCGATAAACAAAGTGCTCACTCTGTCACTGGCCTTTACCTTCCACTTAAGTAGATGTACAGCATGTGGTGGGGGAAACTGAGATGGTAAAGCTTTCCTGGTCCCAGCCATTTCAGATTTCATATGCTAGATGGGAAGCCAAGAATATGAGTCTGTCTTTTTTTTTTTTTTTTTTTTTTTTATTTTATTCTAGATGACTGGTTGAGCATTCTTCTGTGGGGTGGAGAAAACCTCACCTGCAAGGGCACATTGGGACATTCTCGTGTGTGGTGTCTGTGAGGAGCTGGCTTTACACCATCTTGTACTCAATGTGCGTGGCCAGGCTGCTTGCGTGTGGCCAGCCGTTGCGTTAGGGGTACCTGGGCAACTGTGAACGTTGTGGAGGGCTGATAGTAAGTGAAGGTGGTAGAGGACACAGCTACGAAGCCTAGCTACAGCAAGTGTCTATCAGACACTGGCTCTTCAGCTCCTTGTAGTGAGGGCTGTGGCTCATGAGCCTCTTCAATGGAAAATGTGTCTGTAATTCAACCACACAGTGCAAAGGGAGTTCACGTGAACGGCTTTATCTGCCCTGCAAACTTAGGATGAGCTTGCTTAATTTATTTAAATCACCCAAGGTGCCCTGCATTGCTTTTCCCGAGTGGTTCAACCAGAAGGTGTGTGCTGGGATGGTCTTGGCTCCCATCAACATCTCCGGTGCTCGCAGAGCCACTCCCTAAGACAGTGATGAGAAATGGTGTCCCCTACAAGTGTGACACAGACCACCTGCCTGGGACGTGGATCCGCCTGCATGGTTGGGACCTCCTGAGATGAGCAAAGTTGAGGTCTTTGGGTTGAAGGACACTTGGGGTGGCAGCAGCAGAACCAAGGGCACCAAAGGGAGAGGAGTGACGCACGGCAATTAAAATAACTGGAGAGTTCCTAGGGGAAAATAGCTTGCCTTCATATAAGTCCCTTTATGTGTGCAAATCTGTGGACAGTGTGATGAAAATGCATTGTTGTATGTTACCCAAGAAAATTTCATGGGGGGGTGAAAAAATTTTCTTTGCCAGAATGATCATCTTACACATGCAGTACTTATTAATGTGGGTGAGTTTGGTTTTTTTTTTATTTTTTTTTAGGTAGTGCATGTTTTTCATTATTTTAATTGGGAAAAGCCTGATAAAAGAGAATGTACACTTCACGTGTCAAAGAACATGCTAAAGATTTTTTATTCATATGTGAAACCTGCTTATGTGTCACTTTATATGATTTTCTTTTTAAATTTTATTAGCTGAATTTTAGTGCTCTTTAAAGTAAAAGCGATAGCAACCAGGTGCATTATGGGGTAGATGACACAACCCTGCCAACACACCTACGGGAACAATTCCCACATTTCCAGTCTCTGCCGTTTGTGCAGGACTAGGCAGTTATTGTGTGGTGTTGATACATCGAAGGCTCTCAGACACCACCAGTCTGGTTTTGAGACCGTAAGCTATGTTTCACTCCTCCAAAGTGAAATACCGATTTTTAAAAAAAAAAAAAGCATTGTTCTTCACAGATTTTACTTTTCTGTTTATGTGATTTTTTTTTTTTTTTTTCCTCCAACGTTTTTTAGTTCTGATGAGAATTAAAAGAAAACTAAGCAATAAATGAAACCCCGCTTACTTCACCTGCTTTCTGGCTCAGCCGACTGAAGCCTTCCCATGGCTGTTCAAATAGCATCTGGAGGGAATGCCAGTTTGTCTGTTAAATAATCAACAATAAATATAAGTGTTTATGAGGATAGTGAGAGGCACGAGCAGCATCCCATGCTGCTGCTGGTACCTATGCAAACCTGTTAGTGCTTAAAGATTTAAAAATTTTCTATGGCAAGTTAATTTTTATTTTTTTTTTTAGAACACCTCAACACAGTGAAGCGAAGACATTTGCAACCTGAGTTTAAAACAAAAAAAAAACAAACAAACAAACAAAACAAAGCTTTATATTCTTTCTCTGCAAGCCTTTGATCCCGACTCTCCAGTCGTGGGAACAAGGAGAAGTCATCTTCCGTGAACTGTGAGTAGGAAGCTGCGAGGGAATCGGTAGATGAGTTTGAACGTTAGGCCTTGTTTATGCTGGGGATTAAGTCATTTGTGGTCAGTAACCAATGCAGCTGGGCTGCTGCAGGCTCCCGGTTCGCATCGGATGACATTACCGGAGTGAAAATCGGGGGCGCGCTCAGCTGGTGGAAGGGGCGATTTCTGCCCTGGCCGCGTGTGTGGGGGCATCTCGCTCCCCGCCGGATCGGCGTGAATCCGGACCGGAGACGACCTTATGTTCTCGGTCCTCGTGTTTCCAACATGTCAGGTTGGAGCAGCGCTCCTTGGGCGAATGGAAAACTTCAGAGCAAAAGGGTTCTGAAGAGATTGATCAAAACCATAATTTTATGGGTGTAGCAATAAACAGCCAAGCCAAGCCTGAGCTGCAGAAAAGAGCTGCTCAGCGCGGCTGCTACTTGCTGTTTCTCAAGGTCCTAAACAAGACAACAATCAGAAGATAGGGAAGCGAAGGGGAGAAAAATGTCTAAATTGCTGCAATGATCTGTGTAAACATTTCAAACGTCTGTCTGCATTTGGAAATATCCTGGGTTGTGCTCTGAAAGTATTAAGGCTTTTTCCAAAGGTGATTTTATTGTCAACTGCTATTACAGCAGATTTATTTTTTTTCTAGGAGGCACATGGTTAACATCTTTCTGTGCTTCTAAATATAAACTTGCTTCCCAGTAGTATTATCCAGGTCTCATTCCTTCTCTATTTCTCTTTTCCTTTTTACTGTTCCTCTCTTCTTTCTCCTTCTGTCACTGTGTGTGCATTTGATGAGGCTCTGAGTTACAAATGGACTCTGCAAGGATGGATTCCTTTTGTGATCTGCGCCGAGTTATACCAAAACTTTCTGTAAAGTTTTACTTTCGTGGAGTGCTATATAGTGACTTTTTATGTGTCTAAGAAATGGAAACATTTTGTCTCGTATAAAAAAAAAAAAAAGAAATATTTTTATACTGTGCTCCATTCACAGACCACATCAGAGGTATTCTAAGAATAGAATAGATCAAATATATTTTATGGAAATATAATGAGAAAAGGATGTGTTCCCAAAACTCACTCTGAACAAAGGAATGCAACATAGTCAGGAATACTTTAATGCGCCTAACAATTTTCTCATGTGAAAGGCTGAAGGAACAGTCTTGGTTTGAAGAAATCTTCCAATTCTCCCCAGGCACCCTGAACTTGAAATCAGAACTAGGAAAGCTATATATTACAAAAAAGAAAATGTATGGAAAAAGTGACTGAGGGCATTAACCATAAAAGACGTTTTGAAAAGAAAAATAACATCAATATGAAACATTTTGTCATGTTTCATTTCATTGATCATATATTTATTTTATGTGCTCTGGAGCGCTGAAGCTTAGATGTAACTACATTTCAGGAGCCTCATATTAGACCTGTCATTCTCTTTGTGGTGAAAACTAAATAGCGAGGAAAAAATGAAATAGATTGCAATTATTAGATTTGGGTTGGATTCCATCAGATTGTGCTTAGAAACTTCAAAAATTGAACTTGGAAAATGAGACATAACATTAATAGCTATTAAAGACACTGCCTGTGTGACAGAGAGGGAAGTAGGAGGTACACCTACAATGTAAAATAATGCATCTTTTTTACAGTAATGCAATATGTTCACCTTAAACAGGCTTGTAATTAAAACTGCCAGTGTTGATTAGATCAGCCGTGTAGGAAAGATGCATTTGTATTAGTTCTAATTAAGCCTATTTTAAACAAGTTGAAGTTAAAGATTGTTTTTTTCACTCCTCGATACAATGGCATGCATTTCAGCTGCTGTATATAGCTCCCAAGTAGTACAGACCTCTGTTTAAAAGGCTCAGTCTTTTCTGCAGTTGGTCTCTGATCCCAGGTTAGTCCTGCCTCAGGTCTGGATTTCTTTCCTAGGCAAAACCTGCAATGTTTTGAAATAGAGTCGTTACAGGAACACGATGGATGGGATCAGGCCGCTGTGAGCATCGTCAGAAAACTTTTTTAGCATTGGTAAGGAAAATGAAAGCATTTATCATAACTCAGGCTCTTGAGTTATTGGTCTTAATGTGTTTTCCAATATATATAAGGTTGGCTTAGAAGTTTGTAGTGGAGAGAAGATGGGTTGGGAAAGGCAGGAGCCTGGGGGGAGCTCTGGCAGCCCCTAGCACGGTGTCGCAGCTTTCTCCAGTGCTGGGTGGCATTTCTCACACTCGGCATCTTTGAAGATTGCTGGTATAAAGCCCAGCGAGATACACTGTGTTTTCAATACTCTCTGTTGGAGTCTGACACCCTGTTAGAGCTGAAAGTTATACTCTCCTTGAATTGAACGGAATGAGGATTTGGCCCTAAGTGAATATTTTCATATATATCAAGCAATGCAATCTACAAATGCTAATGAAGTTCGACTGTAGTGGTAATTTATGCAATGGCATTTGATGTAGTTCAGATCTCTGAATAGACTTTCAAAGGCGTAACTCCAGGGGAATAGTATCAACCTTTCTCTCGGCTCCCCATCCATCCTTTCGATGCAGAGCAGATTGTAGGTGCAAAGCGAAAATGAAGCGGTTGGAGCCTTTTGGCTCTTCTCCAGCGCTGAGCCATGCTGTTGGGCTTTCTCCATCTCGCGGTCCTGGTGGCTTTGGGTGGGCACATGCCGAGACCATCTTCTCCAAGGCAGGATATGTCTGGAGCACAGAGGTCCCTGGGATGGGGTGATGGCCAGAGATGCTGACTCACCTCTGGGCACAGTATGGCTCTGCTGCTTTGGACCTCTCCTTGACCCGCGGTAGCTGAGCGGGTCAGGATTGATGCTCGTGGCTCTGTGCATGTCAACTTTCTTTTTGAAACAACCGGAGTGCACAGGTAACCTCCAGTAACTAAGAGTGCTGTGTTTCAGCTTGTAAAACAACTGGAAAAAATAAGTTGCGCTGTGTTTTTCATATTGATTTTCCTTCTCCTTGGTGCAACGTTTTCAATTTAAATGGCAGCTGACTGAGGCACAGAATGGGAAAAAACGTTCTGAGCTACACAACTGGGAAAAGAGCCTGATTTTTCTGATTTTGTGTCCATGTAAGCCAATTAAATTTTGTCACTGTCCTGTGATTTCATGTCCAGTGCAGTATTGCTTCCACAGAAGAGCTAATTATGAAATAAGATAAGTATAAAAGTGCCCATATTTAATTAAGACTGTTATACAGTATATCTAGGAAGAAGATTTTTTTCCTAGAATTGTTTTAATTAACATGAAAGAAAAGCTTCTGCTGACTTTTTATTGTCGCAAGATAGAGAGAAAATTATTTCATGCTACCATTGGACTATATTTAGCTTCCATCTCCCTATCTACAGAAGAAAAATTGAAAATTAGTTTATGTTAGATTGTATTGCTCCTTTTTATCTCATAAGGGTTTCCTTCAAGTACCATTAAATAATGATATAATCTTTAGAATATTGGTTAACAGATGATAAATATTTAATTTTTGTTGTTTGGTTTTGTGTTTTGTCCTTTTTGTATTTCTTAGCTGAGGAAGAAATCTTCCACCTTCCAGAAACCTGATATTTTGGACCAAATCCCTCTCTGAACAGGTTGTGTGCTGCCCTTTTCAAAATCAAGCTATCAGAAGATGCCCTTCAGCAGAAGTGTTAAGAGGACTTGGTGAGCTTAACATGTTTCGCCTGCTTAATTTAATTTGGAAAAATTCAACCAGAAAATGAAGTTATTAACAGGTTGGTACATTCAGAGATAAGATGATGTCACAGGAAAGCAGTCAAGTGGGTTGCTTGTCAAAATATAAAATATGTATCTGTCAGAATCAAATGATAGATAAGCTGTAGCTGGGCGTAGGATGCAGTGAAAATAGCGTGCTAAAAATTGAAACTGAATCCCACCAGTCTGGAGCACAAGTTTTTAGTAACTATTGTGGTGATCAGAAATATAACAATTCTGGGGACATGAACTGCACTGCTTAAAGACGGTACGCGTAATTTCTTGGCACCGGTAGCCAGAAGCACGTACATGAGCACTAGGTCTCAAAGAAACAGGAGAGACCTTGAAAGTGTGACAATTTCAACAGATGACTTGGAAATTGGGGCGACCCATTAGCTTGGGTATGCCAAAATGAGGATTAATAAATCTTTCCCTGGGTAACTCGGGGACCTTTAAGGCTTTAGAATGTGAAAATAGAGTCTGTCTAGCCAATGTGATGAGCTTTTCTCTATTAGAGAGGTTCAGATCAAAGACAGAAGTCTCCAGTGTATTCTCCAGGAACATGTACGTGTCATGTCAGTCACAAGCCTCTTCCTGCCTTCTGGCTTGCCATATAAAATAGCTGGCACCAGGAGTTTAAAGTTAATAAACTCGGGAATTTTAAATGGCAATCTGGAGTCTCACATGAGCAAAACAGAATAGGCTACTTAGCAAGGAATGCAGTCAAACTCCCAAACACTGTGATGGCAAAATGAAAGAAATACCATTGTAATAAATGTCGGAATTGCCTTATCATCGAATTTGGGAAAATGATCTCACTTAAGTGGAACTGCATTCACTGCAGGTTGCAAAATTGAGCTTTAAGACTGTAAACTCTTGGGGACAGCCCATGAAATCCCTCTGCTCAGGATGTTCCATGATGCAGAGTTTAATTGTGACTGGGAACTCTCAGGACTAACAGAATACAAATAATAGAAGTCCTAAATAAAATCCTGCTCTTGTATTTAAAGGTCAGAAGGGACTACTCTGACCTCTTGATCTATAGGTCATAGGGCTTTGTTCAGTAATACCACCGTGATATTTCTAATTTATGCCTCAGCTTAAATAGTACCTAAGCTCGAGAAATAATACTCCTCAGGAAAGAATAGGTTTTACTATGTTGTTCTGAGGGTAATTTTTTTCAGTATTTAAAATATTTCTCATCCAAATTTCTTTAGCCTTAACTTCTAACCTTTGGATTTTGATTCTTCTTCTTTATGCTTGAATAAACTTATATCAAAAACCTTCTCTTTTATAAATGAAACAGGTGGAGTTCAAATCTGTAAGGTGGGTTCTCAAAAATATTAGTGGGTTTTTGTTTTTAAAGTCAGTTGCAGGGGTTTTGCCACACATTTTATTGTGTGAATGCCAGTCATAGCATGTTTTGTAATGAATTCCCCAATCCTGTACACAGAGGAGGCAGCAACTTTCTGCTGCTGCGTGTTGTCTTCCATTTTATGTACTCAAGGATCACATTCACCCTTTGGGACTTCATGCTGTTAGGATTATATGTGCTTTGCTTACTCTGTATCATGCTAATTTTTTATTCAGCAATAATTGTAACGGTGATACAGAATTATCTGTATTGCTGCCATACATAAGTTTATGACATCATAGATACATATCAACTTTTAAAGATGAACATATCATCCTTTTTTTGGTTAAAATCTGAAAATATATCTCAAATCTCCCAGCATGAGGAAGTTGGTTTTAGACTTGTGTAATGACAATGCCGTTGTAATTGAAAGAAAAAGGAAATTTGGGAGACTATTAGTCTACATGTGGTATACTTTTTTTCCTAAATTGAAAATAAAAAAAAAAAGTCCAATGACACATTTGGGCTGAAAAACTGTTTGCTGCACATGTTTTATATATGTGGGTTTATTACACAGATCATGTGTCTTAATTAGGTAATTTATATTGTGTTATCCAAAGAAGATGTTCTTGTTCAATTGGATACACAAAAAAAGTTTCAAGAAAACTTGTTAATGCTGTATTTATGGAGATCAGTGCATGGATACAGAGTAACAACAACTACAAATATAACTCTAGCTCCTGGTATAATTACCTACTAGATTACTTACTAGATTATGTTCATATATATATTCATATATATACACAATATAGGTAGGGATGAGTTGTATTTTTAATAGGGCTTTTTCTTTTTACTTTTCTTCCTGAAACTAAATATATTAGCTTTATCCACAGGGCAAATTTTAATGCAAAACTAAAGGTTTAATGATAAGTAAAAGTAGCCCCAATGAGGAAAGCTCAGGCTGTCATTTTATCTTGGGCAATTTGGCCCTTTTTGAGGTGTGATTTTTCAGAGGGGTAATGGTAACTTGAGCTTGAGACCTTCTGGTTATTTTTTCCTTCTTTCCACAAAGCCATGATATTTTCTAAATGAGTGTTTTGTTTCCTTGTACTAATCTGATATTGTTCACCCAGACACAGAATCTAGTTATCGCTGGTTACGCTAATTGAGATTTCTTAGTTTCTCTTCCCCTTTGTCATTAAGCTGGATTTGAGCTTCACATACCCTTGCAATTACTTTGAAATTCCAAGTCTCCTTGCAACTACTTTGAGAAATCTGAAAGCTAAATGATTCCCAAGTTTAAAATATGATGTTCCCTAGTTGAAAGGAAAAAAGCAATATTGTTATACTTGTATTCTGATGAAATTCATTATGTACAACATAATTTGTGTCTCCATAACAATCTATTCTTCTTCAGTTAGGGATTAAGCCAGATACCATATTTCCTCCAGATCTTTGTAGTAACTTCTTTTTTCATTGAGAATACAGAAGGAATTTGAAGTGTGTGTCACTGGCAGTAAAATACAAGTTTACAGAGTTTTTCTTCTGTTTATTGTGAATCAGCTACAGAACAGCAACCCATGGCATTAGTCCAGGAAATTGAGATTATGAAGTTAGGAAGTAGAAAGATGAACAGAAAACCATGTTTATAAATCTTGATGAACATCTTCCTTGCTATGCAGTGAGGACCTGCTTCAGCTCTCTTTGAAGTCAACGGGAAAACTCCCACCAATTTCCAGCGGGAGCTGGCTCAGACCCTGATTGCTCACATTTTTTGTCAGTTTGGGGTGGGATAGGGCAAGATACAGTGCGTGCAAAGAACTGTAACTAATGAGACCGGTCCAAGGACCTTGGACGCAGTGGGAAACAAAGGTGAAGAAGTGAATTTATTTATTGCACCTCATCAGACCAATGTCCTTATTCGTGGGAACCCAACAGCACTGGAAATGGTGCCATATTGATGGCCAACTTGCCCATGTGTTATGAGCCCTAGCTGCTGTCCACAACTCCATTCCTCTGAACAATATTTGAAGTGTAGCCTAGGAGAAATCTGTTGTAATTTGCTCTCCTCCTTTCTGTATTTATAAGCCTACAATATTGTAAGTTTTTACTGTGGGTGGACAAGCAACATCCACTCATATCAAAGAAGATACAAGTACAGATAAATATAACTTTATACATTCATTTTTATATAACTTATGCAAATGTATGTGCAAGTTAGTCACAGTCTCCAGGCTGGTAGCAGATAGCTGATGTGGCCATTGTTGTAGCTTCGTTTGGATAGTTGCTTTACTGGATGATCCTGCTGCCTTTAAGCAGAGCTTTGCATACGTATGTTTGCTCTGTGCCTGCTAGAGCAAGGTTTGGCTGGAAGGAAATGGTAGGATGGGACGGAGAGGGGCCCAGTCCCGACAGTTGTTCATCTCTACTGCCGAAGTGGGGCTTAGACAAATTGCATGTGGAGGCCCCTTGCTTTCTTTCTCTTGAGGGCATTAGCAAGAAGGGTTAAAGTCTGAAAACTGAGGAATGAACCATGAGGGGTTGGCGTGTGCATGGACTGTGGCCCTCATTGGCATCCATCTCCTCACTCAATGTCCCAGCCCACCTGCTGTGACAGCGCGATTGTTGGTCTCCACCTTTTAAATGAGGAAAAAAAACCCCAAAAAGTAAGTCTTTCTCCCCATCACATCACTGATTGCTGTATGAATGGCTTATTTTACCCAGCACTTGCTGTTAAGTGCTAACTGACCATCTTAAAAAAACAAATCAAAGTATATAGACACAGCAGCTTATAGTTCTTATTTTATGGGAACTTATCTGTTGTTCTCCAAAGACTGAACAAAACAAAAAGGCCAGTTTTGGTATGCCAGGTTCAACTGTCTGAATTAGTATTCTTAATGTTCATCCTTATTTTAAACACCCATGAATAACTTGGTCCCTACTGCTTAGATTATAGGGTTTTAGTGTATGAATTTTAATAATTCTAATTAATGGTGCTATCTTTATTATATTACTTTGTACTTGTGTTCACTCTTTCATCATGAGATCTCAAAGCGCTCTATTAAACAGCACCAAATCTTTGTAAAGTATATGAATTTTAGCCTATTGAGTTTATGTATCAGATAAGTATAGTAATGAGAATGAACAGTTTTTCCAAAGTTCATTTCAGAGCTTTGCATTGATTCTCTGCAATATTTAAACACTGGGAAAATTAGGCTCCAGAAAACTTGACTCCCATTTCTACCCAATAAATTATGGATCTCTATACTCCCCATTCTGAATTTCAAGTAATCTTTGAAAAATTTGTATTCGGGAGTCTTCAAATATGAATAGTAATAATTATATCAATATTATTAATATGCGCTATTAAAAGACGTAAATCTACATTTTTCAAGGCTTTGATGTGCTTACAAAACTGAACTTTTAAATGAAAGTATGTTTTTAAATCATGTATGTATTACAGAAATCTATTAAGACTAGTCTCACAAAGATCTGCATATGCTTGGAGCAATGACTCACGTGCTCTTGCAGTGGTGCCCTGGGAGCATGCTAGATATCTGATGGAACAGAACTCTTCAGCATCTCACAGGTTGTTTCTCAAATAATTTCTGTTGTGTTTCCTCCTCTTTGTTAATTCTGTTTTTTTCTTTTTAATCTTTTTTTTCCCTGTATTGTTATATTTCTATGTGATTTTTATAACGCTACAATTGTGAACTGTGAGGATTTCCACGTGGAGAAGCTGTGAGATAAATTCACACTGGATCTCCATGGAGGACTCTTATCTCTCTGATAATTTCACCTTTCAAATCCAGACACACCGATTACTGTGGATAGTATTGTGCTTTTCTTAAAAGTTACATAGGTCTTCCCCTCCTTTCCCACTGCTGTACAGCAAAAGGTGAGAGCTGGTCTTTTATCACATGGATTTCCTACTTCTAAGGGATTTTCGTATTTCAGCCTTGTTAGATGTTCCTTCAAACTGGAACATCATTATTCTCTCTTTTCCATTTGGACATTTTAAGACTCTTAGCTAGTTTAAAAATAACAAAATTGTGACCTTTAGTTGACATTATAAGCTTGCATTTTGAAGGCTGTGCTTATATTTTGAGGTTGCTAGCTAGGAAAACCAAGACTAACTGAACTGACTGTAATTCTGAGTGCTTCCCTCCTTTTAATGCTGTTTTTTGTTGTTGGGAATTTTAGTCTAAAGGAAGGTGCATGTTTAAGAGTTGCTCTCTGACCAGGTTGCTGAAGGCAGAAAGTCACTGAGAGTGAAGCAGAAAGGTTTTGAAGAGCAGTATCGGTCTCCCTGTCTCTTTTTGTCTCTAACCACCAACAGCTGGAGAACAGGCAGCAGAGAGGCAAGAGGATCATGTCTCATGGACGCGTGTGCATAGGCTTGAGGCTGAGCAGAGTTTCCAGGGGAAAGGTACAGGTTTTTGTTGCTTTTACTTGAATTTCTGTAATTACATGGAATGGAAATTTTTAAATGCTAGTACAAATCTTCATAAAATATATGAATTTTAGTCTGTTGAGGTTATGTATCAGATAAGTGTAGTAATGTATTTTTCACTTCATAGCTATTTTTACCGAAGAGCTGCACAACAATGCAGCTAAGCAGCAACAGGGAGAGGACCTAGTTGCTGGGGATAGAAAAAGCAGGGGGAAGAGAAAGGAATGTTTATAGGTGACAAGGGAGGTTTCAGACTTTCCACTATGACTTCAGACCCTGGGATCACTGGATTCTGCCCTTTTCAGCAGAAGTGCCGGGCAGGGCAGCAGTATCGGGGAGCACGTCCCATTGCAATTTACGGCTCTAAATGGTGACAAGACAGTGCCCATATCTATCTGGTCTCAGGTCATATGTGGTTGGACAATGTCTGATCTCCTTCAGAAGACAAGGAGTGTCCCACAACCATCTTTATGTTACCCGCTCTTGCATCTGCTGAAACATCTGGTGGTGGCTAGTGTTGGAGACATGACAGTAGACGTGTTGGGGAACCAGTCTGGCTCAGGATAAGAGTTTTTATGCTTCTCTGTGCTGTGTAGCATTGGGGGATTTGGAAGTCTTTCATGATCTGACTTTTAGGAAGTTGAAATGCTCAGAGCAGGGTTGTCATTGAGTAAACAGCATTTCCTGCCTAAAACTTTGGGAGGCATATTTTTATTTTGCTTGTATACTTATAACTACTGATTAAAAATTGGGCCTGTTTTTAAAATGTCTACCTTAGACCATCAGTATTTTAGTATTAAAAAACCCACTCTTTTTTCTGCAGTGGTACACTTTTGTAGAATGCAGAATAGTGTTGACTGGTAATTATTTACTTGGTCGGACTGGTTAGTTTTCCTTCAAATGAGCTATTTCTTTTTAGCAGTGGCATCTTCTCTTAAATAGTTATTTAGAGAAGAACTGCAGAAGATAGCAACTTCACAGAGGAGAAAAAAAAAAAACCAACCAAAAAAACAACCGCACACAAGTTGGAAGGGCTTAGAATAAATTATTGCATGTCATTCTGTGGGAAAATCTTCCTGTACGAATGCTGTGTTGTTCACAACGTGAGTGCCAGATCCACTCAGCTCTGCTTTGCACTTCTGTCACCCTTATCACTCATGAGACGATACTCTTCTACTGTAAGTGCTACCCCCAGCGGCATGTATTCATTTATAGGACTTGCATGCTTATGCTTAAGTCAGACACCCAAGAGGCACAGGATGAATTGACAGTATAGGCAGATGCTTTCAGCAAAGAAACTGGGATGTTAAAAGAGCTTTAGCGTGGTTATTGTTTTGCCAGGCAAATCCATGTACTTGTCATCAAGGTGTTCAGGAGTATTTCAGCCTCGTCGTACAAGCTGAATACAAGAACTGTAATCAAGAGTTACATCATTTGGTGAGACAAGACCTTGAGGAATACAGCAAAGGGAAATGTGCATAATTAGAACAGTTCAGTTACAAGGGAAAGGGGCTTTGATAGTGTTAGAAATGCAGCTGAAACATGCAGTCTCCATTGCCCTGTCATCAGGCATTAGATGGTAGATATCAATGGGCCGGGGAGACCTCAGGATCCACTGAAGGAGAGCGGGGTTCCCTCTTCAAACCTTCCCAACCCTCGGGAAACCATCTAAGGTGACCATCTGCCAAGCCACAGCGTCTTCCCTCTGTTTGTGGACATAGACCAAACCAGAGATTAAAAAAAGAGTCACTACCTAAAAACTTAGTTTGAAAAAAGCAGTTTGAGTTGATAGTTGGTCAAAGAACGTTGAGAAATAAGACCACAACCAATTTTCCACCCCTCCTTAAAATTCCTGTAAAGGAAGAGCTTGACATGAAGAGGGGCCAGACATGATAGCCGTGGTGACAGGGAGCCCATCGTAGGTTGTGAAATGCATTAGGGCCAATGCGCTTTCCACACTAACATTTTTGCCAAAAATCCTTCCTAGAAATTTCACTTGGGGGCGGGGTGGGGGTGGGGGGTGGGGGGGGGGTGGTTCTCTAGTGACACCCGTTCTGAGTATGCAACATCCAGCCTGCTTTATTTATATTTTTCACAAAATATTTATCACTGCCATAGTGATAACTAACCTAAAAAAAGAGACGACGTTTCAAAGCAATTTGACCTTCTCTAGACCCTATCTAGAGATGTCTCTATTCTTACATGTGTATTATTGGCAAATGTTTTGAATTTTTGAGTTTGTAGAGGAAAATGTTCAACATCTCAGGGATTCTCGAGCCATGGCAGACTGCTTTCCACCCAGCACTAAGTAGGTTACCAGACAATACTTAATTTTTAGGTGTCAAATATGTTGTAACTATCCCTGGACCTTAACATACAGTGAATTAATAACATTGCTCCTCTTTGCCTTTTCATTATTCTATTTATTATAAGCCACAGGCTGGCAGTTGTGGCAGTATGTAAGTGGATGACTTCCAAGAAGCACCGTTCAGCGAGTGCTGAAGGAAGGGAGCCGTGTGCAGCTGCAGATCTGATGCTCCTCCAGGACGTTAGCACCAACTGGCATCACTGGCGTTGTTTTTTCGGACGAGACTATGGCTGGAGCCCTACTTCCCAAGGCAAGCACTGCAGCAGGGCTCTGCAGGTGAGCAATTTTGAAAAGAAACGATTTAATGATAATATAAAAGTCACAGTTAGACATTTTTTAATTGAGGCCGCTGGCTGAGTGCTGCTGGGTGCTGTGGAACGTAAGCAGCGCTATGAATATCAGGAATGCTAATAATGGGGTCCCATTTCTAACTTGGGAACGAGAGTTTCATTGCGTGCACATAACTTTCACGGGCAAGCATTCCTCTTGTCTTGCTGGATGCGGGGTGTGGTTCTGCGTGAATAACCCTGGTCCTTTAAAAGAGTACTGGAAGACAGTCAAAGAATTGTTTCTTTGCCAATGATCATAGCGTGGGGAGGCGTCAGGCTCAGGTTTTAATCCTGCAAATGACTCCAGTGCAGTGAAGGAGGTAAATATAGACTGCAATTCGAGATCTAGGTCTTCGTTGGTTTTTGGGGTTTGTTTGTTGCTTGGGGTTTTTTTGTTGTATGGTTGTTGGGGTTTTTTTTGTTTGTTTGTTTTTTTAATAAACAGTTTAAATAATTTGTCAGAATTTTGTCTGAAAATGTTTGACAATTCATGATGTTGCTTGTTAATAAGGCACTAATTGAATCCTGGGTGTTTAATGTGGAGTGTTAAAGCCAATAGCGTAGGTCAGAGGAAAGGTATCAAAAGACCACATGTATTAGCGTCTGCGTATTTGATTTTGTTTGCACCAGATTTGTGGCTATCACTGTCTTAGGTATTCTAAGAGGGTGGCAGTTGTCATAAGCATGTCTTAATTGGGTGCTTCAGAATTGTCCTAGGACGGTATTGAGCCAATCTAATAGCTTTCTTGTGCGAAATATGCACAACGGTAGAGGGAGGAGGAATGCGTGGTATTCCCCTTCGTCTTTCTGGCACAATTGTCCTGGTGGTACTGTTTCAGCTGGTGTAATCAAGAACAGCCCTGTGGCTATGCTGCAGCACGTGAAGCTCCTTTTTCTGACCCTTATATGGCACATGATTGCAGCATGACTGGCGGGGTTTGCAGCTCCTTTTCCTCCCTGCTCTCTTCAGCCGCAATGAGCACAAATTTGACGTGTTTAGGAATCTGGCCTTATATTTTAAAACTCCATGCAAATATGGTAATAATAACTAAAGTGACATTTGCTTTTGCTTCTGTATAGTATGTCTTTAATATGATTACTACCCTTAACATTTAAAGGAACTTTGACAGTTATGTAATCCCTTCAACATTTAAGTACAACAGGAATTTATTATTAAGTGCAGTGGCTGGAAATGGAGCACTTTTTTCATTCGCACTATAAACAGTTATGTTGGATTAGTAATCCTGTTTGTCAGAGTTGTTCACTGTTTGATATTAATCAGTAGGTTTATGAAAGGTGCAATAGAAGGCAGAAATGAGTGGTGAAGAAGTTGTAAACCTTGGTTCCATAAAATCAGTCTCTATCTAATACTTAGGTTCACAACATTTCTTGCAGTGACCATTAGACTAAGGGGAAAGGAAGTACTGCATTATGGTAATGGTACCCCTAACTATCTTTTGACAAACATATATTTAGTTTCTTGCTACATAAATGCAATAGCAGGTAGTGCTGAAAGCCAAGACTTTTGAGAACATTTTGAGGTTGTTTTGTAAAGAGTATGTTTTTCAGACTGTTTTATAGATTGAGTATGATACAACCTAGCAAAACACTTAACGATCAAATATTACATGACAAAATGAATAGCATCCCCTTTTGGTGTTTATCCACTATTAAAATCATGTGGAAATCACTTCACCTGAATATTTCTACCTCATTTTTGGGTTGTTATCTTTGAGCTACATAATTAATTTTTGTATTTTGCAAACTGTGTTGCACTGCGGGGTTTTTGTGGGTTTTTTTTTTTTAACACTTCTGAATCTCTAGTACATGTTTATGCAGCATGTACAGAGGAGCTGGGTCCTTTGGTTGCAAATGTCATCTTGCAAGTTCTTTAGATGATCAAAGTGAAAATGACACCATTGGTAAAGCAAGATGTCTTGAAACAGCGCATCATAAATTACCATGATTGGTTAATGAACATACATGATTAATGAAACAAAATATAGACATATAATAAAGGCTTTTCTTGTAAGTGTCAGTCATCTTCCCTGTTCAAGTGCTTCCAGATACATCCTTTATATACCTACCATAATAGTTGACATGTATCCTTATGTATATAGTAATATACAGGAGTGAAATTAAATTGCAGTGTATGACCTCTCCATTAAAAAAGAAATTAAACCTTGATAGCATATTTCACATGTTTCTATACCTAGATTTGCTTCAAGTTAATTTTTGTCCTTTTTTTTTTTTAATCCTGCCTGTTATAGTTTTGGTTTGGGTTTAAAAAAAAATCTTCATTGAATAACATTAGTCTTCGTTAAACTATGTATATCTTTCACTGATCACTTTTAAAGCAACATGGCATTAGTTTTTTAAATTCTTATCTCTAAATTTAGCATTTGTTTGTGGTAGGATCAAAAGTGTCAACAATCTGCATCACTGCCTCGTTATCAATCACTGTGATATTTTCAGAGAAGCCATTTGATTTGTATCATCGGACCTCCTACCTAGCATCACAGAAGGCTGCACATCAATAAAATTAACTTTTGTCGCTCAAACCAAATTGGGCTGAGGCACTCTTGCCAGAACAGCTAATGTGTGTGCAAGGAGGATGGCTGATCCCAGAAACATTCAAACCTTCTTTGGAAAGGCAGAATAAATTAATTAATCTGCTTCTGGGTGACGTCCCAGAGTTTTCCTTATGTCTTAAATGAAACCCAACAGGAAGGCAATAGATCACCCCCACCCGCAGCCAGTAAAAAGGAAAGGCTGGGATCCAACCAGAGGTGCAGAGTGATGGGGTAGACCGGACTCTCGCTTGCACTATCCCAGTGTGCAAAGCACTGCTCAGCTGCACCTCACCTGCAGAAGCCTTGAAGCTGTGATTTAGTGTGCAGCCGCTCTTTGCAAAGTTCCCTGTTGCTCCAGAGGAAGTTGCTGCAGCTCTTTGCAGAGTACAGCGTACCTCTCATCTCCTGCCAGCTCCGCAGAGCAGAGCAGTTCTTAGCGGCAGGATCACCACCCTCGTCGCCTCCTCCCTCGTTCGCCGAGCGGGAGCTGCTCTCCTTCCAACATCTGGAGGTCTGGTCTGCAGCATGGGGCGCCTGGGGTTCACGCGCTCCCCTTCTCCCGTGGATCCAGCTCCAGTCATGCTGGGAGCCTTTCCCATTGAAGCCCAGTGTGGCTGGTTGTCCTCACTGTAAGACAATAAAAAGACAACAAGAAGTCCCAGCCTTCCTACTATGTCTCTTATTTCTAGCTTGAGGTTGCGTTAGTCACAGTCAGGGGAGAGGGATGCATTCTGCCTGGCTACGTCCTGCCTTGCAGCGAATCCACGCAAGAGACAAAGTTGACTTTTCTTGGGCCTTTTGGCAAAAGAGGCAATTCTGCTAGGTTTTACTGACTCTGAAACACTTTGTGTAGTTTTAAGATAGAGAGTGAAGATTTCTTCTTGGACATCCATATCTTATTTTTCGTAAATGCCAGCTCATCATCCAGTTGTCACTTTTTTTCCTCTCCTCTCCTAAATTTGCTTCCGATGCTCTACACTGTACTGTAATTGTGCGTGGTATTATCTGCTAAAGATACGTGTTTGGTGAACCCATTCCTCCTTCCTCCTGTGAATCCATCAGGAGCCCATTGATATGTCCCTCATCCATATTTACTGAAATATTTTGGCATTCTTTGAATTCATGATGAAAAATGGTAGGATTTTTGTGTGTTTCTGGGGTTTTTGTTTGTTTCTTTGGGACTTAAGCTGTTCCATAGCTGCAGTTTGCCCCAGGATTCACCTGGTCCTTTTTTATTCCTTTCCTCACTGGTGAATATAATACGACAAAGCCCTCAAAGAACTGAAGAAACTACTGAGCTTTTTATCCTCTCAGGAAAAGGTAGCAATTTATGGAGAGACTGCAAAAAGACAGGATTAGGGGATTTGAGGAAATGTAAACCTCTTTCCTTTTTGGGTTGCGTAGGCCTTTCCCAAGACGTCAGTCCTAAGGAAAACGTGCTACTGTAGAGTAGATGGATGTAAAGTTTAAATTCAAGTTTGTATAAAGTCAGTACATGTGCACTCTAATGTGCTCGGGGATGGACGTTCTCAAATCTCTGTCTTAGTTATTTAAATGACTGTTTCAGTATTGTCTGTGATACAAATATTTAGACTTTGATCTACTTATAAAGCCAGATAGTTCTTGAACATTTTCATAAGTATTTCCCCATTTCCTGAGCCAAGAAAAGGATTTTTCAAAGCCTAAGTCAGCTTGTTTTATCTTAGAGGAAATAATGTTATTTTAGTGTACCTGGTGAGACCACTGGAGTATGTGCATTTCAATGTGAGAATACTTCAAACACTCGGCGCTTTTGCAAACGTTTATGAAAAGGGAAAATCCAAACAGGACAAAAGAATTTTTTTTAAACCCTTAAGCAAATGAAATATATAGAGCTGCACTGCCTTTTTTTATAATATTCCTCAAATTCTAATTAATAAGTAAGACTGGCCACATGCAAATTCAAATGAAATTTTATTAAATTCTATCAAATTAATGGTATGGGACATGAAAGGAAATGTTCTTAAAAATATCAGCAGAACACTAACTGGTAATAATGCTAATTGGCTTCTCTTTGCTCCCATACTACTGTGGGTGCTCTGATAAGTCAGTTGGAAAGACATAGATAAACATGTAGGAATTGCACTCTGTGCTGGGTCAGAAACAGTTTCAAGAGGCTGAACTATTTTGTGGCAAGATCTGGGCCAAAATGTTAAGAATTACAACATTTTATAAACTAGCTATCATCCTTTCAGTGTTTAAAACAATCAAACTTCAATTTGACATAAAAAAAAAATATTGCTGTTTTTTCAACCTTTTTGGAATTTTAAAATTGCTTGTGAAATTAACTGCAAGAAGAAAGATGGGGCACTCCAACAATTTTTTAATAGCTTGGAGAAAAAAGTCTTGAAAAGAAATCTGATTCCTCAAACAATTCTGGTATGTAACCGGACTTTTTCCTACTAAAAAGAATGTTTTATGGGAAAAAAAAAAAATCCATTTGGTTTAATCTTCTAAAATACACCAAAATGCCGCTGGAGGTGTTCAAGGAACATGTAGACGAGGCATTGTGGGACATGGTTTAATGGGCATGGTGGTGTTAGTTGATGGTTGGACTTGATGATCTTACAGGTCTTTTCCAACCGTAGTGATTCTGTGATTGTAAAATAGACCCCACATATTCATAGTTATTTATTTTAAATATAAATGTCATTTCAGGTGGGACTGTCTTACAAGACCAGTTATTTGAAATGCAGCAGGTAGAGCTGTACTAGAGGCAATGCTGAACGCTGGGAGCTGGAGCAGGCGCCGGGGGGACAGTGCCGGCACTGGGGGAAGTTCACCGCCATAAGGAGGGAGACTGAGCAGGTACCATCTGGGTGAAGCAGAAATCCCAGAATACGTGGTTTCTTATCTCAGGTGAAAGAAAGGTTTGTGCTATGGCAGCTCCATTTCCGGACCTGTCAGAGTGGTATTTTATGATTCTGGGTCACCTTCTTTCTATTCACCACCAGCCTCTACATGCCGTGGTCCTGGTGTAGGTTGTTATGTCTAACCCTGGGACGTGCTTTACTCTTACATCAACTTCTAGCCAAGCTCCAAAGCTGAATTAGTGGCATTGAAATAGGTTTAACAGCTGAAAGTATATCAACTGTGAAAAACCTAGTCCAGAAGACAATATTAAGAAGTATGAAAGCAAGCTATCAAAGCATCAAAAACATCCAATTCTTTGGAAGAAACAGTCCTTTCCTTTCGCTTTACTACTCACCCTTTTAAAACACAAGATGAGTAATTTCTAATGCTTTTGTACTATGTTGTTTGGTTTTTTTTTTTAAATTTATTCCTTTGTGACTGACACTACATAGGCTCTCTTTCCAAAAGGCAATTGTAGCATCATCTAATTTCTGTTTCTTCAAGGTTAAGAATATTGGTAGGTATCAATTCAGGGCACATTTATTCAAAGGTTAGAAAGTGCACTGAACTGTTGTCTAGTGTAGACTTTATTTTAGGAGCAAACATAAACATGAAGAAACTATAATCCTGGTGTAATGAAGGAATCTAATTAAGACTAATGAGGCAACATTAAATTTAATGTATGATGCATTTTATATGCCTTACCATTAGAGCTGCAGCAAGCTGTTCGTCAGAGCATCGAACTTTGGTGAATAAGCCCCTCAAGGCATTGTTAAACAATCTGGGCTTAGGCCTTGTCCTGCCCGTTAGATTGTGTTGGGCTTGCAAAGATCTAGATATAAATGGAAACTGGGCGGGGGGGAGAGGAAGGGCGAGGACAGAAGATGTTCTGACCATCTTTGAGGGGCTCAGTGAGTTGATAAAAAGGGAAGAAAAATGGATGGCTGCATGCAACACCCTCAGGGAGGTACAAGGCTGGGACAGAAGGGAGGAGGGCGAACAGTCATGTAGGAACTACTGTTTCAGAGGCACCTATAGCAACGGGAATGCAAAAAGACTGGGATTTAAGTGACATGGCATATCAATAAGAGTTGTTATGGTGAACATCATTTAACATCTTATTAACGGTATGGTTTGTTGTGTTTTTTTTCTTATTTTTTCTTTCTTTTGTTTGGTTAAACTCACTAAGTTGAGTAAATTCCTTCCTTGTATTTAACTGTGCAGAAAAATGGGAGTGTAGCTCCAGATTTAGATTTCACTCTCCAAATTCCTTCCCCTCACTACAAAAGAAGACTCCTTCTGTAATATAAACAAAACTTTTAACAATGAATTATCAAACAGCATTTCACAGACTCTGTTGAAGAAACAGGCACTCAGTATATTGTCACGGTGTGCTAGCACCGGCTTTGCAGAGCAGTTCTTCAAGGTGAGGGATTTGGATGGCGCCGAGATAAACAGAATGCCAGCTTTTGCCTTAATGGGCAGGGAAGTATACATGGCACCACGAAGTTAAAGATGGGTTTGGATGAAGACTGAGTGCTGAGGAATGGAGAGATTTTTGGAGGGATGTTTAATGAGTTGACACTGACACTACGGCGCTTGGAGCGCATGAGTCGGAAGTGCAGCCTGAGCTGTAGCTTGGCAAATTTTTGGGCTCTGGTGTCAATTGGTGATTGCCAGCTGCCGTCAGACGGGGCCAAGCATGAGAAGAACATGAGGTAAGGAAGAGTTAGTGTGTGTGGGGAGGGGGGGGGACGGGGAGGGCCGGTGTCAAAGTGCACTTCAACCCTGCCGCTCTGAAAGCTGAGTTTTAGCCTACTACATCCTGAAAATTCATTCCAGTTTATATTATTGCATGTGTTAGTGATGGCTTGAGTGTTTGAAACTTTGAAGTATTTAATCTACACATGAAATTGGATTTTTTTTTTCCTAATTTTTTTTTCTTTTTTCCTGTGGAATATAGCCATGGAAACCTGTAGTCTGTGCTGGAAAATAAATGACTGGAAATGTTTCTTGGTGACTAACTTGCTACAAGACGTTGTTATAAATGCAAACACAAAGTTATACTTTTAACAACAAACAAGTGCTATGCCCTAGTTTTGAATTAGTGATTCAGCAGTGAAGCTGGTCGGAGGCAGAAGATACTGTCAGGACGACTGGCAGCGGTGTGGTGGGAAGACCGAAGGTACCTATTGCACAGGTTCGGGCTGGGGGAATGAGTTATTCCTTGCAGGAACATCAGCGAGCACCATGAAAGCTCAGCTGGGGGCAGAAAGGAAAACAATGCCGCCAAAGGCGTTTCGGGCGGGTGGGAAGGAGCGATTCAGCAAGCGACGTGTTCACAAGTGTTTCGGTATTGACCTGACTCCGCTGCCATTGAAGTGTGGGTGGGGGGATGACTTCAGTGCAAGCAGATGTAGGCCCATGCTGAGAGTTTTTACAGTCCCCTGGTGTGTGTGTAACATGCTGGGACCACCCATTCGTACCTGACCTGCGCTGCCCGAGAGACAGAGAGAAAAAGCACATGTGAGGGGGCTTGTTTTCCTACCGTAACCTGCTCTGCTCTGTGTTTTCCCTTCCCTAAGGGCATGTGTGTGTACATCTACCTGAACAAACTTGAATGCATGCCTATGCTGCTCGCATTTGCTCCCCGTTCAGTGCTGAACAGAAGGTAGATGGAGGATGCATTTAAACTGGGAGCTGTGAAGGTTTATGGAAGTAGACAACTCCTGTGACCCTTCCATTCTTCATCCACTCGTGTTCTGTGCTCATCTATTCACAGAAAAATCCACAATCAAACTGTAGAAAGTGCAGGTTTATTGCTAAGTGAGTTCTTTAATTTATTTTCATTTTATTTTCCCTCCTCCAACCTCCTTCTCCAGTGCTTCAGCTGGAGAAGGGTTTCATTAATGCCGAATACTGCCATTTCTCATGCCTGAGCTAGAAACATGCACGCTTTTCGTAGCACATGTATGGGTCATGTTTTTTCCCTTTAGTATTTTGCCTTTTCCTTGATGACATGTCACATTCTCCGCTCAGCTTTTGCAAACTGGATGCTCTCTTCTGAGGCTCTTGTGTTTTGGTCCTGTGGACCATGGTGCTGGGATATCCTCCCAGCTCGGGCTCACTGACCTGCTGGCTTGCACACCAGTCCTACGGGGCAGCGTGTGCCCCACTGGGGTTTGGAACACACAGGTTTAAGCACACATTGCGACCAAAGCAAACAGGGCTAAGACATTTGCAAGGCTCCTAAAATCCTATCACTTGGTATTTAACCTAATTCCAGGGAAAGTGCCACAGATAAACCTACCTGCCTTTCCTGGTCATGTATGAGTCTTGTTTGGATTTAGGTCAAATTCCTTGAAGGAGCTAAACATCCTTTTTTCTCTGTGTCCTGCTGCAACTGGCTTTTCCTTTACAGATGGATTCTCACCCTCCTTTGGTAGTCAGCTTCCTTCTTTTCTCCCTCTGAAACAACCATGGTATTACCATAGCTTGGGATATCTGCCTAGAAGGTTAGCACAAACAAACAAGGAATAGCGTAAAACTCAGAATAAAACCGAAGTGTTTGGTCTGATAGAAAACCACCCAGATGAGCCTTGAATAGGATTCATAAATTGTACGTGGATCTGGTGGTTGTCAGAAGTCCTTAGTTATATTTACTGCCAATGTGGCCAATATGCAGTGGGAACTGCTAACTTTGCAGTGGAGTGTTTTTCCTGCTGGGGTGTGCGTTGTGTTCTCAAAATCCATCTGGCCGTTGCTCGTTTCCCCATCACAACAAGTAGTCAGGGTGGTTTTCACATAAGTAGCCCTCTGAACAACGAAAACAGGTGATTCTTGCCCAAAAGTATTGCAGGGCTTTCTACACCTCTCCCATCGGGGCTGTACTCAGCTTCTGTAGGCACTGAGCTGGCAGAGCTAAGGGTTAGTTTTAATCTGCTCCCTTTAACCTCCTCCCTCCTTAGGGAGCCTCTCTTTTAAAAAGTAAATCACAAGCGATGAGCTGGGAGAGACTGATACTCCCCACCTCTTCAATAGGTAAATTGCCCTTTTAGAAGAGTGATCCGTGCTCCTGTCCTCATTTTTCATATCTCACTTAAAAAAAAGAAAAAAAAGAAAAGAAAAAATAATCTTCCAGGGACTTTGACTTAAGCAAAGGCACTTTAGAGTCTTTTTCTAATGTCATTCTGAAGTTAAAAAACAATTTGACTTCAAGGGAGATACGGCCCAATTTTTTAAAAACTTAATAGGATTAGTCATGGGAACTATTTTTAGCAAAAGTTCAACTTTATCCATGTATTTTAATGTGGGAAAAGTGTGTCCTTTTCCCTCTGCTAATGTTTGATGTATTCCAGCCCTCCTGCGAGTGTGTTTGAGTATCTTAGGGGCTCTGGAGTGGAGGAGAACTTCCTCTCGGATTCTCTCTGTTTTCTTTCGTGAAAATGACATTCCTAAGCTGTTTCACTTTCTGACAGGAAATGGAGCCTTGCCAAAAATGATTAAAGTCCAAGAAAGCATAACAGTTCCAAAGCTGCAGCAGTTCTTTAGGAGTCCCGAGTTTGACATTGTGTCAAACAAATGTGAAATATTGTTTAATAAATTTGAATAATACAGGGAAAGGGAAAAATGGTTCTTGGCTTATAATGCTGGTGCTCTTTATTAAGTCTGTAAAGGACTGCCTAGCTCTAATAAATTGAAATATATACATAAATATACTTGTGCATGGATAACAGTTTAATATTGTAATATATAATGAACGGCGCACATGCACCCCCCACATGCAGGCATTGATTTATGTGTATGTACGAGCATATATATATTGATGTGTGTGTGTAGACCCACTCAAAAGTTTGTATATATTTACACATGGAATTACTATTTGCAGGCAACTCCTGTGCTTGCATCATATAAGAAATATCATAAGTATTATTTGTAAGGTGTGGCGTGACATTATGACTTCATAAAAATACTAATCTAATGCTAGATAAAATACAATTTATTAACAGATTATCAATGGTTTTTAATTCAACGTTGTTTAAAGGCCCTATTGTGCAGTCTTTACTCATGCCGAGTAACACCTTATCATGTAATTCCAGCATTATTAGAAGGGCTGCGTCAAGGCTCACTAAAAGCAATGAAAGTTATATGGCACCCAATAGCATAGCTCTGCCACCTCTTCACATATAACTAAGCCTTCTGCCTGAAGGGCTACCAGCCGCTGAAAAGTTGACGGTTTTCAATATTAGGTTATTAACACACCAGCTCTACCAAAATGAGCCAGACTTCTAAGAAGTTCCTGTGCTGTCAACCCCAAGTGTTAAAAAGTCCTGTCAGTCTCCCTTAGTCCTCAGATTACTTCTCGGAACCCACAAAACGCAAAACTCTTCAGCATTTGTGAGTTGGCTTCCAATTTCTTTTGGATTTTGATCCTACTGGGTTCACTGAAATCGCATTTTCAAGTTGATCTCTGACCACAAGGCCAGGAATTTCCTTTTTGATTTTTCTTCTTGATTTTAATATGAAGTTTGAATTACATCATCACCAGATTCCAGGAGCTCTGAATTTAAAAATGAATCTAATGACTCAAGGCTCAATAAAATAAGGACAGCTGGCAACTTTGCTAGAAAACATGAAAAGTTTCTTTGTTGGTTCTTGCAAGAAAACTCCACTTGTTTCCTCTCTGTCAGACACATACCTTCTTCACCGAAGTATATCAAATATTCAAGAACTTATAAAAGAATAAAAATGTTCCACTGACACAGTCTCGAAGACAAAATATTCTTTAAGTGAGATGCATTTCAAAGCAAAGCTATAGGAAAGGTAACTATTTTTCATTCCTTGTACAGGACTTTAGTGTTACTTGTTTAAAGGGAGTCATCTTTATCAGTTTTCTATGGCATCTGAGATTTCATATCGGTAAAGTTGAACCGGGACTGTTCATAAAGTTGAAGCGGGACTGTTTGTACCGTCATTCAACAAGGACAGCAATTCACGGCTACTTTTCAGACAAGCTAAATTGATCAGACAAGTCAGTCAATGTCATTGAGCACTATTTGTCACTTCATAAGCAGCTACAATCTGCTGTTCTATAAATGCAGAAGGACCGTCGAATAAATCACATCAACCAGTGGGAGTAGATAGTATCCCTTCATCCATAATTGGTACGGTCTTTTCCTGTCACATTTGCTCATTCCCCACGATTTTGGCGCGGATTGACACTGACAAAGAAGGAGCAGCCGCTGTCAAAGGCGCTGGAGTCTGTCTGCTACCCCGCTCTCCCGGCTAGTAGATATCTATCATAATATTGCATTAACATCACAAAAAAAATCAGACTTATAACTCTGCTATCTGGGTATTTCGATGACATATGTAGGGGTCTCTCTTAGGTTATGGGGAAAGCTGATTGATGCAAAAGGAAAGCTTCTGATTAAAACCACTTACCAAATCCATCAGCGGTAGGAATATTTACTGCTGTGTGTGCTGCTGCTAATTTCACAGACAAAAAAATAATAAAAAAATGAGGGGAACATGATGATTTGTTGTAAACAGCCCTTCTGGAAATTTGTTAATTGTTATTCTCTGCTGGGATACTTTTAAGGACTTTATTCCTATGAAGTGAATGTACGGTTATGTAGTTATCAAAATAATTAGGGAAATGGAACGCTTTGAAAAAATATTAATGACTGTTTAGCACACAAAAAAGCCCCCCAAACTTCTATCTGGTACTGGGTTTGGCAAAAAAGTGTTTTCTAAGTGAATGGATGAAATTAGCAGAGAATATTTATTGCAAAGTTGTGCCAGGCTGCAAACTTTTTTCCTGGAGAAGTGCTGGACAGTTTCTACCAGGAATATGTTAGATTAATCAGCTCGCTCAGGCCTGGCCGGGAAATCACAGTGGAATACCCAAACTGCTGTGTAGTCACATGTAAATCTCTCTGACAACCTGGAGGGCACGGATCATTTGTTCAGTGTTTGGTTCCAACAACAGGCTTGTTGAGGAAAATACCTTGTTCGCTTATAAAAAGATTTGTAGCTGAATATGTAATTGCTGAGATTGGAGCACTGGGATCCCAGGTCTCCAGCATGAAGCTCTGGATCCTTTCTTTTTGGTTTTGGGGAGAAAAAGTCTTTAGTCAGTTTGCTTGTGTGTAAACAAGGCTTCACATTGCCTGTCATGTGGGAAAGTAGTGAAATGCTTGCTTTTTAAAGGTGCTCGGTATAAATGTCATGTTCCTGGCTGGAGCCTTTGCTGGGCCCAAAGGCAAAGTGTAATATCAAATGATTCTTACAATTTTTAGTCTGGGACGTCTCTTGACCCATGTGCACAGATGATGAGCAATTTTCCTTTCTGTGCTGGCTTCTTTGTCTCCTGGTGCAGAAGAAGTTGTCCTGAAAGCATGCCAGAAACCTAAGTAATAGGTAAGCAGTAGAAATGATTTTATCTGTGAAAGACTTAATTCTGTTAATATTCATATAAATTCTACTATAAACAGACAGCTGACGTTCAAAAGAAAACTCAAAGCGGTAGATCATAAAAGTATTCCTCACTAAATATACGACTTTGACTTGTTTTAAAAGGAACATAATAGAAACGTTAGGCCTAAAACCAAAATGCGAGACAAATCAACGTGCGATGGAGAACTGACAGCATCCGGAGGAGGCAGCTTACATAGGAGCGCATTCGTTGTCAACATCTGATACTGAAAAGGTCAATAGTTAATTAAATAATCCATCACCTTAGGACAGAGAGCAGTCCTCACTTCTGACAATCAATGGCAGAAATATTAAAAGGTCAGAAAATGAGTTACTATATGTTGTGTTTTCTTACTGTACATTATAAAGATGTGACTTGGCTTGAGCGGCATGGGCATGAAGATAGATAGGAAGAAATATTAGCTGTTGCCCAAATATTTTCTTAAATGCTCTTTTACCAGGCTGCTTTATATGGGGGCTTCTGAAAGATGGGCCTCAGAGACGTAGTAAACTTTTAGAATGACAATTTAAGACTATATCACAGAATTGAAAGCACCCTTTGTTTGATGATCAGGGTGTTTTTGGGAGCATCTTTCTCCCGTGCTGCTTGAGGTCATACTGGAATAAACTGGGTGAGTGTTCTGACATTCCGGTTTTGTCTGCATAGGGGTAGAGTTACTTTCGGAGACTGAGAGACAGGTTTTCTGTGCCTGTTTTCTAGACTCGATGAGAACGGGTTTAGCAGAGTAAATGAAGCCCACCCGCTGACTCCTGTGTCCGTCCCTGTGCACAGGCTGCTGCTTGCACTGTATTGCCAATGTGCGGCATGCACCTGGGTCCAGGTTCATCCTTATAAATTGTTGCGTTACTTAATATAGGGTCATAGTTTGGACACTGACTGCTTATAAATAATTTAAGTTAAATACAATAATGGTGTTGCCAGAAACATTTTTGCTTTGCTGCCCACTGTAGGCTTTTCTTTTGCAGAAACGTTTCCCTCCCCAATTGCGAGGCTATTCCTGCATTGCGTTGGTCAGACGACGAACGTTAGTGACTCAGTGTGTTTTTCTTTTCCTTTCTCAAGACAGGCTGAAGTTTTCTTCTCATTTTCTGTATGGAAACGGTGCTTTACGTATGGGGGGAAACAAGTGAGTCACATTTCTGTGGCCACTGTAGCTGTAGAGGGCTCCTTTGGGTGATGCCTTTCTCACCCTCTCCAGCAGCTCCGCTGCCCTCACCACTCTCACCCTCCTCCGTACACATGCCTCTGTGTGCATCTGCAGAGCTGGGAGGCACCTTCCTACCTAAAAGAAGGGCTATGAATGCACCATAACAGGGAACTGGTGCCCTCTTCTCGTTTCTATACGGTGTGGAACCAATGCATATTTATTAATACTCTCTCTGTTTCTAAGTTTTCTAAATTTTACTTTCCTGGTACGTAGCTTTACCCTAAGCGTGTGAAAGTCACCGTGCTGAATTCTGGCAAGTGTTATATGATTATTTTATCTCTCACTATAAAGCGTTTTGAAAGACTTTGTATGAGAGGCAATATAAAAATAAATTGAATTGAACTATGGCTTCACCTTCCCACTTTTTTAGTGCAGAAACCTTTAGAGCAAAAACTGCAATATAACGACAAAGGAGGAGATTAAGACTGTGTCATGAAAGAGGTGACGCTGGATGACAGGTCCGACCCTGTGTGAGCAGTTTGGTGGGTTTGCAATCGGCTGTGTATTAATTAGATTTTAAGCATGTTCACAACTGGGAAAAAGCTTGTTTGTATTTTTAGTGGGAAGGTTATTTTAAGCCATGAGAAAGGTATTAGGTATTATCTGCTGTGGCGTATTTATATAAACAAAGGTCTACCTGATGGTTTTGCAAACATCTGTTCTGTTCTCACCCAACATTGCACGGTTCATTAAAACTTACCCTGTTGGCCTCTGAAAGGCCAGTTCTGGAAGCACATAATCTTACTTACAGAATCCACAATTGCAATAATTTGTCTTTTAAAAGAAAATAATCTTAGCTTAGGGTAATGAGGTTTTTTTTTTTTCCCCCCTGTAGAAATATGATTTTATGTTTTACAATGCAAGCTCAATAAATTACATTAATAAATGATTCCTGGTTCATGAGAAGTGCTGTATTTTGACAATATCAGCCAACCTTTCTATTTATTTCAGCAGGAAAAGTGGGGAGCCAAAATAAAGCTGTTGCAGAAGAAATCTCAAGAATGTTTATGAAACTCTGCTCTAGCTACATTTATTAGGAGTTGAAGCATAGTCTTAATTTGTCATGCAGAATTCCAGGGGAGTGAGTAATTTCTAGAGCTTCTCTAAATACCAGGACTTAATATTTTTCTGTAGCAATTTGTTTGTAAACACGGAGTAAACCGTATAGGTTACAACGTGACAAAAAGGTATCTAGGATTTGTCATCTTCTGCTAACAGCTGTTGGGTTTATTTTATAGCATCTCATGGGGTTTTTCAGATAAATGCGCTGTTGATGGCAAGGAAAAGCACCCTCAGGATCTCTGATGGTGAGCATGCACAAAGTTTAACTGCGGTAAGCTCTTTGTTGGGGATTTGATCTCCAGTGGATCAGCTCCCTCGGGTCGCTGCAGTTCCCACCAGGGTGTCGGTGTGTCACCTTCAGAGAAACCCACACTGAACAGGAGGCAAACTCCAGGCAAACGGTAATCTCCCTTCTGGCAAGGGTGCTTCTAGCATTGTTTTTCTGATGTGAAGTCGGGAAGCACAGTTTCCTAAGGAGGATTTTTAAGAGAATGGAGTTCATTAATTTTACTTGCCAAATTCCCTAGAGTTGCAGGAACCCAGGATATTTGCACCCTCTCTCCCACCTCTCTTTCTCGTCTTGTGACATATTGTAGTTGTGGGCTTTGGTCTTTTATTTAGCGGTCTGAGGCTACGTCTGTGCTAGTGAGCAGTGGGGATGGATCCGAAGAGGAGAGTAGCTGGTACTCAGGACCTCAAATCTACCATGTTTATGTGTTAGGCTTAGCCTTGGACTGAGACTAGTGTGGTCCTATGGACTGACCCCCTGTTACTGATGGGACTGCACTGGGTCTGCCCTTGGTGTGTACTTGCAGTTCAGTGCTATTCAAAGGGCATCCAGTGCGTGGTTTCCAGATAGCTCTTTGCAGTGGCTCCTGATGTGGTGGGTAGAAGCGACTGGGAGGTATCTTTCAGAAGTTCATCCTGGATTCAAGTGAAAATGCTTGCAGAAACACACACCTGAACATTAGACAATGTTTTGTGGCCCTTCCTTATGTAGCGTGATGAGTCGTGTTTCGGGGACTCTTCAAAATTAGATGTTTCTAGCGTGTTTGCTGAAGATCCCTTCCACACTTCCATGCCCTCATTCACTATTTATGCAGTAGGCAGGTGAACATCTCCAGAAGTGTGACCGATGCTCTGCCACTGTGTCCCTAGGCTCAGCGTGAGCACACCAGTAATCCTAGAAGGAGACTGTGTTTGAGGCAGGTGTTGCATTGGGAGGGATGTGAGCCTGCCTCCGTTAGACCTGTACGTTCTCATATCCTTTCAGGGGTTTTTCATGGCTTTGAATGACGTGACAGTACATCAGTTCTCATGGTCTCCTGCTCATCAGATCAATTACACTGTGTCAGACAAACACAGAACAAGTCATCGTCTAAGGGGAAAACCCACTCATTTCTCACTGCATTCCCAACCGCTTCAGAACCTCTGCCAGCACATGTTAACTCCGATAACATTTTAAGATACTGCTTTAATGAAACGAAAGCCTTGCTTGCAAGGCCACATTGTCTGAAGTTCTCCCATCCCTCATTTAAATCCAACATAATTAGTACAACTACAGACTTTGTTGTTATACATGCTGAAGTATAATGGCTGCTATTATAGCAGCTTGCAGGAGCAAAGATATATGATATTGAACGATATGTCAAGGAAAAATAAACATGTTTCATTTCTTCATTAGATAATGTTTATTTATAGCACAATATATATCTACCTCCACTGTACCATTAAAGTTTTGACTGCTTTTTAACTATAAAATTTGATATTGTTGTGGCAGCTGCACTACTCAAATGATTGCTATAGTACAGCTGTTATCAAAGAGTAAGATTTATGGCTACACTACATGGTGTAAAGATATGTGCATATTTACTTTGTGTTTTACTACTTATGTCCTATATTTTAATGACACAAGGTGAGATGAAATAGTGAAATAATAAACTCTTTTGCTGTTGCAAAAGAGAATGAAACAATTTGTTTAAAGTTTGGTGTTTAATTTTCTCTTGTGCTAACAATAAAAAAAGTTATTTTCTCTACTATTTTGCTTTACTTAGTTATAGTTTACATGTTAGTAGCGATTTTAGTTTTCTTGTTCTGTTTTTACTTTTCAGAGAAGTGCTTTGGAACTGAAGTGAGAACCACGTGCTTGATGAAACATGTCAAGCTATGTTATATTCTAGGTAAAGAACAATATTTTAACTCTTGGTTAGATTGTTAGACCACAGTGAGGGGCAGCTTCCCACATGGGTGCTTTTCTAGGAAAATTATTAGATGAGTGTGAAAAGGGCACCAATATCCACTTTTATGAAGCTGCTGTCCCACATGGCCGGATTGCAACAGCTGCCTGAGCCCTACACCAGCTATGAAAAACAGGCTCAGAAGACCTCTTGGTAAGAGAAGGGATGATAAAGTCTGCCTGCTCAACGGCCAAATCCTGACCACCAGTACAAACTCATTTATAGCCAGTGCTGGGCTCTCCTGCTCAAACTTTGAACTGGCTCACAGGACTGGTGTCTGTAGGATGAAAGGTTTATTATCGTACTACAAAACATTTGCAGGG
Organism: Gavia stellata; assembly: GCF_030936135.1. Classification (NCBI taxonomy): domain Eukaryota; kingdom Metazoa; phylum Chordata; class Aves; order Gaviiformes; family Gaviidae; genus Gavia; species Gavia stellata. Next base: position 4,535,655 of record NC_082601.1, on the reverse strand, counting down.
AGGTACCTTGGGTTGCCATTTCAATTTTGTCAGTGACCAATGTCTTTTTATATACCCTCCCTAGTTTTCCACTAATTGGATCTCACTCAACAAAGACTGTCTAATCAAAAGGGCCTGCAAGTAGAATTAGGTTATTTCATGAAGGCTGAGGTATTTCAGCAGAAATAACATGACACAGGTTGAGTGCAATGTATAGTCCCGTGTGTAGGAGGAGAATTTTAAACTCGGGCATTCTCTGAAACTCCAAAACCAGAAGGAAACAAAAGAAGAAATTAAACTACAGAGGAATCATGAGTGATAGACTTCACATGCTTAATTAATTTCTATGATGTGCTTAGGGTACCTTTTTTTGGTCCATGCTGAGTCTAATCATGTCCATGGCAAAGTCAATCATGTTGCATTAGTTGTGAGTGGGGGAAGAAGGGGCATCAGTTGCCCCTTGAAATAACCCAGTAAAGCAGTATTCCTTGGTGCTAGTCTGCTTTCAGTTGAGTCAATCGTGTTGTGTTTCCTACCAAACTGTTGTCTGTGTTAAATCTATAGCATTTCTATTTTTGGTACGCTTCTGGCTTTGTTTGAAACAGGAAAATGATAACTACTGCAACTTGCTAATTTGTTCTCCTTTGAGCATACTTCTGCCTGTTGCCTTGAATTTGTCCTATGCCTGTACCCTGTACGTATACCTCTCCATTGTACTTTTAAAATACTTGAATGAAATCAAGAGAGAGTTTGAGAGATATCCAGCTGAAAGAGGAGAGCTTTGTGTGCTTTGGTCTGTGCAAAGCCCTGGCTCTGCTGAGCACTGGATAACTCAACGATAACAGGCTTTTGCTGAAGATGTAGTCTGCATATCATAGGACAGGAACATAAGGACTCTGCCAGGTTTTAATGCATTTTACCTGCTATTTTGACTTAGCAGGCAAAGTAACTCATCACGTTATGGTGCGTTTTGTTTTCTTAGCTTGACATACCATTTTCTGCCCCTGCGTACACACACGCTTTGGAAAGCTATGTAAAAATGTTGTGAAAGCAGGCTTTCTCAAGAGGTCTTCTTTCCTTCCTGGATTTTCTCATGTCATAAATCCAAGAATAGCCTTTTGTCTTAATATTTTGGTATTTCTTTTTTTCTGGCACAGAACAAAAGGCTATGACAAATTAAAATAAAAAAAACTTAAAGGAAGAGAACTTAACTTCATGCCTTGTAAAAGATTTGGCTCGAGGTTTTGGTTGAGGTTTGAGAAAAGCTTCAGGCTTCCTATTATTTTACCCAGTCATCCCTACCATGAACTTATTTTGCCTTAGGGTGATGGCTTGTAGAATTTACTTCTTATCAAAGCTTTGACCAACAACTTGGTGATTATTGGAGTCCCTAAGCACAGACTGTACGGGGAACTTACAGGCTCAGTTAATAGGCAAATTGATGCTAATTAGGCAAACAAGCAACCAGTAAAGCAGATCTGGCAAGTGAGTTGACATTAAGTAAAGTAAATGTGATAATTAATAAACTGGAAATTTGAATGGGTCATCTGAATAGAAAATTCATCAGTTTAGCTATGCTTGATCAATAGCTGCTGTCTTTGTGCATTTCAGTTGAAGCTGTACCAATTCACCTACCTTTGGCACCAAGCAAAAATAGCGCTTATGTGAAAAGCACCTTGCCTAGGCGGGACGGACGTGCTAGACAATATCTGTCCTACCAATTTCAACAGGTTGCTACAGAGGTAGGTCCCTACCAGTGTAGGGACCAACTCCAGAGGTGTGGAGACCAGTATTTTAAATGAATTTACCTTAAGAGAGCTAAGTGTTAGTTTTTAGTGCTTTCACTGCTTTTTTCTGCTGTCCACCCTGCCAGATATTATTGAAGTTCAGATTTTGCAATTACAGAGTAACCATGTCCTAATCCTGGGTTTTCCTGTTATTCAGAAACAAATGTTCTGTTGTTGGTTGTATTACTTTAATTAATTTTGTCTTAACTCTTTAATTGCATTTAACAGAAGATAGATACCTAGAAATTTTCACCTCTGCTCATATGGGCAGCTTTTCCATTGACCAGACATTAACTTTAATATTATAATGTTACAGAAATATTCTTTGAACATATTAAATGTATCACTATTTGAGGTTCAGGAAACAGAAATGAAAACCAGTAGCTCTGCTATAAAGACTTTTGCATCATCTGTTGGGCCCATTTTCCTTATTTAAAAAAGACAAGAAAAAAAGAACAGTAAAAAAGATAGAAAATAAGTAGCAGAAAAACACACTAAAATAACACACCCACTAAAATAATGAAGCCATAAACACAAGGAAAATTTGTGTTAAGGCTACAAAAATACTTTACCTCAGTTCCCTTGGGGCTAGTCTTTACAAGACACATGGCCCTTTTCACTTTATGAGAAGAATCCAAGACGCTAAGCTGTATTTTCAAGGCTGGGCAATACTTTAAGAAAATATTGTAAGACTGCTATGTCTGGTCTAAGCCAGGACCCTGAGCCTATGTTCAAAAGAGCTGTATAAGCAAATGCTGGAGTGTATAGCTTGGCTTGAAGTTTATCTGCCATCCAGCTGATGATGCATGCTGGTCCATTAACTGATGCATTATAGAGCAAATCACTTAACGAGGGACCATCCCAGAGTGGTCATTTGAAAATTCAAATGTCAAGTATCTCAACTGTGTGACTGTTTTTTGGGACTGAACAAAACCAAAACTCGTAAAGAAATTATTTATTAATCCTTTCTTGGGCACCGTGTCACTGTATCATGCTTTGCAAATATGTTACTGTACTCTGACTGAGAACTCCACCTCTCCCTTTACCATCTCTTTCCTTCTTTATGTTTTCCAAGGAAATTGTTGTCTTCTAAGTCTTAGAATTCCTTTCCAGTGTCAGGCAAAAATCAGTATTTCCTGTGGCTGAAGTCAATGAAACTATTTGTGCGAGTAAGTACTGCTGATTACGAATGGCAATTGTATATTTTAGTGATTATGGCCATATTTTGACCATAAGTACTCCGACATCTCAGCAAGTGCCAGATTTTCGGCAGGGTTTGAAACTCGGTGCCTTTGATTCTAAATCTTGTGGCCAGGTTTTTTACCCAGCTGAACACCCAAAATGCACTCAGTGCGCTGAGCTCTGCACCGAAAAGGGAAGGGAGGCCCTGGGGAAATCCGGCTCTGTGCCTTTGGCAGCCTCGCAGCGGCTGATGAACAACTGTCTGACGGTGTTATTCCTCCGCAGACTTCCACCAGCAGTGCGAGTGGTAGTGGTGTTCTGCAGTACGCAAAAGCAGCATGCAGTTTTGTCTTTCAGGATGGTTAAGTAATGACTGCGTATGTGGGTGGTATAAAGAGAAATTTTGAATGTTTTTAAGAAGTATCTCTTTCCTCATGTGCCACGTTAGATGAGACTGGAGCATTATCTGATAAAGCAAATCTCATCATCTCTTTGAACAAAATGCTTCTGTGGCAGGCTCCTTGTAAGTATATAATGCTAGACTTGTGCTTAAAACCATGAAGAGGGGGCTGGACACAGCTGCAAAGATGATACAGTACTGATTTCACAAGACCTCGGTCTCCCCCTCTATGTGGCAAGGCAGTATGTGTTGTACCAACAACATCACTGTTCTCCTGGGTCTCCTTCTCCCAGGTCCTCCTTCTCACTGAAAATGTTTTACCTTTTTATGACCTAATGGCAGGAATGAACCTTTTTGGGTAATTTTCACTATGGCAGTGGTTCTCCTTAGAGATTCAAAATGAAAGTTGTTTTGCTTTTTAATCACTTTCTAATGACAGTGCAGCAAAGCCATTACTAAGTTGAATTGAAATGATTTTCCAACATTATGTTATGATCACATAACAGAGGAGTAAAGCTTTCAAGTTTTGTCTGCGGACTCTTACATTAGTGACAATATTGAATACATACTATTATGAAAAAACATTTATAACCTCTTAAATTTACTCTTACAATATCTGATCTGGCATTTGCTGCCTATATGCTGGTGTCCATATGTGTGTGTTATAGATCAGTGTGTGTGTGTACTGTATGGAAGGAGGAAGAAGGCTGACCAACTAAATCCATCAGAAATTAATATGGTACAATACCAGTCTGCTTCAATGCTTTTCTCGGTGTCCAGAAACACTCTCCTTTCCATCAGGGCCTCTAAGCCTGATGCAGTTTTCCAGAGCTCCATTCCCACCCTGAAAAAGGGGTGGAAGCGCCTAGAAATTTGCCTTGTCGAGGCTGGTTTGGGAAACATTTTGGGGTTTGCGTTCAATTTTCTGTAAACTTTCTTTTTTTTTTCCTGTTTGGGTTTTTTTTTGTTTGGTTTGGTTTTTTGTTTTGTTTTTCTTCAATAGGTTGAGCAGGATGGGAAGAGGTGTGCCTCGGACATACGCAAGCGCGCTTTCCACACACGTCAGGAAGGCCCGTTTCGCAGGCAGCGGGTAAGACGATCCATTGCTTGACACTGCAGAGGGTTATCCAGTATCACGCAGGTCAAAGGGCCGTGTGTCCAACTTGTAAAGTTTCTCATCTGTTCTTTCGCACTGGAGGGGGAGGGAGCTGGTGGTGTTCAGTGCCCCTTCTACACTGTAGGATTTCTACCAGAGACTTCAAAGATGGAGCTTCTCTACCCCTGCAACAAAGCCCAACGCAAATGCTAAATCATATATCAAAGATGTCTCTGCAAAAAAAGTTAAATAAATCTGTTATAAATGAAAAGCTCTTCCTAACACATAAGCATTTGCTGCCTTTTCTTTACTGTCGTTTAGGTCTGATATTTTTCTACTTGAAGTGACCACTCAAACTAATGTGAAAAAAAAAAAAAAATCTTTTTTTTTTAGTTTTTTGATCGGCTGTGCAATGGTCTGCACCTTTCATAATAGGCATCTGAAGATAATTTAAATTCTTGATAATTTGTAGGTGCTGGAAGTATGTGTCAGTTGTCAATATCTGTTTCCTAGTTATGTGTAAATATCTCATTTCTGGTCATACAAAACTCAACGGTTTTATAGGTGAGTCACAGGTGAAATCCTAGATACTGCCTTAAATTAACATTTAAAAAAAAGAATTATTTATTTTTCTACAAAAATTAACATTTATGAATAAGCACATCGTTTTATAAATATCTCATGTGTTTCCTTATTCTAAATGTATTGGTAGTCAGTGTGATGGAATTTAAACTCTTTCCTGGTTTTGCTGGACTGTTTGCACCTTCTCGGTCATGTGAGTTGTAGAGAATGTGTGAACTGGAATTTGAAGTAAAGATGGCTTAATACATCACAGGATACACCTTGACAAGAGGTATTAATTCACTGCAGGTTTACTACACGTGGAATCTCTGTATTTTTATGACATGTACAGTTGGTTGTAATGCCATACTGGTATCATGTATAACATCAAAGACCTAAGTAAGTATAAAGGTATGCTGTAGTTCTTCAGTTCATGTCAACAAAATCTTTTTCAACCTTGGATACCTCCCGCTTAAAATCTTCAGCTCTTACTACTTTTTTCTTTTGCAGCATTTCTGTCCAAAAATAATATTTGTAACAGGAAAATAGAATGACTAGGCTGTCTTTTTTGATTTTTGTTATAGTTTTAAATTATTTAACTCTTAAGTGTCCTTGGAATGTGGACAAAAGTCTACCAAATAAAGTTAAGTTCTTGGGGTATCATCAGCTTGCTTTCCATGCTGTTATGAAATTATTGTTTTCTTAAACTGGACTGCTTCCCACAGGCACCATGAAATTTTCCCCTACTGAGATAACGTCCCACAGCCGATTTGCTGAAGTCTTCAGCGATTACTCCTGTGCTAGGATTGCAGGCTCTGCTGAGCACATCGACAGAGGTTTTTGTGGACGGGCCCAAGCAAGGCAGATGAAAGCCAGGTGTGACATGAAAGCTGTGTAGATGTTTGGATATGGTACATGAAGATCCTCCTGAGAAGGAGGGTTTGCTCTCTTGAGCTTAGTGGAGTCCTACATAGACGCACAACTTCTGAGCAGTTTGTAATATGGGTAGCCTGAGCATCTGTCTGCTTTAGGAAGGTTGCCTAAATAAAGGAGTTAGGATGTGGAAGCTCTGTTGAGCTGAGGTTTGCTGACCAGAGGTGTAAATTTGAGTGGGGTGGGGACAGGCCTGGATCAGACAGGTGTAGTCTCTGTTCTCTTTGGAGGTGACCCCATAATTCCCCCAACAGGAATGACCAGGCTGCTCCCCGCCCAGAAGAAGACAAAGGGGATGATTGTCCAACCTTTGCACATACTGATGAGTAGTTACTTACCATTAGCTGGCAAAACATGTTAGGAACTGAAAGAGATGTTTTTTTGACAAAATAGTTTAAAATAGTGGTCGCAATTGAAACCAGCTGCTGCAGATATTAGCTTTTGCAGTAATCTAATTATAATAGTCTTTACACTTTCTATAGTGCTGCTTCTACCAAGGCAAATGATTTTAATAAATTTATTTTTGTACAGTGTATCTGAAAAGTACCCATCTCTGAGGTGGGCAGGTGCCAATCGGTACATAACGTATTGTGTAACATATTTCAACTCGGGGCTCAGAAATGTCTTAGGATCCACAGTATCCTTGAAGAACAGACAGGACCTCACCTTCTGATGTGTCACTCAGAAGATAGGTTGTATATGACACATAGGTTGCTTTATACCACTATATAATTTGGTGTGCTTATGCAAAGAAGTGCATGTGGGATCGATGGCATATGGTATATTAAGAAAGAATAACACCAGATTTAAAAAAAAAATGTATTCATCCATTAAATGATGTAAATTAAAGTAAGCTGTCAAAATGACAGCACAATAATGCCATCTTTGCAATATCACATACTGCAGCATAGTTAAATCATATCACTTTTGTGGAAGACTTACAGATGAGATCCAAGAAAAAATTGCTTTTGAAATGCAATTCTTTGTTAGTTAAGAATCATCATTGCTAGCCAGGATCCCCTACAAACACATAAAGCACAGAGTAACCATAATAAATCATGATAATTTATATCACAGCTAATTCTTGGGAAGGAGCGTCGGGGGTTATACTTCAGATACACTTCATATTATTCAAACTGTAATTATTTTCATTAAAATATAAAATTGCTTACAGCCGATTTACTTGAAACACACAGCATTGCACATTTAACCATGTACACAACAGGGCCACAAGAGTTCAAAATAAGTAAAGTCAAGTGTTAAATAACAGCACTTGACTCATACTTTTTAATTGCCTATCTTTGTAGACACAATCAATGTACTTTTAATATTCCTTTTTAGTGAAACATTGGACTAGCTTTTTCAATCATCATCATGTTGATTAAAAGTCAATGTCAAAATAAACTTGAGAAAATACTGTTAGGTGCTTGTAACTACAGCCTCTCTAATGGTTTGTGCATGTCAAGAGGGCAAATTTTATTTCAGGAGGAGAAAAGGAAATGCTTCAAGTTTGTGAGAAGGCGAGCGGTGGAAAGCTGAAGAGTTTGAACGTTTTCAAGTGTAATAATTTATAACACCACTCTCGCTCTAGTGCCTTTCTCTAACAATCTCAATGAGTTCTACAAACAGTAATTAATTACGGCCTCCAACACCTCTGCGAGGTAAATACAGGCAGTATGAGGTGCTCTTCATCCATCTGTGGAGCAGAGCAACCCTATGAACCCCTGGAAGACACAGGGGCTGCAGGAAAGCTTCCCTCTTCCACCGTTAGTCTTGAACAGGCTGTGATGGTACAGAGGATCTGTGCCTAATAGTTATATATTGGGTCTGACTTATTGCTGATTATCTGATTTTGCTGTTTATACAATCATCAGAGCAGCAGAGAGGCCAACCTGAGAGCAGTGCATTAGCGAGTTGGACCTACTCTACCCCATGGGCATGCTGTGCAGCTGATGGTGGGGTTCTGTCTGTTGGTTTTATTTTTTTTTAAACAGGTGAATGAAATCCACTTACTGGAGCTGGAATTGTGCTAATTGTCTTTTCTTTTGCACTTTAAACCTTTACTCCTTGAAACAAAACCAAGGAAACTCTGTCTCTTTGCATCATTTCTAGTAGCAGTGACTCGGGACAAAGGTGTGGTAAGGCAGAATATAAAGCTTCATGGCTGCGTTGAAAAAGGAAACATGAGCTTTATCAGCATACACGTTGCTCGCTTTGTGAAAGCACTCTTTCCTGAAGCTTCAACAATCTGCGCTAACTTAAAGGCTTGTCCAAGTCTGAGCAGGATCCAGAGTCTTAACGCAGTGACGGAGCCTAGTTAGGGCTCTTGATCTAAGCAGAACCAAAACACCTTAAATACATCTATCGCTATCAAATCTAAAGTCCGCTACTGAGTAATAAAATTTAGCCTAAAAACTGTTTTCCTGCAGGATCATCCCCCATTCACTGCAAAGGATGGGTTTGGCTGCAGAAATAAATCAAAGCTGGGGAGCTAACGAGGTCCTCAGCTGTTTGCTGCAGAAGTTATGTGACAATGGTGGATGATGCAGAGATTTCCCAAGAAAGAAAAGAAGAGTGAGTTTTCACTTGTGCAAATGGCCCCTGACGTCACCGTGAGTACATAGAGCTTGACTCTAGCCTATACTTTCAATAGTTTCACTAGAAAGTAATTCTAAAAATCTCCCCTGATGCATCTCTTGATGGCAGGTCTTGTCCATCCCTGCAGATACCATCAAGACCCTGGAAATCTTCTGTGGCACAGCTGGATATTTTTGTGTCTACAACAAAATTCAGAAGGGATGAAGGGCCCAGGCAGGTTGGCTGAAAACTCCTCTGCTGAAGGTATGTTTCCAGATGGCTTTTCCAGCAGCTGTTTCCCATGGCAATTCCAGGTGAGTTTTGAGTTCCTTTGAACCCAAGGCTGCTTCCTACATTTTGTGGTGCTTTTGGTGTCTGACATATTGCGCCTCTAATTTGCATTTAGTTTAAGACAACTCCATTCTTTCTAAGCCATGCAGGAGTGAATCCTCAGTGTACTGTGAAATCATAGTCCTTTTTGCCTTATTTCTCCGCAGGAGGAACAGTCCAAGTTATTTCTACGATGCTAATAAATGGAGGAACTGGTTGTCTCTGTCTTTATTATGTATCCTCACAAACTGGTGAGCCCTAGTAGCGCTGTACTTGGGGAACTAAGACACAGAGATTAGGGCTAAATCTCAGGGCTTAGCTTTCACAATACTAAACTTTTTGACGTCGAACTGATGTCAGCAGACAAAGCTGTTTTTCCCAGGTTTCCCATGCCTGTGGTGCAATAGTGCAGGGAGTGGAGAATGACGTTCAGCAATCTTCCTAGGGAATGAAGAGAAAAAATGGTTCTTGGGCAAGAAGGATCACAAAAACTCTCTGGCCTTGTGAATAAGGCATTGTTATGGAAGTGAAAAAGACATGTACACATTTAGCAGTGAAAGGGATCTGGACTCTAGCAGTAAGGCAGGGCAGTTGGTTGCCATCACTCTTTCCTGTCTATATGATAGCGAGCTTGAGCTGAAAAGGTTTCCTGTGCCATGGCCCAGAAGGGAGAGCCTGAGCTGAGCACTGTGGAGCCGTGCCCATCACTGATGGTTCTGGCCCAATGAAAAACAAGTTTGTGGAGAGCGCAAGCATTTCTGCGTATAGATGATAGCTTTCCTAGGGGAACCCAAAAGTCTCAGTGAGGCCTAAATCCAAAATATAAGACTCTAAATATCCTCGCAGTCTTTCATGAATTTCCCAAGCATAAGGTCTTCTGACGGAACAAAGCAGACCTTCAACTCCTGTGCTATGGACATCCTCTGTGCTGTCTATGCACTTGATTGGCAAGTGGATGCTAAATATAAGATAAATTTCCTTCCTATTTTTTCTGTTCCTATCATTTTTCCCCTCCGTTATATATTCCTCATTTTACATAGCTAGCAGTGGCCTTGCTAAAGACATCATAATCCTTCAGTGTGCACTGGTATATTCAATCAATGAACTTTGGATCCTGTGATGGATTGGGACCATCCCTTTTTAGGCACGAAAGGACATTTTGTCCTGTCAGTTACATGTAAACAAACCGTGTGTTACTTCATCCCTTCCACCATTTGTTATTTTTAGAACCTGCACAATGAGATACTAAAATAGAAGAAAATAGGTAAAGGAGTGGAAAGCAGTTGAATTATATGACATTGTATGAGATACCAGTAATCTCCACAGGAATGTAACTTTTTTAGTTCAAGTTGACATTTAAATTGCATTTTGTGCTGGAAAGAAAAGTCAGTGGGAGAAGAGGAATATCAAATGAAATAGTGGCACATGTGGTGAGTCACATTTGCTATTATTTTGTAAGTATTATAAAAATATATCAGATTTTATTGGAATTGACAGAAAATTATTAAAAATTTGAGATAAACTTTTCCTTTGGTAAACCGTACCTTACAGATGGCACATCAGAGAAAATTCTCTTCTTGTTAAGAAATCAAAACAGTTCAGGGAACACGGCAGCATCAGTATAATAATAGTTGACAGGTAGAGTGGCTGTGAACAAACACCCATATCATGGTATCTGAGATACCATATTTTCCCCACTAAAATTAAACTATGATATATCTTTGACAATGCTATGTTAATTACATGCCAGCGTTTGCTTCAGTTTGGCTTGATACTGCTTTACTTTCTTCACTAGTAGGTCTTTTTTGGAGTTTACCAGGGACGTTTGGTTAGAAACCTCTTTCCACAGGTACTTTCAAATTCACCCCAAGCCGAGCTCCATCATCTGCTGAGGGTAAGTTGGACACAGATAGGAGAGGCAAGTGAAATGCAACCCTGTAGTAACTCTGCTGCTTGACCTATGTGTTTGTGGTGACAGCTGTGCTCTTGAATTTCACTGCATTTAATCTCAAATTATGTTCTATGCCTAATGTGACAATGGCCGGGAAGGATTAAACATCTTTGAAACTAACTGCATGGATTCAGGACAAAAGGATTTTTATGATGCTAATTTGTTATTTCAGTATGAAACCAAAGTGATAGTAAAATTGACAAACTCCTAACATAAAATACTGGCAAAAAAAGTAGTTACCAGGCTATAGTTACATTTGTCAAAACCCCTTGATTAAATTGCTGTTTAAAGCAATAGCAGCTACAATTTATATTACAGTATATTGCACTTTTATACACAATAGAGGATTAGACAAAATATCATGTGTCAATGAGTGCCACTTCAAGTCAGGTAATTAATTCTATAATAAATTCGTATCTGTGGTATTAGACAATTTCAAAGTTAGTGCATTGGTTTTTCCCTATAAGGCTTAAATTATACATGACTATTCTCCCGCTGACTCCCAGCCTCCCCACCTTCTGCAGGTGTTTTTGTGGGGAATAATTCCCTAGATTTAGTTTGACCTAAAAAAACCCAGAAAAACCCAGAAAATACCTGATTCATTCATTGAAGGACTCTGCTTCCAGATGGGTTCAGACACTTAGGCTGTTACTGTTAGGCTTTCCAGTGTGTTTAGAGAAATGCTAGAGCTGCTATAGCTTTCTAAGTAAAATAGTAATTCCAAAAATAAAAGAAGGGCTCTTCTACCTCTTTTTCTCTTTCTCTTGCCATGCCATTACTGGGGGAAAACCTCCATTCGTTCTGTACGACAGAGATAATTACATTCTGATAGTTTTAATGAATTAATTTATATAGAAACGTTAGTTCTGACAGTCGAGAACAGGCTGAAGCACATGGGTAGCGATGAGACTGAAAGCTGTGCTGCATATATACAAGCGCACAAGCAGCATCTAGACTAATTCTTCTTAAACTCCTTAAATTGTAGCCTGCAATGCACAGGAAGCTTTGCAGTTGCTCTCTACTTGCAAATGTGAGGGGGAAGCAAAATTAGCATAGATAAAAGTAAACCTAAAAGATATGTATCTGTGCTGGTATGCAGCATTACAGGGTCAGTGAAATCATTCAAAGCAGTGGGCTTAGATTCAGCACATTCAGAAGGTAAAACGTTGGAGAGAAACAGAGAGAAGTGAGAATGATGCAGTAGGAAGAAAACAGAAATACTGAATAAAACCAAAAGCTTTTCAAGATTACTACTTCCAGTGAGGAGGAGTGTCATGAGAGCATGGGGAAAAAAAGGCCTGCAGATCCCTATTTTTGGTGATGCTAATCAGCACTGTGTTATCTCCCAGAGCTGTCTCCTTCCCCGATGCTCCCACAAGCTTTTGCTCATTCTTTTGTGTCACAGGTAGGGCCCCGGAGCACCCAAGGGCGTCGGACCGCTGCTTCCCACAGCAGCAGCTTTCTGCTCTGGGCAGGACAAATGGCTGGGGCGTCATCAACTGGCTCTTCCAAGCCAGTTCCTCTTAGACATTGTCTTTCAGCCTTCAAAAACAAAACATCATGGATAAAAGAAGCCTCCAGACATAGACCTGGTTCCCTGAACGCCCCAAATATAATTGTTGTCTTTACTAGTGGTTTTTTTTTTTTTAGTGAGAGTTTCTCCATTACTGTGAAAATGGTACCAGAGAAATCAGAAGTGTATTTTCTCATTAATTTAGCAAATATAAATCAGGCGTTAGTGATCAGGTGGAAAGAAGATGCCAGGTCCAAAGTACGTTCAAGGCAATGAGATTTCTTCCCTTGACATAAGTGAATTCTGGATTAAACATTTGGAAGTATAGGCTGAAATACAGCACAATGTAGAGGAGAAATGTCAAGTTTGATTGCTGTTGGAAACGTAAGAAAGCAGTGCTGCTGATCCAGAGGCTGAGGCAGGAGCTGAGAAGATTAAGCATGGAGATGACAAGCTATTCTGGCTCAGGGAGCCCATTTGAGGTTTCTCCACGTGCCATTGCCCAGACCCCAATCTCCTCCTTTATGCTGCCTCTACACAAGCCGCATATTTATAAAAGAAAAAGAGCATTATCATGGTCTTTTGCAGCAAACAGAAACGAAGTGAAACTGAAAAAATATGAAAAAAAAACCCAACAAAGAGCAACGCAAACCACCCTTCTCCCAGCTACCTAGTGTGTCCACGCTCCAGAGCAGGGCTGATGCAGATCAGAGATGGACCAACTCCAGAAAGATTTGCTAAAGCCCAGAAAAAATGGGATAAGGATCTGACTCACCACTTCCCCTGGTTTTTGAAAAACCTAAGCTATATGGCTGGGGCTTTGCAAATCCAATCCAACCCCTTCTTCCCACCCCTGTGTCGGCTCAGCCACGCGATCCGAAGCGAGCTGTTCTCATGAATCACAGGGACAGTTGACCACCATTCTCAACTGTGTTCTGTCTTACACATTTGGTACAAAGAAAAAAAATAATAATCCATATCCCAGTTTTATGAAGACACAAGCACATACACAGTAATGCTTGATCTGAAGCCAGCTAATGGAGAGGATATGTTGAAACCACCAGGCATATTGTTATGAGGAGAACAATAGATATTGGCAACATTGTTTGATCCATGTGCCAAGGGTAAAATTAAAGCCGTATGTTCACCCCATCAGACACAGATTGTGGATTGATGTTTACGTAAACAAAGGGTCTGTTAAACCGTGTTATCATTTTCTTCTTTCGGCTCTCAAACTTCTAGGCCAGGTACATCAATAAACTGTTTTCTAGAAGAGCCAGGAAGAACCACAGCAACAGCAACAGTTACACGAGACCTTGGTTGATTACTATGGGGATATATAATAATGTCTTTTCTTCCCTTAACCTCTTAGAATAGCAGCAATCGGAGCCAACCCCTTTATTCTTGCAGGGAAAAAATCCTCTATAAAGTGCCTACAGATTTTTCAAGAGAGCCTGGGGACCAAATAAGAAATAAGCTGTAGGGAAAGTTTTCCTATTTTCTACCTGTGTTACCCAGCATCCCTACCTCTTCACCGCTGCTTGTGGCATTGTTAAAGCAATTGGTAGAAAATGAATCTGGAAAATTTCCCAGTGCGTACAGCTGCCCTTTTAACTTACACCTCACCAACCCACCCTAAGTCATGTAACCGACATGTGGTGTGCTTTCCTCTGGGAGCTGCAGGAGCACAAATACAGCTGTGCATATCTGGCACACTGGGTTTTTGATTTCATATTTGCTTGCTGGCCAGATAGCAGTGAGGTTTCAGGGAAGAATCACCCATTTCTGTCTTAAAGAATAAAAGAGAAAAAAAAAATCATTCAATGTTTTATCATATTTGCCTCCTTGCCATCATCCAAACCTTCCAATAGGAATATACTACAAGCTGCTTGTGCTTTACTGAGCTGTGTACATAGGGCCCTTTTGGGGATTCATGATTATTGCTGGACTTCATGGAATTTTATAAAAATTATTAGTAGTTCTGGGTGCATTGAAAAACTTTCACTTTTTTTACTTTGATGGATAGGTTACTTATCTATAGAATTACCAAAATTTCTCAATTTAAGAGGTAATAGGGGAACCCTGATGTATTTGCTTTTTTCTTTCTTCCTTTTGGTGTTTCTTTTTTTTTTTTTTTTTTTTAAGAGTAGCTGCTATATTTTGATAACATTCAGGTGTGGCCATGCTGGTTCAGAGCATCAGTCTGGGACTATACACATCTCCAGCTACATCAACGCAAAACCAGAATTAGATATTTATAAATGACTACATCTTCAGTTTCATTGTGAAAAATACCAAAGTCAAAGAGTTTATTAAAAAACTTGTAGCAACAAATTTTCTCAGTAAAGCTCTGCTTTAGAAAATGCATACAGCAGTTTTCAGAGTTATGTCTGTATTGCTCGTTGGCACCGATGCTTTTGGCAGAGATGACTTGCAAGAGAGAGTCTGCTAGATCTTATAGGTCCTACCAAAGAGAGTGCTTTGAAAACAGGCAATCACAGGTACTGAAAAGATGTATCATCATCATTTTACTCTGGCAGTTAGCAGGAGGACTGATCACTAAACTGGTCTAATTCGGCACTTCTCAATCACTTGCAGAGATGAGAAAGTTGTTGGAGAGATATCACTGGAGGCTCTGGGATTTTCTTCTGAAGTCATTCTGAATTAGCTGCTAATGGGGAGCTTTCTTTGATAGCTCTTTTATAATTAAATGCAGCTGGATGGAAATCAACCACAAAGGGAACTCAAGTTTGTTTATCATTACTTCTGACTTTGTTAGCAGATGTTTTCTGAGTACCATGGTAGCTTGTTTAATTTGTCTCTGTGTAATGTGAAGCAGGTAAACTTTGATTAATAAACTGACAAGTACATTCCTCAATTTATTTTAGAAGTTTCCATCTATGTCTGTTATAACACATATGCTAAATCCCAAAAGAAAGAAAATAACTGTGTTTGATTTTTGCTGTTATTTTTAAGGCTAAGGTCAGATGAAAACGTGCTTGTTGGTAACATAGCCTTCACCTTGTAACGGACACAATCACTTGTAAACTTTTGCCATGTGTGAAAACTGCACATATTGCATTCCCACCGGGCTATTCTGTGTTAATTGATGAACAAGCAGCCACCTTAGTTTACAGGTTATGTGTTTTTATGTTAATTACATTGGAAATAGCCTTTATTTTTGGGCTTAGTATATGCTCACCCTTGCTAACTGTGGTGGACTACTGTATGTCCACAGTAGTGCGTAAGTGATTTTATATTTGTTGAAATTTTATATTTGATACCGCCAGTAAACAGTTATCTTAGAAGAATGTGTAAAGGTGCAAATACAAACGATTGAACTTGAACACTTAGACGCCCTTTTTCCTAAGCAAGACCTCTCCATCTACATGTGAAAATCCTGGCCGTAACCCTTATGCTGTGCAGATTGAATGTCCAGTGTGTTAGCTGAAAATTCTGTGCTGTCCCAAACAATATTTTAAATTAAATAGATGGTCCACTTCCTGCAAAGTGTTTCAGATTAACAACTTGGGAATAGTTACTAAAACTGTAATACATACGCAGCAGTTGGTTCCCATACATAAGATGAACAGCTTCTTTCTTATCTTCCTTTCTGTATTGTGTGTTTTCCTTCCTTCTCTCTCTCTCACTTATTTATCTGCTTCTAATCTGCGAGAAAATTATTTCTGCCTCTGTCTAGTCTGATCTCCTACATTGCAGAACTTGACCCTACCTCAATTTGTAGCATTTATTCACTTCTTTTTTTTTATCTGCCCTTTCTAACAGCGAGGAGTTGGACATCTGCTGCACATCATGACGTAAAGTGTGGAGCATCAGGCATTCGTAGCTGTCCCACCATTAAGTGAAGGCTGTCCTCCTCACCCTGCCCATGTCAAAGCAACCTCCCCGGGCTCTGCGCACCAATTTGGGCACTAGCCGTCGCTGGCTGGGTTTATGGAAATGAAGGGTTTACAAATGCATGATTGAGGGGAATAAAACAGCATTGGCTTCGTAGATACAGGGATGTGAGGGTGTCGGGCAGAGCTGGGACCACCTCATGTTCAGGTGAGATGAAATTGCGTTACCTCAGCCTGATTATCAGTTTGTACTGTCATCCCTTCTGGATATTTCTAGTCTTCAGAGGAAAACATGGTCTTTTCTGGGTACTTGGTGTCCTTCTCATTCCTGGTACTTGAACTACATACAGGTTCACAGTTCTTCATATTTGTTATAAACAGCCTATTTGTTGTTCCTTATTCTGTAGCTTACGAAGTTGCTTTTTAGTAATTACTTGGTACATTTTTTTAAATGGACTTAATGAGTCAGAAATAGAATTGACAACGAGTCTTGCCTTTTAGCGCAAACATATTGAAATGAACTTTTCACAACTGAAAATCCCTGTTACCTCCCCTGCTAACAGAAATACATTTTCTTATGAGATTCTTTGTGCTTCTGAAGACTATTGAGGCTCTTTGATAGCAAAGTGAAATACAAGGTTGCAGCAAGTTAAGAAGAGGGAGAACCTTTTTGAAAGCAAAATCATATCTAATTCAGCAGACCTTGTCCTGCTTGGTGGTAGTTTGGTGCAGTCAGCTGTGAACCAGCACTAGCCGTGTACCTCCTGCCCATAGCGAGTGCCCGAAAGTCAGCAACTAATTGCTGGGTGGCTCCAGTTTCAGTGACTTGGACACCTGAGACCATGGCCCTGGGAGGGGAGGGAAACCTGACCACTGGGACGGTGGCATGTGCTGCTGTCTTACTGCAGTGATGGGATCTATGGGGCTGAGCTAATATTTTGACTCCAGGGAAATGTAGGAAGTGCTGGAAGATGATGTGTGGGAAAAAAAAAAATAATTCCTGAGTCATGGTTTTTCAGAGCAGAATGAGGCACGAGATAGTAAATACTAGATTTTTTTATTCTGCCTTTACATTTCTGTGATGGGGTAGCACTGTAAGCTCTCCTTACAAAACCCAGAGTTACGGGATTATCAGAACCATAAGGTTTTCTGTATATTCACGATACAAGAAGCAGATTAAAAAAGGCTCTACTATTTGATGAGCAGCTTCCTGCATATGGAAATCCTAGGTCACCTTGCTGTTCCTTGCTGTCTAAAGCCTGCTATTAGGTTTCTGCAAGGAAAACGTGTGTTTTGCTACAGTTTTAAGGACAAAGACGGTAGAACTGAACAGTGCTGTGATATGCCAAGAAGTCGAGCGCCGAGCCCACGCGGGTCACTGGGGAGGGTCATCATGAGCCGGTCAGGTGGTGACTGCCGAGATGGTTTTGTTTGCAGCGTTTTCACACGTATTTATTCAATAAGGCTTTTGTTTTACTGAAACTGAGAAACACTATACGGCATTATCCTGATTTTGAAGTGACAGTGCCAAGGGGACTTCAGCAAAGGATTTGAAGGCAATTGAATCTGAAAAGTAAAGCTTTGTGATTGCTTAGTTATTTTTGAAGCAATGCTTACATTTAAGATTTATGTACAAAACCAGACTATATCAATAGTAGTGAAGCGGTTTCAGGCCAAGCCTTTTTCAAAGAAACTTATGAACAGAAGGTCACTTCAGAGTTCTTTCTTCTCTTGCAAAGAGACAAACACAAATCCCACCTCGCTGTATTTGTATAATATAATACATTATTATGCTGCTGCATTTAGTAAGTGCTTGTACTTCCACAAAAATATCTAGAGCTTTATTCTTGATTATAGTGCACTGCCAACTGCAAGCAAAAGCAATTGTTATCTTTAGAGTTCCGGTGACCTATTAGGAAGATATAAATTGTGACAAGATTTTTTTTCTCTCTGTAAACTTCTGAAGCCTCATACAGTCTCTAAACCCCATCTTAAAAATACATAATACAGAGACTTTGTTGAATCCTCTGATGATACTACAATATTGAATCATCTTTATATAATTATGCTGGTGAATATAAAGTATCATTGTTTTCAGTATCTGTCATGAAAGCTGTTTTGACCTTCAGATTAAAGGATCCATATGGATTTTCAAATGAAAAAGTTGGAGCTCCTGTTTAAAAACTAGAGCTCCAGTTCGGCATGCAGACATCAGATGCGCTTCCACTTGAAAAAACGCAATTGTACCAGCGTATATCCCGTCTGAATTTTTCTCCTGGGTAAACTCTTATAAATGAGTGCGTCGTGCATAATGAGGATTGGAGGTTAGCTGCTTCCAGTGAATTCCTTTTCAAAGTGCGAGAAAGACGCAGAGCAGCAAGGAGGAGAAATCCATTGGTATTTGAGCTCTGTAGGATGAAGAGGTTTGCTGCTGGGGGAAGATCAAGAGGAGGCAGTAGGAATATTTTGGGCACTTCTGAAGGAGAGATGGAGACCATCTGGTAGAGAGGATGCTTAAAGGAAGAATGCCAGGACAGAGATAAAAGTAAAGGGAAAGGAAATAGTGACTGAGGAACATCAAAGAGCGAGGCTGACTATAGAGCAGAAATGAAGAAGAAGCAGTGACCCAACATAGGCAAATCATAATACAAATGGTGGCACCGGGCAATGGATCCATATGACTCTGTGAAGGCTCAGGGGAAAAGCTCAGTGTTTTAATTTCAGGAAAGTCTCCAGGAAAGTGGTGTTGACATCTTTGGAAGGCTTATAATTTAAAACTGATGCAGTAAGCAGGGTTCCTGCTGTTTCAGAAATACTGTCCTGGAGCCTAATCCAGATACTGTCACTATAACAGAATTTAAAATGGAGAGATGCCAAGAAGAATGTTTCTTCCCTCATCAGCATCAGCATCTTTTCATTTGAATGATTTTAAGGGTATTAGAAGTTTCCGTTGAATTGCCTCCTAAGGCTCATGTCCTGAAGCAGTGGTTGATGTGTGGTCCCTCTCTGTGTTGAGCTGGAGCTGATCTCATGTGAAAAAGGGAGATGCTGGTTTTGCTTTGCTTCTGCTGAAGGAGAATAGCTATTGGCCAGTCCCCTTCTCCTGCCAAAGCCTGCAAAACATTTCTGTCACTGGAATTCCACTGAGAGTGAAACTATGGCAATCCCTATGGTTCTGGATAAAGCAACACAGGGTAAAAAAGTCTGATAATCCCTTGTGCCTTGGTTCTCTTGTGCATTGCATCTCACCAGCCCTAAAGTCAGAGAGTTGGGGCAGGGGATAAGTGTAATTCTAAAGACTCTGCTCCTGTCTCTCTCCACCTTACTTCTTCCATCTGCCTTTAAGAGGAGACTTTCTGCAACCTAGAGGAACTGTATTTTTTGGGGTAAATGCCTTTGTGGATTCAAGATCAAGGCCTGAAATAATCTCTTGGGGTTTTTTTTCTTTTCTTTTTCTGAACAGAACAGGTATGTTGCTTTTTGCTGAAGTCAGTCCAAGGAAAGAACAAGAAGAAAGTACTTCCAGAGGGTGATTAATCCCATCTTAAAGCAAGCGTGTAAGACAGGTAGGATAAGTCTCTCTCTGAAAATGCCAATCTGTCACCACTATCTGTAGAAGGAGTCTTCATGAGTAGCTTAGAGTAGGTGTTTGACTTTTACACAGTTAAATTTAGATGAGATGATTGCCACTTTTTAAGTCAGTCAAAGTATTTGTTTATCAATGATTAACCATAATAGATTGAAAAGTTGCAAGAGATAACAGTAAAAATATAATGCCATTGATAGAGATGTCACATAATAAGAAATAACAGTAACGACAATTGCAGATGGTTAACATTTACATTCCCTATTGTTTTTATTTTACTGTTAAATCTTCCCAGATTTTAGTTCTTGTTTGATCTGAAGAAGGAAAAATTTGCCTCTGCTTTGGTGTAAGCAAAAACTGCTGAAATATTTGTAGGATAAAGAATTGATTTGTCCTGGAAATGTCAATTCTTATATGTAGGGTCATTAATCCATAAAACGAATTTGCAAACATTTATAAGTTTCCTTTAGTATTGTTGGTGTTTTACTTGACATGCTTCTGACTGTTCTCTAAATGAAGATTGTACTCAGAAGAACCTGCAAGGCATGCACTGGCGGTTTGCAGGACTTGGTTTTGCATGCGTCTTGACCCCATGTATACAGTCAGTTACACTGAAATAAACACACTTGTCATTTAAGAAAATTAATCATATTTCAGGCTGTTACCCAAGGGTTTCATCAGGTACGATGCTTTCACTAGTCATAATCATGTCGCAAAAGTAAATACATAAAAACACTTTTCCTATACAAAAATGAATTCTTGACTATAGCCTAATTTACAGAGTAGATAAAGCTTGCAGAAAATGAGTAGATGCTCAGAAGTTTCAGAATATTGGGATACTAAGAATTTTAAACGAAGTTGGAAAAAGCATATGGTATATATGGACGGGAAATCCTGTGGTAGTTTTGATTTTACACAGAAAAAAAAGTCGTTGCTTAGGTTCATAAATCTGTTGTATGCGGTATTCAAATAGAGATTTTCACGATCTTAGTTTTCCTCTTTCTTTAAAATGTTGCTTTCAAGTACAGCTGGGCCCATACCGCAAGTTTGGGATCCAGATTTGGATTTGGACCTGACATTCATCAGAGAGTAGGCATGTTTGAACCTAGCATCTGAGGTCAGGCTCTGGTGGAATTAACAGCCTACTGCAAAGGTCTGGATTGAGTCCATCTCCCCCATATTTCAAGGCATAGGTGTGGAAAATGCAAGGATTTGATTTGACCTGGTCTCTAACTTTAAGATATTTAAATTTTAAAATGAAAGACTTTTAATGAACTTGGAGGCTATGATTATTGTTGTGCCTGAAGGATGAAATTGCATATGGGGATCCAATGCCCTAAGTGCTGTTGGAGATTATAACAAGAGGCAGGAACTGCCTAAAATAGTTTCCAACCTAAATACTTGTCCAAGGTCAATAAGTGTACCTACGACAAAGTACTCAGATCCCTGATTTATAATCCAGTACTTTTACCACAATACGGTTTTCTAAGTACAATTCTTGACCTGTTCCTAGAATAGCATATAATACATTAATAAAACTGTACACCTAGATGCAGAAAGAGACTTAGACTGCAAGTGCTCCGAGTTCCTCTTTAGGCTGTGAATCCCTCATATTTCCGAGATTAATGGCTTCTAATCCGTTTTTAAATGTTCCATGTGGATAGTGAAGGCGTAACTATCAAAACACTGTAAAATCATAATGTCTGTGTAGCTATAAATTACTGTTTTCAAAAAGAGCTGGAGGTCTCCAACTTATTCCTAAGTGCAAAATCTTAGATAACATAAAACTGCTCAAAAATGACTAGAAGCAAGTTTTCTGGCTTTTGCCAAATGGAAGACAGTTGTGGGTCTGCCCACTAACTCCATAGCAGTGTCCATACCGGTGATGCGGAAACTAGTCCTAAACAGTATAGATTCAATAGATCGAAAGTGTTTCAGATCAGAGATTAGTTGAAAGAACTGAGGCTTTTTTCATACTTCTCTGATATGCCTCTCTTATTTTTCATTTGTCAAATTCTGAACTGCTTCGTACCAGAGAGATGTTGACGGTGAATTCAACTGATGGTAAAGTACTGGTTCCATGACTGAAGGTTTAAGCAAAAAATGTTGAAGGAAGGTATTGGCTTAGAGTATTTTCTTAGGCCAAATATGTACTGGGCATTTCAGAAAGCAGGTAAAAGAGAACTTCCAACTCCCTATTATTTGAGTTAAATACAAATGCAACAATTACTTTTAAGGAAGAAAAAGATGCATGATTTAAAAGATCATTAGGATACTCTTTTGTGGGGCGCAGAAAAAACCTTTACAGATGTTATTGGCTCTTTGGGGTTATACTAAAATAAAAATTTGGAGAAGTGCCTCATTTGAATTTATACTCCCTTTGTGGTCCATCAAAAAGGATTCATCTCCTGTTCAAATGACTAGTCAATATGTTAGTCAGATCAAATACCGCTAATAAGATGCTAAAAATGCTTCTGAGGAACAGGGGGATTTCTTTAACAAGCCATAAAGTGCTTTTTAATCCATTTCTGACTTGTTAAGTTCTTTGTGATTCTCACAACTGTTCCATCATGACGCAGTTTCAATCCTTCGTGCAGAAGGAAAAAAATCAAGGTGTAAATCAAGGGCAGTGCATAGATGTTGCTTTTCCTCTCCAACTGTTCCCAAAGCCACTGTGGTCCTCGTTGTACTTTCCTATCTCACGTCTATTTAAGACACTGGTGCTGGTGGGTGTTTTGGCTTGATAAAGCTATATTTAATGACATTGCCAAATCATAGAGCCTAAGTTTTGTTAAAGATCCAAAACAACATAAAAGAATGAAACCTTGTTGCCTCACTACAACAGAGGTAGGAGACTTTGAAGAAGTGCTCCTGGTATACTGAAACAAGGAAAACCTGGCTTCTCAGCTGCTTTGCAAACAGTGCTCTCTCCTGTGCTTTCAAGAGCTATCTGCTGAGTTATCTGTCTGAGAAAAGTGGCCAAATCTTGCAGTTTTGCTGCAGACACAGCCTCAGCTGCATGGGGCCCTGGGACGTAGGAGTTCTCCAGATATATCCTTCTAACAGCGGAAAGAAATGCTGAATAGATGAAGATACTATGAAGAGGCTGATGAGAGGGTGTTGTTTTGCATATCTTCCTGGTCACATCAGCAGAGCAAAATTCTTCTGTAGTTTAGCTCCAAGTTTATAGAATGATCCTTAACATTTGCCTGATACCCAGGATGCGTTTCCCACCATGGTGATGTCAGTGGTAAAACCCCTCAGCCCGGTTTCTTTCAGTTGAAATTTCATATCCCTCACTCCCATTTCCTTTTTTTTTTTTTTTTTCTTTTTTTTAAAAAAACCTAAACATATCTAAGTTTTGGGATCTGAGCTACAGTTAGAAAATAAATGCCTAATTAAAAAAAAAAAAAAAGGAAAAGCGTTTCTGATGAGGGTTGTTTTCCTTCCTGACTTTGCACACCTCTGACTAAGTCAAACTTCATAATCCACTACCAAGTCTTTGGAGATAACCCTGAAAATCACATATGAAATCCCCCTTATGACTTCTTTTATTTGCTGAAAGCACAGTGCATCTGACCATTCGTGTAATTTCTGATTGATTGAATTTGTAGCTGATGTTGTAATGTACTGCGTACAAGTTTATCTCTAAATTTTGTGTGGAGTATGGGGCACCATCCCATAACTTATGCTTTATTCAATAAAAGTAAATGAGTTCATTCATGAAAACAAGTTTTGTGGGATTAGGCCTGTGAATACCAACCATTTGGGACTGAGAAAATAAATAGTAACGTTTAATAAATATACAGTGCACTAAGACTATATTTATTAGTCTTTTGACATTTTTATCTGGCTCCTATAAAGAAGTCTTTGGAGCTGGGACAACAACTGGTGCAGGTAAATTTCCTACATTGTGAAAGGATCTGGTATTTAGTTTATGGGAAGCAGGCCTGAGCAGATGTGAAAAGTTCAAATAAAGGAAGGCCAGATTAAACGCACTTTTGTGGCTGGAAAATCAAAACAGATGTTATTATTCAACCACAAAAAAATCTATGTGCACTTAAGTAGCATTAGGTGTCTGATCAGTTACTTTTTTTTTTTTTAGTGAAAATAACAAAACTATTATAAAATTGCATAGGCTGATAAAATGCTTTAAAATGTTACCAATGGACTGAATAGTTTGGTCTTCTAGCTAATGGGAAGGAGTAGAACCAAAGTGGTTCTTACAAGTTCTATAGAAATATGAGTGTTTTTTCAAGGGAGAATCAAGAAAGGAAGGTACAGACACTGGAGGAGGAACGAAAGTGAATTGACGCTCGTCTCTGAACCCTTGATGTATATCAGAGAAATAATGATTTAAGATGGATGCATTTTACAGCTGTCCATGATCTTTTCTGGAGACCTGCTCATATGAAAAGGTTGATCTTGGCGGAGGATGACAGGTGCTGGAGGTCCTCAGGAGCCCTTGACAGCAAGCAAATATTTGCAGGGTGTGAATGCTGGCAAATAGTTTTACAAATTACTTCTAATTAAAAGAAAATGCAGTCTACATGCAGAAATGTGTATATTAAAGAAAACAGCTCAAATAAATGGAATAGCACAGGAGGACTGAAGTTGGGTGTCTGTAAAAGCCAGCTCATGTAGGCAATGGAAAGAATGTTTTTCTGGAAAAGATGACGTGATTTGCAGGGATTTGTTTGTTAGCCTGGCATGTTTTTGCTCTTGGTACAGAGCTTTTCTGCTCTTGCTTGCCGGGAGTCAGAGGTAAATGAAGAGTAGTTCGTGTTGACTTGGTGGGGTTGGCAGGCCTTCTTAAATATGTCAGATAAAATGGGGAGCTGCTGGCCATTGCTTCCCTGTTCAGGGGGAAATGGCGTCTAAGACTTTAATATCTCAACAATGGCAAAAGAGAGGACAAAGCTGCAGTCCATTTTCGTTGGAATTGTTTGAGTCGCTGCATGAATACCGAGGTTTTGCATGTTTGGGAGGATGTTGTGTAACAACAGAAATTTCTCCTGTCCACACTGTCGTTCAGTAATTGATCATTGCTTGCCTGCTTTCAGCATCACCAGGTCTCATCTCCGTGGACCTCCAAACTTACTTCTAGGCTACCCTTTCAAATCTGCTACTTTTCCAAAGGTGAAATTGCCCAGCACTGCTGAAGTGTCTGAACCCCTCGGTATGGGCAGTACGTGGGAGACGGAGTATTGCGACGTGAGGTTTCTCCCCAGCCCTTCTGCTTTCCTGCAGTATTTCTGGGGAAAAGTCAGGTAAATCTGCTCTGAACTCATCTGCAATCCAGAAATAAGAGAGGTATAGCCAAAGGATGGCCATCCTACCACGTAATTAGGACTAACAGCTTTGCTCAGTGAACCTATAGCTCAGTTATTCTCTGTGTGCACGTCCCTCTGACCCATTTTTTGCTGTGCAATGTCCTCTCTCACATATTAAGACTACAGGGCATTACCTTTTAGCTTAATCTAAAGATTGTTGCAGCTAATTTGGGCTCTGCTCTGGTCCTGAAGCTCCATGATTACTAGCAGTCAATGATAACTGCTCTCAGTATCTAGGTGGTTTTAGAAAGAAAGAGTTGTAGCTCCTTGGTCACACAAGTCGTCTTTACTTTTCCCTTACTTATTTAAAGATGCAGCAATGCCGAAGGCCGCACCTTTCAGAAAGGTGACTACTTCGCAATGATTCATATAGTTGTTAACCAGTTGTTCCTGGGAAGAGTGCAAAACTGAAAAACCCCACTGAAAATGTGATTAAATGTTAACTCTAAAGGTGATCGGCTTTCAGGCAATGTCAGGCTCCTAAAAGCCAAATCCAAAAGGTTTTTAAAGGTCTAACATTCCTATTAAAGTCTGTGCTTTAGCGATTTAAATCCAATTGAAATACAGTATAATTAAGACTTTCAAGACACTTGGGGTTTATTTCTCAGAATTGCTTAGATGACCTATAGGCAACTTTCAGCATTTTCAAGGGACTATGTAATTTTAAACCCCTGAACGCTGCCCATTTCTACCAGGGACCTTAGCAAGCCTCTGTAAAAATGCATATTCCTTAAGAAAAAAGTATCTTCTGTGGCTTCAAGACGCAGCTAATATTGCCTCTTCTCTCGAAAAGATCCTTCCTGTTCTCAGGGAGACTGTTGTTTGGATATTGCTGTGGGAAAAGGTGGGAAAAACATGACGTGGGAAAAGGAGAAGGGACCCTTTGCCTTCTTTCCTAATGTGGATGCTAAGTATCTCACTGATGCAAAAGGGTCGGAGAGAGCAAAATGTGTAAATAATTTAATAGGGAAAAGAATTGTAAGATAGCAATTCACCAGAGTAAGGACAATAGCGTACAAAATGCCATAAAAGATAATAGGCTTATAAGAATTGGCATGTGTTAGTGATTATGCAATCATTCATTTCCCACAGATTTCTTTTTATAGGAAACTTCGGAAAATCCCTAAAGAACTGACCGAGTCATTTAACCACAACAGGTTTCTTTTCAACATGGCTAGGAGTGGGCGATAAATATTTTCACATATTTATGCACTGATGGCTTTTTTTAAACTGCTGGAAGCGGTGGTGCAGAAGGCGGCAGAGGACAGTGGCTCAGCCCCACGTTGAGTGGGTCCTCCTCCTGCCACCCGCCGTGTGGGACCAGGCGGCAGAGATCCAGATGGGAAGGGACTCGTGTGGTCGGGAGCTTCGAGGTTTGGTCCGTGCCTGATGCGGCAGGCGCTGGGGAGGCTGAGGAGGGGGATTTCTCCTCCAGAGAGTGTTTCCAGCTCTGGGCTGGATGCAAATCCCTCTGGCTTGCAGCGAGCAGCTGAGTTCTCCTCGGTCACTGGCAAAAGTAGTCATTTGCTTTCTTGCTGTCATAGACTGTTTAAATACTTGTATTTCTGACAACAGTTTTCCTTCACCACTGGGATAACGAAAACAAGACCTTGATCCGCACTTCTGAGTTTCTTAAAGACTTTTCTTTTTCTTTTTTTTTTTTTTTTCTTTTTAAACAGGTTATTTTCCTTGTAGTCTTCAGAGCAGTTTCTTAAAGCTTCAAAATGTTCCTGCTGCTTCAAGATGTGCTGCCTCGCTCCAGGGAGGCCCTGACTGACCCCAGTATCCTTATGTGCGTATCACCTATCTCAGACTCTCCTTCTGCTAAAGCATCTCTAACCTGAGCAGCTGCCGGGGAGGTGGGGAGGCTGCTCCCCGCTTCAGCTCCTTCCCCTTCCCGGGGCTGCTCTGCTGACGTTGGCAGCCCTTTGCCCGGGAACAGGGAACCTGCTCGTTGCACTTTCTCATTGCATATGCTCATCTATGACTTCACCTCATGTTGGCATTGTCCAAGTAATACTTTTAACAGGGTGCATTGCACAGGAGCGGGCAACGCGCTTTGCTCCGCTCAGCCCTGTGGAGCAAACACGCCCAAGCCGCGGTGGTGGTGACTGCCGCCCTGCAAGGAGAAGGTGGGCAAGTTTATGGTGTTTCTTGGGGCTGGGCGCACCTGCGGCACCAAAATATGGCATCCTGGCTCAGAGTAGGCAAAATGGGATTAATCATACCTGTCTCATAAGAACTTTCAAGCATGAATTTGCTGGTATCACTCAAATGATCTTAGTTCTGTGCAAAGTGTTATTCCTGCTCCTATATAAGTAGCAGTATGAAAGGAGAATGGGCGAAAGACTTTGTACTCTAAATCACTTTAAAAGACCAAAAAATAAAACCGGTTGGAGGATCCGGATCTGCCTTGTGGTTCAGCTTTCAAATCCAGAATTCTGATGTCTGAGAGATGTCATAAATCAAAGCCATCCACCAGGTTACAGACATCTCTGAATATCAAACAGTTTATGATTTAAAAAAAAAAAAAGGCACCCATTAAATCCTGCAAGTAGTTAAAAACAGTCATTAAGAGCATTTGCAAATATTTATCTTAGCTTAAGTTAGATGGACGCAATTTTGATTAGGCCATGATTTTTTTTTTTTTCTTTTAACTACATTACTAAGTCAGCTATGAATAGTAATGTTTTCATTTTTAAAATACATTGACTCCCTTCTCGGTTTCAGCCCTCTCCTGTCATAATTTGAACTGCAATGTACATACTAGGATAGAAAAAAAAAAAAAGAAGGGTGAAGGAATATAATATAAAGAGAGTCTGATCAGCCCCTCCTCAAAACAGCAATACTCTCACCAACATCAAAACAGCAGCAAAAGCAGCTTGCCACCCTCTGCAGCAGGGAGGACAGGCTCACCTGATGGCTGCTGGTCATTGGTAGCTGTTCAGTCCGGAGCTTCGCAGGAGTTTGCTTCACCCGCAGTATCTGAGCTGATCATGGTTGCACAAAGTATGTTTAGGAAAAGCAGCCAGCTCCAACTGGCTCAGGGCAGAGCTTCTAAAAGGGGAAATTTCTTGATAGTCACATAATAAATTTTAAAAAGTTGTCATCAGTCATGCATGTGGTTCTCTCCTTGGTTTGATTAAAAACGGCTCATGATTTCAGGTTCTTTGGAATAGGTCACTGAGAAATTGTGCTACCTTTTTCCCTGTTTTATTTTTGCTGCCGCCCCTTGTTTCCCCTTGAATCTTTCCATGTTTTGTACCTGTGTTTCCAGTCTCCCATTGCAGGGTGTTGGCTCAGTAAGAGCCCCGCTGCTCCGGGGTCTTCAGTCATCTGGCAGAGCCCAGCACTCCGACTGCGGTCCCCAGTTTTTACTCTCGCTATTTCTAACTTCAGCCTCTCATAACGTGTCAGTCCCTTTTACTTGGCACATGCCAACACAGCTGAAAAATATAGTTCGTTCTACCAGGAAGGTTGATATTGCAAACTCTTATTTTAACTCAGGTTTGGGATGCCTTTGGCAGGTAGCATCAGTCAGCGCAGGATACACATTTGTGAAGTGCTGGGCAAAACTGGCCATTCAGCTGGATCTGGTGCCTTTGCTGCTGAGAACTTATTTAGGCCCAACCGAACTGCAGTTCATGTTCAAAACATCTGAACTCAAGTGTCGCTTCTGTGCGCTGTGCTGTGTCTGGTTTTAGTAAGCTGCCCCATACGGGAGGAGATGCTTCTCAGTAATCCACCAGTGGAAATGTGGCTCTCCCTCCTCCTATACGCCGCTGCACAGCGATTTCTGTGCATGCCCTCACTTGCCAGGATGCAAAGTTTTAGTCTTTTGTAAATATTTCTGAAATATCTTTGCAGCTAGAAAACACAAATATAAGGTAAACTCTGAGTTGCCCATCATGTGCTTTATTAAGTAAGGACATGAACAGCAGTTGGAGTTACTCTTGCAGTGGTGCACTGACTTGAACCAATGAATGTCTGTGATTTTAAAGTAGAGTTAATCTAAGGCAATGAGTTCTGAATAATGTTTATTAACTATATTTTAATGACTTGTCAGTTTTCTAAAACACATGCAGAAGTATTTTAGAAATCACTTACTAAATGCAGTTTTAATTCTTTTCCCATATTCATGGGCTGCTACTTACTTTAAAAAAAAAAAAAGAGATTAGAAGGTTCAGATTTAAAGCAGCAAATTGCTGTGCTAATCTGCAGGTAGTTCTCCTCTTGATATGGCCACTAATGTCTAATCTTAGTGACGCAGGCCCCATCATTGTGCTTTTCCATTAGAGCTGCAATGAACTGTGTGCCAGGGACTTGAACTCTGGTGAGCAAGCCGCTCTGAGCTTGCAAGCTTTCATGTGAAAATGTACTGTGTTATTAAAGAACAAGCCTAAAAAGAACACGTTAAGCTCATGCAAAAGTTGGAGAGTTCATGACATCAGCTCTGGTAGGAACAACGTGCCTTTGAACCTCTGGGCAGCGTGGTGGTTAGGGCTGGCCACAAAAAAGAAGTCTGTGTCATGAAAAATTTTCAAGCCTTTCAATTTGTTTCCCTTTCTCAGGAGAGAGAAAATAAAACCTGGGGAATTATTGTTTGCATACAAAATGTTACGGAGAAAGGCTACAGAGAGCATCTTCCCTGATGGATGCTGTCTTCAATGTGGGCAGTTCAGAGCTGGGATTTGAACCTGGACCTCCTGCCAGTCCCAGGCGTGTGACCGTCAGGCTATGGGTGAGTCTGGATCGACTTCCTCCCTCTTCACTCCTGCTATGCAAAAGCCTTATCCCAGACTTAAAAAAAATAAATCCTGCTACTTTCAGAGAAACAGATATATCTTTGCGAAAGATCCAATGCTATTATAATTTTTTTGATAAACAGAGTTTTGATGATTTTTTTTATTTTTGCTGGCGATTGTAATGGTCATGACTAATCTGAGACCTCAGTGTTATGATGTGCCCTAATGTGACTTGCTGACCATCTTCTTGAAGCATGTAACTGAGCGGTTTTGGTACAGAGCTCGGTAATGAGAGATGGTCATTGATGTTTCTTTGCTTATGAGATGGGGCGTTGCTCTTGAGCAAAAGGGTGTTACTTTGAAATCCTTACCTAGAGGTGAGGAGTACCTCCAGAGAGCTATTTCTCAGGTGTTTCTGAGTATGGAAGTCTTGATCATTGCCTTTTTTCAGGTTTTCTTGTTACTTAATCTTTGCTATATATTCCTGCATTGTTTCCAGTATTTCAGCGTTTCTGAAGCCAAGTGACCATGCAGTCTGCTCCCACTTTGCTGAGAACTGATCTGTCTCCCCTTGAAACAACCTTCTCTGCCTTTGTCTCAGTAGTCTCCTAAATTTTTTTGTAATCTTTCATCTTACTCGTTTCAAGTATCCACTGGTTTTGATCCTTACTGAGGAACTTATTTCTCAATTCTTTTGGTCCCCAGAAAAGGGGATTGAACTTATACTTTGAAATCAGTGGTCATTTGACCACGGACTTTAGAGGCAGTTAAGCTCATGAGGAGCAAAACAGTGAATACAGAACAGAAGCAGCCTTGGTTTAATGTTGTGACCCTAATAAGCGCAATCCTCCGCTTTCTGGTTTTCTGCTTGGACCTGTGGCCCACTGTGTAAAGCATTTAGGGTGTGGGGGGCATTTGAAAGAAATCACCATCACTTTCCAGAGCAGACTTCAAAGGAATGCTCACTTTTCCCATTGCTTTTTATCTTCCTTCTGTTCCTAGTGCTTACTTTCTTTTTTTTCTCCACGCCGCTGTTCCAATTTTTGCCCACTTTTAATTTCTCTATTAACTTTAATTAGGCTCATGAGCTTGATCACCAGGTGGGTTTTCCCCAAGCTTCCAAAGCAATGTTTTCCATCAGCAGCAGACTTGCAAGGGAATTTTGTTAAGCTGCAGATAGGAGAGAGGAGCCTAATGTTATCGGATACAGAGTGCTTCATTGCTAAGTATTTTTTATATCTGGTGAATTTGCCAGGAAGCCTTAGATATTTAATTATTTTTAGGCAGGCAGGCTCAAGAGCTCCTGATCGGTGGGGTACCAGAGGGCAAATGAGAGAAGAGGGACGTGGCGTTAGCCGGGGGAATGATTCATACCTCTGAGGTTAACCAAATGCTTGTGTATCTCGGGGAAGTAGCTCTGCATCTTCCAACTGCCTTTTCTGAGGAAAATGCAGTATAGGGGGAAAAAAAAAAAAAGAGGAAAAAACAATTTAAAAAAAATCCTGGATTCACTTCTGGAGAATCTCGGCACATGTGAAGTTCACCGCTAGGAAGGAAGATTGGCACACACCTTTTGGGCTTTTTGTGCATGGTTTTCCTGGGCAGGTTCTTACAGCGTAAGCTTTTCCTGTCTCAAATGCTAAATAGCATAAAATACGAGCTATGGGGGTTAATTGCAACTTTTGTAGCCTTTGCTTTGTGATCATTTGTATAGTCAGAATCTGCCTTGGGTTTTCTTGTTTTTATTCTTCTTCTTTTAAAACAACATTTACCTGAAGAAGGGCTTAGTTCTGAGTGCACAAAATAAGCATTTTCTCTGCAGTTGACTTTAATCCTACCAAAAGAATTAACACTTAAAGCAGAAAACCTTCTTTGGGTCCTACAGGGCATTAGAACATCTCAGGTACTGGCTGCTGGTTTAATAAAAGGATAGGATTTCCATTTACTTCAGGCAGGCTTAATGTATTGTTCTTGTAGTGAGACAGTCAGAATGAGTCAGGAGCCAAAGAATACACTTTATAGACACAAATAATCGTAAATTCAGAATGTCACCTTTAGGCAGAGGCATTTTTATTATTGTTAGTGGAGCTGCTGAGTAGGTTTGATGTTTTATTCTCTTGAGTACTAAATGTTCCAGAGTACCACAGCCCTATCTTTATCAGGCTCACAAGTAGGGAGCACAGCCAAACTTGCTTCCTATACTTCTCTATGATTGATAGCAGATGGCATGCTTTAAAATAAACCTATCCATTAGCAGTCCTCAGTGTTTTTACTCAAGGCATTTACAACTGTCTCAACCAGAAAACACATTCGCTCCACAAGCTAGTTTCAGTCTGCAACAGCTGTACAGGTGCAAATCTTTCATTAACTCTTAAACCGTGGTGAAATAAACGTTGCACTGTATTTTATTTTTAGTGGAGAGGTTGTTCTTCAGAGGAGTGGATTCTATTCTCCCTTTGCATGTGGCAGAGGCTTGTGTTAATAAACTGATATTAAGATAGGGGTTTGGGTGTTTTTTTTTTTGTTTTTCTGTTTTTTTTTTTCCTAGTTCCCTGTAAATTTTTAAGGTGTTACATTGCCATGAGATAAATGCGGCTGTTTGTAGGTGTATACTCTAAATGGTCAAATAGCAATACCTGGAGGAATTGTAACTCGGGGCAGGGATTCCTGGGGGACAGCAGCCACCTCCTTTCCCTGTCCCTGTAGCATCACCCGGGGTGGCAGCACTCGCTATAACCCGATGGAGGGGAGGCTGCACGTGTCCCCCACCTCTGCCTCACACAGTGGCTATTTTTCGCTCTGGTTTACTGGAGAGGTGCAGAGAGACATACACTCATGTGCCCACACACATATACATATTCAACTTGATTCTGAGCTCATTGATGGCAGGATATTCCATAAATAAATTGCTAAAATCTGTCCCTATATCCCATTTATTTTGCTCGGATTTCTGTGCAGTAGTCATAAAAGATGTTAAAATTTACCCTGGCAGTCCTTCCAATACAATGAACTCTCAAACACCTCCCCAAACATTAGTACACTAGCAGCTAGAGCTTAAAATATTAGTAGCAAATCTTTAGTATTAGCATTTAGCATTAATATTAGACAAGATCTTAAAATATTAGAGCCAGATAAAACAGTATTAACAGGGGTATAGGAGTCATTAAGCAGAATAACCGTCACTAACTAAATGGATGCTGAAACTTTAACATGCAAACCAGTGTAGATGATAGGAACTTCACAGAGACAAGAGGATCCTTTCATTTAAAAGGAGGTTGGAGAGACGAAGGTTAGGGATTTGAAAGCTGGTAAATAAAACAACACAGCAGGAAAAGTTATATAGAATGTGCCATCTTGTTAATGGTGATCATGTCCTATGTTATTTTTCTTAAGCTGAAAAGATAAAACAGGAAGACAGGCAATATTCTGTCACAAATAAATGGAAATTGGGGCATTTTTTGTATAAATCCAAAGTAGCAGGAGAAAAATACAAATGTGTTCTCAGCACTGTAAGTCCACGTAGGGTAAAGGAGGTGCGAAAATGATTTAACACGATGGACTGCAGCTCACATGCCCTTTTTATGACACGACAAGCAAAATTGAGGGAACTTGAGCTTGATACCATCGAGGTGGGGGTTACTGTCAACCTGGGGAGCAGTTCTGCAGCGGGGCAGCTCCTGAGCCGGGTCTGGCTCTGCGGTGACACCGGGGATCAGCCCCCGTTATGGCTCATGTCAGCTCTGCCCCTTAAGCACCTGGACGATTTGGTGCTAAATGAAATGGGGGAAAAAAAAAAAACAAGGCCAGCTGTAGACATAAGAAGTTTAAGAGCATCAGTACTCGCTTCTAGCTAATCTCTCTTGATGACTCCTGTAAGCAGGCGAGGCTGGTCGTTCCTGTTAATTATTCAAAGCCCCGCACCAGTTTCATAGCTGAGTGGTGTAAGAGGATGTGCAGTGTCCCCATTTCTCAGCCTGACTGGGGGAAAGGCGTGAGATGGGGTTTCCCCTGCCATCACTGAGCGACACCCCGTTTTTCATGTGGGAAAGGCGAGCCTGGGAGAGGCTGCAGCCGACACCGCTCCTGGGCCACCCGGGCACCGTGAAACCTCATCTCTTTCTGAAGGGTCTGATGAGCTGAATGCAGGGAAGGCTTCAGGAGGGTCATAGTCAATCTTAAAACAATGAGTGTGCTGACTCGTTTTGAGGGGGGCCAGGACCGCAGGAGTGCATTTTTGCATGTAGATTAATAATCCAAAAGATACGGGGTTACATTTGTTAATGCTTCATCACAGGAGGAAACAGAGGGAAAGGCATGCACCCCGAGATCCACATCGTACCCACCATATCCTCAGGCTGCCCAGACACCACGGTTTCAAGGTTGTGAATATTTTTCCTATTTAATGTTGATGTTAAAGTACAGAGTGGAAAAGGGGTGGCAGCGGAGTCATGAGGGGTTTAGAGACGTATTCTTTCTGTTGTTTGTTGTCCCAAAGGGGCAGCTAAAGCATTTTAGTACATTACACAGTGTGATGTAAATATAATCAGAAAAAAAATAGAAAAATAATCACAGAAAAAAATCTGCTCCAATAGGGTCTCTTAGATCTGTTATAGAAACAAGCCTTGATACAGCTCTGATATTTGGAACAGGTGTCTGTCTATGCCCAGACTAGCTATCTACCATTATATCATCTTTTAGTTTCATTATAGAAAATAACATATATTTTATTATAGTTTTTGGAATTGCTGATGGATTTTTTTTGTGAGATTGGCTTTTTGTTTGGTGTCCAGGACTGCTCACACCCACACAGACAGGTCCTTTAGCTTGAAGGTGGGAATCTAAAGCACTTGACTTTTTAAAGGTGGTTACTCTGTCTGCTGCTTTTGGTCTGCTGGCATTATGGGGGAAGACGTACCTAGTCTATTCCTGATGTGATTAGCAGCTTTTTGAAGAAGAAAAATAGCTTTGCGTAAAATAAATTCTACAATATGCAGAATCCGATGTGTTCCGTTGCCACCGATCTCAGTGCGGTTATTTCCACAAGTCAAGGTGCACAGGTCTCTAAATATCTATGGATGTTGGCACATATGTTCTTCTCGAAAGATGGGGATACATTTTCTTATTTAAATGAGAGTCACATTCACTCTCAAAGTTAAGCATATTCTTAAGCACTATACGAGCTGGGGGCCAAAGAACACAGTTTATTATGATACCACAGGCTACTGCAAATTATGTAATAGTTTCATTTAGTAAAGAAAAAAGAAAAATCCTTTTATTGCCCCTCCAAACCCTTTATTTGTTAATGACCTAGAAAGATGTGACGTTATTATTAAGAAACGAACAAATTTTGCCTGGATACAATCCAGCACACTCGGAACTGGTGTTACTCTGTAATAGCCCCTTTTTCTGAACTAAGCAGTAAGTCCCAGTCCCACCCCTGAGCTGGTAAGTGTTGGAGGGTAGCCAAGGGGGATGGGGAAGGGGAGGGTGGAGAGGGGCTACACTTAATCCCCAGTAGATTTGGCCTTTCTGTGAATAAGATGGATTTCTGATGCTGGTCTCCATGCCATTCATAGCAGTGTTGCCAGTAGTAAATTTGTGCTTGCACTGAAGAACCCCCTATGCCCCCTGCTTCCTTGCCAAAACTAAACTCAACTAAAATAAATCATGTTTTAGGAAGCTAATTACACAGCCAAATAACAGAAAGGTATTGAAAAACTGTTGTATGCCTAACATTAAATGAATTTACATTGGCAGTAAGGAACCCATATACTAAAAATAAATATGGTAACATGGCAAAAGAGTAAGCAACGAAATTTAAACAAAAATGGAATGCCAAGCATTGGGAATGGTATTTGGACTTATTACAGAATTAACGCTCTGTGCACCCATTGCACACAAACTTTCACGGTTTAACCCTGTTCTGAATGAAATTTGCTTTTTTACCATCTTACTGTATTTCTTGGAAAACTAAAAAGTCAGGATATATTCCGCGACACCCCCCACCCCCCCCCCCCCCCCCAGTTTTTTACAAAAGGTGTATATAAGTTCCTTCACCACTCTCTCTGCTTTAAGGGGAGAAGAGCTCGAGGCTGGGGGATGATGTCAGCTGAAAAAGCAGGTACAACCTAAACAGAAGCAATCCATTAAGAGAAGAGAGAAGGGGAGGGGAGAAAAAAAAATCCCAACAACTTTTGGAGAAGATTTTAAAAGTTTCCTGATGGATCAGCATCCTTGAGATTAAACATTCCCATATGTAAGCTGACATTTTAAAACGTAAGTCTTATGAAAGATAAGAAGGAAATGGTGAGAAATGCAACCTTAAATATTTTGAAGCATGACTTCCTGTATTATGTGGCAGTTGGCAAAACTTGCAGGGGAAAGATGCACGCCTCAAAATCCAAGCAGTGCAGTGCACACATTTGCCTAAAAGTTTCCTCCTGTTGCTTCCTAGTTTTGTGTTCGAAATCTTCCACACCTTTGGAGTGGAGTCGCATTATGCTTTCAACGTTGCTTTTAATCTCACAGACAGATGTTTTAGATCAATCGCTCAAAACGGATCAGTTTAGCAGTCAGAAAACACTGTCAGAAAAGATTTGTTGTAAGGAAGACAAAACCGTGAAATAAAATTGAACTTTTATCCCCATTTGGATGGGAACTGCGCTTGGCTGGGAATCCCAAGGGCATGAACACAGTGGCCTATCATGTGTTGAAAAAACAAACAGATGACAGTACTCTGCGGTAATCAAGCAAACGCTGCTTCCGAGAAATAGTGTGATCACTATTGTTCAGTGCTGCAGGACCTAAAAAAAAAAAAAAAGATAATTATTGAAGAAAGGAAGGTGGCCTCATGACTGGGGTGAGGGAAGAGAGGACAAGCTGCTGCCAACGGCCCTGAGTCTCTGCCCGCTCCGGAGAGCCCACGGTTTTCTTGCGGTAAAGGTGTGACACCCACAAGTCCTAGCAGAGAAGCTGGACTTTATTTTCCAGTGTTGTTCAGAATCAGGAATGATTAACACGCTAGCGGTGGTGGGTGTCAGCATTTCCTGGCTGCAAGAGCTCTTCTAATGGTACATCTTCTTTTTATTTCTGAAAACCCAGTGCAAATAAGGTGGTGTCGCTCACGGTAATAGTCATGGGCTCCATGCATCCAGCGGGTAAAACACAGGTGGCTCTTTAAGGTGCTCAGGGGGGACAACCCAAACCTTCGTGCCCAACTCAGTCTCTTTCTGCCTCTCCCTGGATATTTTACAGTAGAAATATTGAAATGTACTTTTTTCCAGAAGGCTTTGTTTTGTTTTGTGTCCCGTGATGGCCTGTTCATATGCTGAGCTGGAGCTCTGCTTGGCAGTGTCTTTTGGTCTAACCATATTGCGATGCGGTACCTGTTTTGAAACGGCAAATGTTCCTACCAAGGACCATGTCTCTGCACCACTTCCATTCCTGTGTCCGGCTCGTGTGTGCTCAGGCATGCCGTGTGTTTTTTCGCTTGCCTTGTACTTTGTTTTGGGAGGTTTTGCAGAATGGTGCCTTTGCCTGCTCGCCTCCCTCCGTATCCTCCGCGCTGGATGAGTTTGCATTGTGTGGTGTTTTCCTCTTCATTTATTGCAAACAAATCTGGTCTCTGCCATTTGTTTACTCTTATACACTGTCTTTATGCCTTGGTATGCATTTTTAATTAGATGCGCTTCAGCTCTTTCACTGCTTGTTAACACTTTCGTATTGGAAGTACGGTCTCCACCAGCCCTGCAAGCGTTCTCTGCGCTTAGGAAATTCAGATTTGTTTCTCCTACCCATAATTATCATTATCATTGACTTGTTCCCTAGCTGACCTGTCTGCTGGGTTCCTACATTCTCATAGTGGACTTTTAAGGTTGTTCCCCTCCACAGCCGGGATAATCCAAGTGCATTTATTCTGCTTGAAAATATTCTGCATACAGAGAAATAGTGTTCTGGCTATTTGTCTGGGCTGTTTCCGGACTTCAGCAGCTCCAGTTTGGATGCCTGACATCGAGAAGTCCTGGACAAAGCCCGCAGTGTGTGCAGATCAACTGCCTGCATTGTGAAAAGTCCTTCTGCACACGCAGAGCGGGTCCCAAAGATCAGGAATGTGATGGGTTAGCCGTGAATGCGTTGGCCATCAGTCCTGTGAATGGAGGATGGATGTGTCTGGAGGGGAATACTGGAGTCCTAAACACACGACAGCTTTCAAAAAAAGCATCTTTCCTGAGTGCCAGTATTGTTAAAGCATGCAATTACTCTTTTTTTTTTCTTTTTTTTTTTTTTTTTTTAACTAGTGTGAGCCCATTTGCGCTTCCACTGTTTTCTTCTGCCTCTACATCTGACTTGTGCCACAGGCAAAGGACTTCACTCTTTCTAGCTCCCTTCTATACCATCAGCTTTCTGGAGATGGTCTGGGAACCAGGATGGGAAAACTTGACCCCACTCCACCCTTTCCTTCCAGTTTGCCTGCCCTGCTGCAGCATTTTCTCGCCTTTCACTCGCTCTCCTGTGTTGCCAGAACATATATGTTCTCCAGGATTTCATACCCTGCGAGGGACTGCAAGGCTAAAAAGTGGCTAAAATGGTTCTTTCCATCTCAGACAGTCTTCCCTGACCCTGCTTCTCTGGCTGGGTGTGAGGTTGGCAAAGGTCGCTATCCACTCCGGTGTGCACAGAGATCAATATCTGCTGAAGCCAGTGCTTAGATTTGCTCCCTCTCCCTCGCCAGTGCTATATTTCACAGTGAGAAGCCAAGAAACCTTTCTCCTCCCTTCCAAGAAGAAGGGAGACGAAGGAAAAAGAAAAAAAAAAAAAGTCAAAAAAAAAAAAAAAGTCTTGTCTCCACACTTACTCCCACCAGGAGGGCATTGTGTTTGGCC
Organism: Gavia stellata; assembly: GCF_030936135.1. Classification (NCBI taxonomy): domain Eukaryota; kingdom Metazoa; phylum Chordata; class Aves; order Gaviiformes; family Gaviidae; genus Gavia; species Gavia stellata. The sequence continues at coordinate 4,496,943 of NC_082601.1, read as the reverse complement.
TCTGCTCTGCTTTTTGTTATAAATTTGCATGGTGTGATGTTTGCTTTGGCTGGTGCAGCGGCTGGCATGCTGGTACCGCGGCCGGCTCCTTCGCCGGAGGATGGGTCAGGGCAGGGTCCTCCTGGCACCCGGCAGCACGCGGACTGGAGATGCTCGGTCCCTGGTCCCCGGGTGGCTTCAGGAGGTGAAGCGCTCTCCTTGAGGATTTGCAGTGTTGGGATGTTGAGGGCTGCGTTTTGCACTCAAATGGCATGAGTTTGGGGTGGGAGCATGCTGGTGGCAGGAGCAGAGAGGTCAGCGCTGAGCCTGCGAAAAAGCATCCCTCCGTGGAGCAACCTCGCGTTGGCAGGGAGGTGAAGTGCGCAGACTAATAGGTCTTTTCCACTTTAATTTCTACTCTAAAATGACTCTTTGTTACTGTTCTCAGACTCAGCGCCAACCGTCACTTACGCCACACACCAGATCTTTCTTTCTTTTCTGCCCTTAGCTTTGTGGAGAAGCCTTTAAAGCAAACAAACATAAAACTGTGAGAAACCGAGGGAAGATATGGACTGGCCCACTCGTTAGTGCTGGAATGTGGAAACTATGAAGACATCTTTTTTTATTACCGATGCTGGAAAGCACAGTCACTGAGTGGGCTGGAATACAATTTATACTACATGCAGTAGTTAAAAAAACTGCAAAAATGGGTGTAACCCTGGGCTGTGGTACAGCTTTCAGCCCCCACTTGAGATTCGTCCGTCCCAGGGGGAAACTGTGGTTTGGAATAAGAGTGTGCATTTAATTTCACTCGGAGAACTTATTGGAGTTGGCACTTCAAGAAAGAATCTGAAGTGTATTTTTTGTCATGATTAGTGGCCCCCTCACCACTACGTTTGATTATGTTGGAAGTGGAAAAGTTAAATTCTTACAAAATGATGATTTACAATCCGTGATTATCCAGGTAGGGTGCGCAGATTGCGCCAGCTTGGTCATGGGACTCTAGTCTCATCCTAGTTCATTGCTGTGAGAAAATAAAACTAAAATGTAAAAAAGCTGAAAACACATCCTCTGATTGCTCAGGGAATTTTCTTAGTCATACGTTATCTTTCCTAGTAGTTTCAGTTATTTTGTCTCCACTAAAACCCGAAGCAAAACACTGCCCTGACACTTTCCCCTTGATTTTTTGGATCTGCAGCGGCCAAATTTATTTTTATCTCGTGTCGTCTTTTCCCCTATGGTTATGCAAATCCTTGGAATAGGGGGCAAGGGGAAGAGCTAATTTTAAAGTAAGTAAATTCCAGTGGAAGGTTTCTTCAGTCGCTCTGAGCAGGACTATCCTGGGTGCTGCTGTAGAGATGTGGCTACCTCCAAATAGCATGGGGGTAGGTGCCAAGTGGGGAGGTTGAATATTTTCCTTGTAGACACATAACTTTGCCCACAGGATTGAAGTCTCTTGCCTTAATGCTCTGCTAAGCTTCTCTGGAAGTACAAAGCTGTGTCTTAGGAAACACACGTTGGGGAAATGTATCTCCATACAATCAGCTGCCGAATAAAACCTTTGCGTGGAAAGGGTTTGGGGGTGGGTGAAGGGTGGGGCTCATGAGAAATATCTTGGAGAAAATATGGGGCATCAGCACTTCATCGTTTCTCCCAGCAATCTTTTGCTGGTTTGGTTAGCACTTGCTATATTTTGATACATGTTTTCTCTTATTCACTGTCCCTTTTTTCCTTGGCCAGGAAATTATCTTGAAACTATAAATTCCATTTTCTTTCAAATTTATTTAGTTTCTTTTCCCCCCTCCACCTCTCCCCTAATAGGTTCCTTAAAACTATGCTTAACTCCAGCGTACAGTCGTAGATAATGGATTCCCAGGCTAAAAATCCAGCAGGAATAACGCTGGGATCTGCTTTGTGAGCAAACACAAGTGTGCCGGTGTGTATGTGTGGGTGTAAGACCTGTAGCTATGGGCTGCTTTGTACGGTTTACAAAAAAAACGTTGAAGATAATCAGAGTATATGGCACGTGTAACAGCTTCCTACCGGCGCTGTGCTTTTATTCAGTGTCCTGGTGCTGGGTTAGCCAATGCAATTTGTGGTCAATGTCTGGAATCACATTCAGCTCCTGTTTGCTCTTCCTTTGAGTACCATTGCGATGTTCATTACTGCAACGAATTAATCGTAGTCAGTAATCTTCTGTGGGGCCTCAAGTTTCTGTACCCAGCAAAACATATAAGCCTTTCCTTGTATGATGTGCCAAGGGGCTGTAAGTGCATCTTCAAATGCTGCTTAAACTAGGATGAGTTTAAATATCCATTTAGGCTTTTCTCTGTTTTGGGGATGGAGAGGTGAGGATGGTGACTATTTATGAAAATAAAGTAACCGAGGTGCAAGGTCCCAGGTTTGGAAAACTCAGCCCATAAAATACATGCAGTAAGGGTGCTTGTGTTTGTATAAGATAACAAAATTCACAAGTCATTTGGATTAATCTCTCATGTTACTACAGGGACGTACTGTCTTCACGTTCATGTAGTCTGATTAAGTTGTGTATGAATTTATATCCCAGTCTTGCAACCTAATGAACCTACACAGTTTAAGATGCCTGACAAGGGCTATTGGGTTGGGAGCATAAATTCTGTCCTCTCCTTTCATGAAGGACCATACGCACGCCTGACCCTCCTTGGAAAGAGCCGAGTACATCCCACGTCAGTCTGCAAATGAACTATGCATCTGAATGCCAAAATAAGTAGAATAAATTATTTGCTTCAAATACGCGTTCAAGTGCTCTCAACCTAGATGCTCTTTTTCAAATGTTCAGTTCAGTTGTGAATTTTATGGAAGTAAAGTTTTTGTTCAAACGTTTGGACTCCTTGTGATCTGGCTAGAAATTAGAGCACATCAAGCCTCGTACGTAATCAGAAAACGCCGTGTGAAAACGAGGACTGCTGGGAGCAGCATCATTGTTAAATTCCAGCTAGACCGAACTCGTTCCGTGCTGCTCGAGCACTGAGCTCACTGGTCGTATGACTATGTGTGCAGTCTGAATTGATTTCTGAGCCCAGCTAAGGGAAAGAGTTAAGCCTGTTCTCCCCTTCGAGTTGGCAGAAAGTTTGCAGTTTAAAATTACATACTGACTCTGGTGTAGAGACACAAGAAATTATAGAGCAGACACTGTCCAGGACAATGTATAATTTAAAATGTACTAAAGAATGTATACCACATGGCAAAGTAAGTGAAGTGCTTCTTCAAATATAAGTGTTTTGCATAGAAAGGCTGTAATTATCCACTCCTAGGGAAATGTTTGCATTCATTCTAAATCAATATTTACTATTCATCTCTTGTGTTCAACAAAACAAGGGTTTAACATTTTTTTGTTTTAATGAGGTACTAAGACTACAATAATACTACAATGTAATTGTCTTGATACAAAATGTTGCTAAATTGTGTTGCTATTTTGAGAGTGAACAGTTTTTAAAAGGAGGGGTATCCCTATTTGTGCAATGTTACTGCAGTAACACACAATTCAAACTCAGCCAAGCAGGGAGACTCACCAGTTTCAAAGAGATGTTAAGCCGTCTCTCTGTTAAGGCCCTTAACTAGGATCATTCGGGTGAGTCCTCCGTCTCCCCCCTGAAAGTATCAACCCCTTTATAATGATTCCTTTTCAGCTGGCATCTCAACAACAACAACGATGCAATTTCTTTTTCTGCTTTTAAGGTTGGGTTTTTTTTTTTCCCCCAGCATCTTTCAGCTAGGCAGCAGGAGCGGAGAGCGAGCGGGTGGCGGGCGGTAATTGGGCTGCAACCGTCTCCGCACGCTGGTTCAAACCTGTTGATGCAAATGGAGTTGCCTCAACTTTGCCCTCCTGGGAGAATCTGTCGGGGCGGGGGGGCATTTGCAGGATGATACCAGAGCTCTGTGCTTTTTCAAAGAAATAATCTACTTTCAAAAAGTTTGATACGGTACTTGGGGAGGGCATAGCGAAGGAAACGGTCCTAAAATTGCGTAGGGAAGCTCAGTCCTTCCTGCAGCAGCAGGATCCTGGTGAAATGAGAGCATCTGAGAAAGATCAGAGTCATGGGGAGGAATGGCATGTTTAAGCACAGTCTGTGCCACTGCTGTACTGTGGTCAGGAGGATGTCCTCGCACCAAGCATCCTCCTGTTTGAATTTACCTGGCATGTCTTAAGAGGTATCTCTCGAACTTCTCTAACTTCAAAAAAAAAAACAAACCCAACAAGCAAGAATTTTTGGCACTGATGTGGCTCCATGTGAATCAAATCAGATAACTGGAAACACTTTAGTTGGAAAATCCTTTAAAATCCTTTTTTTTAATCTCTATTTTTCATTCTTACACGCTGCCCACCATCTTCCAGGCTCTGGCCCGCCCTCCCCAACACTAAATGCTTCCACTGCTGTTGCTAAAATTCATGGTACAAACGTAGGCTTTTGCGTGAATTTCAATCTTGTACTCAAGCAGATAGTCCTGTATTTTTCTCCTACGTGTCTGAAGTCATTCTTGTTCTCTGAGAAAATCGTGCACATAAATAGGGTGAATAGCCCTGAGAGAAGAGCAGTCTCTTTCTCTAGCAAATGTTATTGTAACTGGTGTTTTAATTCTCCAGATATCACTCTCAGTGTACTGGGTAACAAAAGGCTGTAGAGTGCCTAATCATTCAGCAGTGATCCAGGAAAAAAGCAGAAGGTTAAGAGCAAGTTCCTAAAGTCTGTAAAATCAATGGGACACTAGAAAGGGAACTGAAGTGTACCAGAAGGGACCTCTTGAGGGTCATTAAAAAAAGCAGAAACTGATTATGAACAGAGCTTTTACCCGAAGAACTGGAGGGGGCCAGCAAAACCATTCTGCTGCACTCCAGTTAAATGTCTAATAGTGGAGACATTTTCTGCACAGCCCATAAAGGATAATGAGGATGACTTTGATAGCTTTCAAGAAAGTTGTTCTTGTCAGTGTTCTCAAAACCACGATCTGAGCGTGCACTCTCAGAGCATACAGCCTGTGGCGATCGTACATAGACAGTGAAAGGGAAGATGGTAACGTAATGCTGGGCATTTCACCCCTGTAATATGCCCTGTCTATAGTGCCTGAGAAAAATTGCATCGACCTAACAATACAATGCAAACGGTAGCAGGAATGAGGGTTGGTGTTACGCCTACCAGTTTGCTATCTCACCTTGCCGCGATGCGGGATGTGCAGAGGGGCGGCAATGTTGGGTGATGTTACATACATTAGACTAGATTGATGTGTCTCTCTCTCCAGAATAAACGAGGAATAAGGTTTTGACCTAAAGTTTATTGAAATCTATCACTGTCAGCAAAGTTTGGCTTAGAACCTAGTAGCTTTCTGCTCAGTTTCTGCCTTGGGAAGCAACCTGCCGAAAGGCTGAAACATGGCAGTGGGAATTGGGATGTTTGTTCTCCTCCTATCTCTGACCCCGATCCTCTGTGCGATTTTGGGTGAGTCACAGCTTTGCTGTGATTCATTTTCCCAAAGAGTAAAATTAGTGCAATCAAACATGCATATCTTACTGGGGTACTCTAAGAATAATTTGTAAAAAAAGTTTGAGATGTCAGTGGGACGGTGTTTTAGGCATTCAGGGTGTTATCGATCACCTTAAAAAGTAAGGAGATGGTTCTGCTTTGCTTTTGGACTACAGAGCAGTTCTGTTGGGGAAAAATATTGGAAACCTTTCTAGTAAAAATTATCTTGGAGTTCTTTGTACTTCAGAGGAAACAAACCTTTTTGCTAGAAACAGACGTTCACAGGGATGAACTGAATGTGAGTCAGTCTAACAGTGGTAAAGCCAAATTGTGAAACTTTTGCGTCATTGCTCTGTGATTCCAGCGATCTTCAATTAATCGAAAAAAATGCAGGAAATTCAGGTGGAAGGAATGCATGGAAATTGAAGTCAAAGAAAAATATTCGTTGTGGCCTTGGCAAAGTCAGTTTTCTAAGTTGAAGTAGCTTTTAAGCAATTAGCATCTGCTGTGTGCAATTACTGAGTGACATGCAGCCCCAGATGGAGGGCTCCAACAGCCAGTGGCCATCTGGATTTTGGTCTTTATCAAGCGTACACTCTGTTCTGGGTTTCACCTGGCCTGTGAGACAGCCCTCTCTCTGCCCCACATTGCGCAGTCAACCTTGAGTCATCGGTGGGGAAAACAGTGAGACAGTTCCTCTGAGTCTGTCAGGTCCAAAGCTTTTCTGAAATCAGTGGAAAGATTATTGCTGAAGACATTGACCTCTGAATTGATGCGTTGCCCCCAGTTTTCCAAAATGAGGTAAGTTACTCGGATAAAAAACACTTTTGAGCTGTAAGTGGTTTGATATGCACCAACCTCTGTTGGGACATATGGCTTGGGAGCCTTAGCATCTGAAATTACACATAGAAAATCAGGTCTTAAAGGAAGAATTTTGTCAACAGGCTTTCATATTTTTAAAACTATGCAATTAAGTTTTCCTTAGAAGCGATAAGAGGTATCAGACCCAACCACAGAGACTAATTCTCTGAAGCAATCTAGTTTTAAAAGTGAAATCATACTTTAGTTGGTGAAATTCAAAGAATAAAAATCAAAACCAACTGACAACCAGTTTCTGACTACCCTGTATCTAAAAATGGGCCAACCTCATTTAGTCTATTTAAAAATTGTGTATCCATCCTGCTTGTATGCCAAGTTCAGCATGATGGAAATGAAAATGGTTGAGGTATAAACCCTTGGAAAACAGGGTTTATAATGGAAACAGTAATTGACTCTTAACTACCGCATCAAAAATACAATACTATAGTACAAAGCTTAGCTCTTGGGATCCCAGCTCTGCTTCTAACCTCAGGTTGGCAGACAAACACCTCGCCACAAAGCTAAGTGATGTTTATAGGTTTGTTTTTTTTGTTGTTAGTTTTTTTTTTCCTTGCAAAAGGAACATGGCAAGTGAAGAAAATTTATAGGAGCAAAGCAAAGTTGGCCAACGGTTCAAAAGTTCTCTCTTGTAAGTTTTTGGTGTTTTTCCCAATCGCTGATTCTCTTGCAACTCTTAAGTCTAAGAGGAGATGCCGTACTTCTCTGGATGAGCACTCTATTTTGGCTGATAATTTTATTCATGAAGCTTGAATCATAACCAAGGCTTCATCTCAGCTTTACAAATATTTTGTTCCTCCAAAGGTCAGAATTTTGTTTAACCTGAATGGAGAACACAAAAAAGACCAAATTCTTTACAGACTCCCTTCTCTGCACGACTATAGCAGGGAGGAGAAACGGTTCTGGGAATGGAGCAAAGCAAATCTTGCATTGATGTCATTAAAGATGCTTACCAAAGTCTTTGCCTATCCTGAGCTGGGGTGCCACTTTTGCTGCCAGTTATGGTTGTCTTGACATCTTGCCATTTTGGATTATACTGAATAGACGAGTCCTATTTGAAATTCTCATTAGGGGTTGTGAAATGGGGAAGATCAGGAAGTTCATCAAGGGGAGACCTACCACTCAGCCATGGTCGATAGACCCATGCATGGTCATGTGAAATAAAACTGAATAAAAAAGAGAAATTCTACTGAGGTGATTTGGCTTGCGGTACTTTAAAAATTCTTGCTTTTCTGTGTATCAGTAGTTTATCAAGTTCAGATTTTCGTAGGTAATGAAGAAAAGCAGAGGACGCAGCAGGAGCATTCTCTGTCCATAAATGGTTTTAGTTCAGCTACAGATTAAAAAAATAATTGTAATTGCTTTTCTTTTCTTTAGGTATTGAAGATGATATATAGCCATAAGCTTAGATCTCAGCGAAGCTGCACCTTCATGTTTGCCAGCATCGCTTGCCGCACTCAACCCACACAAAGGGGCTGCAGAGAGATGCTGCTGGAAGGAAAAGCCATGCCCAGAGACCCCCATCCCTGCGCTGGGGTGCACGGGGGGCCTGCCAGGTGGGGCAAACGGTGCTGGGAGAGTTGTAGGTTAGCATCAGCGTCTGTTGTAGACCTTCAGGTCTGCCATCAAAGCCACTGGAGCAAAAGACATTATCGAGGAACTGGGTATCAGTTTCCTTTTTGTCTGCGAGCTGCTCAAATCCAGATTGTTCCAGATCTGACTCCTGCTACCATCCCTGTCCTTACAAAAGGAAGGGCTATGCCAAAGCAATAAAAAGACATTGTAATTTTTTATTCTTTCTTCCTACAGCTTCTGAGCACGTGGAAAACTCTTGCAAGAGATGCGGGGGGGCAATAGCTGTGACGCTGGTTGTAACCATACCAACTGGGTGCACAGGCTCAGCAACTCAAAGCTCTGTTGGTGATCACTATTAGCACATATATGCGTATGCAAAACCAAAAAAATAGGTCGTGTATATTGCAACAATGAAATTTACCTATTCTTAGGCAAGTTTCTCGGTAATGGTCCCATGGGCACTGGTTTTTTCCTTACCTTTGGCCACTGAACACCTTTCATTGCAAACTATGCTGTTGATGTTAGTGTAAAGAGGATCTGGGACCTAACACAGAGCATTATTGTTAAAGCTCTTTTTTCTGGAATGGAGAAAATTTACCTTTGTTGGCATCCATGTCTTTACTCAAATACAACTCCATTTGAAAATGATTGGGAAATTGCCAGTGCAAATACCAAATAAAGACTCTAAGAATCGGCCCTTTATGATGAGTGATTTATGATTTACACTTTAAACTATACAAGCTATGTATTTTTATTTGGATTCTGAAAAACAAGCCAGGAAAAAACAACAATAGCTTTGTAAAAAATGTATACAGTCATGGAATGCTAGTACAGTCTTTGGCAAAGGATCAAGTAATGATAAGGCTTGACTCGATAGGGATATTAACGTTTTTAAAGCAATCAATGTGAAATAAATCTGAGAATGTATGTTTAAATTATGAAAAAATACAGCATGAATATGCATTTTGTAGCTAACTGCTCCCTGTTGTTTCGGGCACTTGTCCTGCTTTAGTACGATATTTGAGGAGGAAAAACCTGACTGGAGCACAAGCTACATTTCAAGTCCTATTTTAGGTGGTTTGCAGTCATGGCTTTCCCTATTTTTCTTATCATTTTTCTTTGATTTGCTTTTTTAAGGGTATTATCCAACTCAGCTTGGCACGGTTCAAGTGCACAACTGCAACCTTTTCCATGACCCAAAAGTCAGTGCCACTCTGTGGGCTGGCAGTTTGCAAATAAAACATATCCTTAATGAAGTGTGGAAGCTCCTGTTCTTTTCCTTCCTCAGGAGACATGCCTTAATCTCTGGCTCAGAGCCTTGTCAAATGCTGCAGTAAAGAACTGGCAAGCTCAGTGCTGCTAATGGATTGAAATCTCCACCAGGTTGTTCATTTCTTGAGGGTTTGTTTTTTTCTTCTGTCTTTTTTTCCCCTAAATACTGCGGCAACTAAAGCATCACTCCAGTCCTCAGTCTTCTGTAATGTTTGGTTAGGGACTTCAGTGACAACGCTACAGTACACGTAAGAGAAATTTAAATTATGCCACTAAAACATACCAAGGATTTGGTTGCTTATGTAGGTCAATTATTAAAGGAAAAAATAAGATTAAAAGCAGGGGCTGTTCTGCATATTTGAAGTTATTCCCAAAGATAGAAAATTGTGGTATTTATGCTTATAACTTGTGATAGGTTCTCCAAGTCATAGGCATTTTGTTTCTTCTGTAGCAGAAATTGAAAATGTTCAGATTTCCCCCCCCCCCCGGAAGGTAACCATAAGCTACTGAATCACATTTGAATTGCTCAAAAATACTAAAATGCAGTGTTGGAAATTATGACAGTTTCTTGGTTATTTTCAGGATATGTTTGATTAATATTGAGATAAGGGAGCTCTCACTTGTTCTGGCATAATTTGAGAAAACTCAGCATTTTAAAAAAAAATTTTGATTTTTTTTTTTTTTTCCTTATTACATAGTATGCCATGTAATCTCAGCTTACCTTTTCTAACAACGCTCTTTTTTTACTTAGCCGAAGAAAATCACTTAGCAGACTTTGCCTGTCTGCAAAGTCATTTTGAGCGGGGTCCAGAGTGGCCTCAGTCAGGGTGCAAAAAGGTATGCACATTTGCAGCGTGGTTTGCAATAACCTGTATTGCATCCTGTTGTTGTCCAGAGCTTGCAAACTTTTACATCAAGGGGAAAAAAAAAAAAGAAAGGAAGAAAGGAAAAAAGCAATTATTCAATCACTCCTGCTAGGGGCAGGAATTTGTAGTGTTCCTTTAGTCTCTGTTAACCTGGTTCTGTCAATGTCAATAACTCTGTGACATCCTGGGAGGAGGGAAAACCGTGGGCTGATGGGTAGAAAAAGCAGTTTGGTGCGAAAATGTTATCCAATAATGTATGTGAGTTAGCTCTGTGTGTTCTGTGTCATTGTACTGGAGAGCTGCTGGTACAATTGTGCTCATTAAAAACATAGGGACTCCTCGAGAGAAAGTAGGGTCCCCTCAGTTCTGCTGGTAGATGGAGGGGAATGAAAAGGGATGTTTTCGTACTGCTGCCTTTTTAGATCCATGCTGTAGCGTGTTCCTGGAGGGACCTTGTTGTGCTTTATCTACTGAGCAGATGGGAAGTCAGGTTCTTCCAGCAATGCTTTTGGCAGATCAAAATGATTGCGCACTGCATCTAAGCTGATGTTCTCCATAGAGTTCCTGTGCATCTAGGGGAACTACTGAAATACTGGGATAACTATTCTTCTTGAAATATTTCCATCAGCAAGGAATTTATATGACCTGTGATGACCTCGTGTCTCGTTATTTCTGCGCCTTAAAGGATTTCATTAAGGAAAGTGTGTGAACGGAGTCCATCCGTGCACCATTGCACGTAGATGGTCTAGAACCTTTGCAGCATCTCGGCAGCCGCCTGTGCTGCACATTGTTTAAAAACGCTTTTGAGCTGCCTGCTGAAAGAAGTGGTTTGCAATCTATAAAGACAGCAGTTAGATTTAGGATGGGAAGTAGGATCTAATATAGGACGTGACCAAGCTGTGAAGTATTATGTCAGTTCAGTGATTTTTCTGGAGGGGGGAAAAAAAAGGAAAAAGTAGTGTTTGACTATCTTTTCTTAGAAGACTGAATTTTTATATTAAACAGTTGTGTTTCTGGAATGACTTGAAAGAGGAGTGAAAAGACACCAGAGTCCTAGGGAGGAAAAGGAAATTTGTTGAGGAGCTTGGAGGCTGCAGAAGAGCTGAAGCCCAGAGACAGGAACGGCGGGAGCTGCCTGGAGCGGGAAGGCATGGGGAAAAGGCATGAGTGTAGAGATTAAAACCTAACTTGTTCAAGTTTTGCAAGGATGGACTAAAGAAATAAAATCTAACATGAAGTGAGAGGAAAGGACTTAAGTAGGTGCTGGAATTTGGCTGTATTGTTTTGCTGCTGGATTTTGGATGAACGGCTTTGGACTTCAAAGCACGATCTGTGGACCACGTAGCAGTAAAGGGTATCATCGCGTAGTTTTTCTCCTCTGCCTGCACAGACCTTGATTAGTGGTAAAGGCCCAAAGTGACTAAGACACATATTAATGTAAGGCCTCTAGTTGTAAATCAATATTTGAAATAAATGGTTTTAACTGTTCATTATGGAAACTTCATTCCGAGAATAATTATAAGTCTAAAAGTGAAAGTGAGATTTAAGTCCTGTGTTGATCTGCAGAGATTTGGCAAGCAGCGTACATACTTAATCAGTCACTCTGTAGCTTCCGTGCTTAAGATGGAGCTTGCAGCTTGTTTGTTCTGAGAAATACAGTATACTCATTCATCATGTTTATTCAAATTAGGGCATCTGAGGAGCAATGACAACCTTATTCTGCAAAATTATCAGCAACGGTTTAAAGAATGTACCTGCCAATGTGAAAACCAGTAAATCTGATGATGGCACGTTTAAAAAGAGTTCAGCAGCCCAGTTTTATCCCGTGTAAAACAACAGAGACTGCAGCACACGCTCCCACGACTACCTTGTCCACAACAACCGGCATTTGTAACTTTGCATTTCTTCTTTATCTCGATAAACTTCTGTTACGTTTATGTCGCTAAATGTGAACTTCCATTCGTGGCACTGGAGGTTTGGGCTGTATCAGGGCTACACGAGGAAGCACTGTGCTAATTGCTGCTGAATTATTTTAGATGTTAATTTTTGCTTGAGGAAAAGCAAAGTTTTATTATCATCACTGCTTTTGCAGAGCAACACTTTTGCTTGATGACTTAGAGCTACATACATCTGTCTTTCTTACTGAATTTCTTTACCTTTTATTGAGGTACTTTACCTTTTATGAAGTATGGTTACTGACTGAGTAGCACATACACTGGCTGTGGGAATAGTTACCGTTTTTCTCTGTTCTTCTATAGGTCCCGCTACCAGTTTCTCCTGCACCTCCTCCTCCTCAGAATTAAAAAAAATAGAAATAGCAATAACAATCTTGTTCTTTCTCTCCCTTACAAGTAGGTAGGAGAAAATTGCTTGATTAGATTATAGGGTCTGTATACATGTCTGAAGAGTTTATTGTGGGAAATCTATATTAGAGCCAAAACGATTAATGGTAATTAATGTTCCCATGTTTAATAACAAAAGAATTAATAGTGAGCAGTCACTTACCATAAAGGGTTTCCTTGACATTTCTTACTAAAAATAAGAATTCTGAGCATGCCACATAGATTTTGGGAGAGAAGAAAAAGAAAGATTAGGTAAAGAAAACATCTCACTGCAATTTAAACTATTATTTGCGTGTCAGCTTTTTATCTCCTGTCTGGAAGAAATAAACATATTAATTTTTTTATTAAAATAGTTAGGCTTTGCGAGAGTATTTTTTTCCCAGTGCAATAATAAATATTTATTTCTGCCAGAAACAAAGAAGTTTGTCTATGAGGCTTTTACTGATGCTTAGCCAAAGGTATGAGTCTCTTAACCCAATAAATACAACTCTTACGCTCTTGCTTTCTCTTCTTCAGTATAAATTTTGATGTATAAGTAACATTCCTGTGAAGACCAGGTCCTCCACTAGTATTGATCATCTGCCTTCCTGTCCTCTGAGGCACCGGCACCTTTGATTATTGTTTATGAAGGATGAAGTGGCCCATATCAATTAAAGAATAGCTCCAAAATACAGAGTTAAACCACAGCCACAGTAAATTTCCAGCTAAATAACAAAGGCTTACAGCAAGATCTTCAGACATACGGGCTGGACACTGGATGTGGCCAGAGAAGGAGTTTAACATGACCTAGCGAGCGCTTGCAAAATCCTCCTTCTGTTGCTTCTGCTATGCCTATCCCCTGTTGTGTTCAGTTGGCATTGCTTTAAATATCACCTCCTACCCGGCAGCGCAGCGGGGGCAGCGTGTCTGGATGAAATGGTAGGAGACTGGTGTTAGGCACTCAGATCAGAAAGGGGATTGCATCCATTTGGGAAACAGCTCTTGGCCAAAGTGTCCAGTACAGAGGGAAATTCCATCCTTTTGAAGAAAAAAAAGTGCATAAAAGAAAAATACTGTCAGATGTCCATGTACTATTAACACAGAATAATTTATATTGAATTCTGCTCTCACTGCTTTGGTAGATCTCTATGTGCTCTGCCTATGATCTGGATGTGGCTAGGGTTGCTATGTCTGTGCTTCTGGCAAATGTGGTCAGTATTTAACCCAGACTGTATTTTTGTGCTTACCATCTGCTTGATTCTGAATGTCAGATCCACAACTGGCCTGCTAGTTATTTCTATTCAGCTATTTTGAACTCGGCTCGGTGCAGCAGATAGGAAAGGACGTACTGGTTATGCGAAACTGTCGGCTGAGCTGAATCTCCTCCCAAAAGTTAAACGAAATATTCCTTTGTGAAAATAAGAAGAGGGGATGGTTCTCCTACTTTTTTATTGCATTGTCTTCTCCAACCTTGTGCTTTCTTGGTGGTGTTGCAATTAGAAAAAAATAAAAAAGGCTGAGCTTGTAAGAATTTTCAATCTGGTTAGAATACCAAGTTAATGGGCACACCACACTAATCCCTTACTAAGTAATTTCCAGTAAAATTCTATGGTTTTAGGTGTGGAAAAACTTCAATATGTGACTTAACTTGGAAATGTTTAGCTAAAGTGGGCTACTGAATCTCAGTCCTGACCATACCACCCTTCCAGTCTTTCTCACACACCCAGGCTGCTCAGACACTTGTTCAAATATGTCTGGAGTGTCTAATAAGAAAATAATTGGGAATGTTTTTAATGACTCACTGCAACTTAGAAATCTGGACGTAACGAAGGAATACTGGAAAAATTGCTTACAGTTATTTCTTGTAAAAGAAATTACTTAACACTCATCGTTATTTGTATACTTCACAGGTCTGATTCAGCCTTACAGTTTTGATGTCTCAAACAAATGTCAGCACCTTTACCAACAAATGCACTGACAAGTGGCTTAGACAAGCAAGTGGGATGGAGAAGGCATCTGCTTCCAGTCTTCTGATGTACCTCGAGGACCTACGTCTGGAGGTAGGAGAACTGTTGCAGGATGGGAGGGGAATCCTGCCCTCAGGAAGGATATTTTTTGGTGCCCATAACTTGGGTTGTATCGGAGGGCAAATGGGACAGTCAGGCCTTGAACTGATTGGGGGTTTGCCCATCCCTTGGGGCAGGAATTCTGCTGTCTTTCAATATGGGTGCAATCCAGTAGACAGCAGAAATGTTGTGTGGCTCCAGAATTTCCTCTGGATCAAAAAATGGCCATTTTATGTTGTTAGGGTTTTGGGGAAGGGTGTGGGAAGGAGGGTTTGCTTTGGCGTGATCTGTCTCTTGAGCCACAGCGCATTTACAAAGTGTGGTCCCCGATGCAGGAGGCTGAGGTCAAGAAGTGCTGTGGGAGGATTAGAAAGAGGTTTTTTATTAGTCTCAGAGGATGGCATGCCTGAGTGGTTCCTTTGAAAAGGGTGCTGTATGTGCTCCATCTTGCTGAAAGGTAGCTCTGCCTGCCAGACCAGTGATGGGAGAGTGTAGGTGGAGATCTCTCTCTGCATTTAGCATGTGGACACCCTTTGGGGATGTTTTTTGTTTCCTCACCCTCATGTAATGCTTCTGCTCAGAAATGGTCAAGTGAAATGAAATAACACAGTGAATAAACCAGTATTACGCTCAGTCCGCATGCTACCCAAAAGCAGTTTTCCAAACCCTATCTGCCAGAGATGAAAACGTTGAGGTATGGATAATTGTAAACCATTTATTGTTTATGAATTCACAGTCCTCTCGGATGTCCCCGGGTGCTGGATTTTGCTTATAGATCTCTGAACTAGCTGAAGGAAATGTAAAATCAAATGTAGACAGACAGCTCCCTCTTGAATACATATCCACAGAGGCTCAGGAACACTTGTTATGCTAGGAAGGGTGTGGAATAAATTACGCTCAAGAAAGTTGCTCTAGATCCACCTATTTTGGACGATGGGCTGTGTGCGCAACGTTAAAGCCCTTCCTCGGGGAGCTGCCGTCACCGTGGTGCAGACAGGTGGATCTGGAGATGCACGGTCTTGCAGAGTGGCAGAGGACCAGCAGATCAATATTTAATGCGAAGGCTGCTGCAGCCCCTCACATGCATAATTTATTCCTGCTTTTGGGTACAGATGGACCTGAATCAAGCCATGCATCCAGACTACAGGGGGATGAGAAGCAGGTCCAAGCGTTTCAGATTGTCCTCGCCTTCAAAATGGGGGCAATCCAAAAGCCAATATTCAACCCTTTCCCTCCTCCCTCCTTTGCACAACACGGAAACACACACGTCAGGGAGGTCTTTGAAATTTCTGTCAAATTACACTGACTTTTTCTCTCATTGAGGGCACACGACGCTGTTTGTATTTCAGAACAGAATTAGGGCCTGAGAAAGAATTAAGCTTTTCTGAGTTTAATTAAGTGCACTAACAACATACGAGCAAAATCTGTCTCATAAAAGAGAACTTTATTGTACAAATTGACAGAAAATAAAAGCCCTTTGGGATTAAATAAGAAAAATAATCTGAAAAACACATTATGGTGAGTAACCTGGCCACGCCGGCTTGTTTCAGTGAGTGACTATGTCTGCCTGAGAATTTTTTTTTCCCCTGACAAACGATTAAAAACCAGTGATACGATAGCATGCAATGCTAGCATAACAAGGTATGAGCAAGAGGGATTTGCTTTTGACTAGTTAAGAAATAAGCTTACTAATTCACAAATTTATTATAAGATTAGCCTTTAATACCTGATAATCACCTTCGTCAAGGAAAATTTCTTCTCTTCAAAAGGCAAATGAAATTTATAGATGGGTCTTGAGCCAGACTCGTGGGCGGTAGACAACGTTCACGAGAAGTCCAGCCTTTCTCTTTGAGCAAGGGAAGAGATAGCGTTTTAACAGACTGGGTACAGCGTGCAGCACAGCATAACGCAGTGGAACAGAAACAAGACAGGCATGGCAAAATCTCAGATGCCTTAAGATTATTAATCTCTTTGCAGAAAACAAATTTGATCTCTGTCAGACTGCCTATTCGTTTTGAGGGAGACACTTTTAAGGTCTTATGTTTGTATTTTAGCGGGGCTATTCCGGCTAAATACACAAGTAAAAATGTATTCTTATAACATATACAGAGAAGTGTTCCCATTTCAAAGGTGCTGTTGTCTCATAGATATAAGAACATCAGCATTTGCTAGAGTCCTGTTATTATCTACTTTGCAATAGGCCATCTGGACTTCAACTAAGAAAGGGCTCCCAATGTGTTAGGCTCATGCAAACATCTGGTGAAAAAAAGGCCTTTCCGCCCAAGGACTTTTAGCTCAAACTAATAAAAAAGGCAAAGTGTGGGAGACGAAAAAAGAAGGACAGAGGGGAAAAAAAAAAAACCCCCGAAAACTTTCTACAGTCCCACAACCTTTTACTAACAGATGGAAGTCTGTCTCCTGACTCCCAGCCTAGTCCTATTGCCAACAGAGGATATTGCGTAATTGTTGAGCACAAGTATATACCCAAGTCACTCATGCAACGTTATTGCGAACAGGTATGAGAGTAGCATGAGCCCTGCCGTATACCAGAAATAACTGTAAAGACAAATACCTGTGTAAGCATTTACTGCATTGCTGTTGTTAGCTTTCAGGTTCAAAAGCTACAGGCAAGTGACAAAATTTTATGCACAGGTGTAGAATTTGGTACAAAATTCTCCTCTCTGAGTACCAGGCAGTCACGTCCATTTGCTTGTTCTTATATTCCTCTGTAGAAATTGGGTGAAACAAGGATTTGAGAATCAGCACTTGCAGAAACGAGGACAGCAATATAAACATTGTACTGTGAAATGCAGAATTGCTGAAGCTTAATTTCCTGTGGATTTGGGTTCTTTATTTAGTTACTCCCCACGCCAGGTGCTAAAGTCTTCATCTTTTTGCACTACCTCTAGTCACCAGCCAAACAGCCTAGAAGACTGTGCCTCAGTTTCCCCTGAGCTGCTGCTTGCACAAAAGACTGGGAGCTCTATAGACTCAGGCATATGCCTCTTGGCTAAGGCCAAACCAGTAGAAATGGTACTGTAGATCCTCATGTTGCAGCTTTTCCTGCAGCAGAAGCACTCCTTTCAATCTCCTACCTGTCTCCAGCTGCCAATATTTGCAGAATTTACAGGAATTTAATTATCTTCAGGGTTTCTACCTCTCTATTGAATTGGATTGAAGTAAGCCAATGAATTTGCAAATGGTTAAGGAAGAAAAGATCTGGCAGACAGGGCCAACATGTAAGCTTCATTTCTTCAGGAGAGTTGTTCAAAAAATTGGACTCAGAAAAGTGTGGGATTTTGAAAAGTATAAAAGCATATGAACTGTAACAAAGATTGTCTGGTTGTGGAGCGAAAGAGAATAAATAATGGGATTAAGTAGAGAGGAAAGCAAAGGTCAGAGGTCAGTCCCCTCCCTGGATGACATGGAGAAAGAGATTAGAAGTTTCCATGATTGAGAATATAGCCTTCCCAAAATGAGATAGTAGTTTCAAAATGCAAACATTAGACAAAAGCTTGTTTATTCAATTTATTAAAGAGCTCTCAGGCTTAGGGTTGTCATTCGTTCACTTCCTATGGGTTTCTACACACTGGAGCAGGACACGCAAGTGGGAAAGAAAGTCTGGTCCACGACCTTTGAGTATGGGGCACCCAGTGTTGAAGGTCTTTGTGGGGCTGGGACCAGGCTAGGTTCCTCCTGGAGAAGTCACAGGCAAGCAGCTCTGTAGAAATCCACGCGCTTCATCACACCGTAGAAGACAGAGAAGCAAAAGGTTTCTCTCGTCTTTTAAGTTGCAATTTCAAGGCTAAACTTGAGTGTTCTTGCACAAAGATACAGGCAAGAGGCCTTTGGAAATTATTCAGCTAAGTTATAGAGCTTCCTGAACTTGAGCCAGGCAAAAATACCAGGACCTGAACCAAAGGAAGTATTTTATGGCTTGAATGCCTTTTACCAATCAGTTTTTCTCTTTGGAAATGTTTTTTTCCTTTTGTAGCTTAGATGAAAACATTAAAGTATGATAGCAATGTAGTGGAACAGTCCTGTTTGGCCAGGTGATAACTAAGCGTTTTAGATATCCTGGTATTGGTTTTCAAGCAAACATGGGTTTGTCCATGTGCGTTATACCTACAGTTATGCATGTAAGTACATCCTCTTTCTCGCTTTTTGTGTTGTTTGTGTGTGTGTTTATATATATTCATGATGGCAGTGATATGCTAAATGAGTTAAAAGCCCACTCTTCATAGGCACACAGGGATTGCTGGATTCAAAGGCTGACAGTCAGGGTGAGAGCTGATTTCTCAGCACGCTCATTTTAAAACTCTTTTAACAGACCCTATTGGAGGTATCTCAGTTTAAATTTTTATTTTTTCCATACTGGGTACCTTCAGCTCTCCTACGTGCAAGAGGCCGGAATAAGCAGGATTGGTGGGGGGCTAATGCCCTCACCTCCCACTCTCAGACTGAGTTCTACAGCTCCCCAACAATTTTCTTCCAGCTCACAGGTTGTAACAAGTAGTTAGTCACACCAGCCATCTCTGCGATTGTACCTGCATTATTTATCAGCCAGTGGACATAACTTCGTCCCTTTTTTCAAGCCAGCTTTAGTGACTGTGTATTAAGGGTCAATTCACTCACCTCTTTGCAAGTTGTGTAGGGTGCAGAGAGGCAGGGATTTTCCATGCCTGTTCACCGAGTGGCTCTCAGCACACTTCCACTTCAGGGTTTTAGGGGCTTGCACGAACCTAGGGGATTCTTAGCCGTTTGGTTGTAAAAATATAAATATTCCTCGCAGGGAGGCAGATGCACTTGTAGAGTGATGTAGTGCATCAAATCAGATGGGCTACGTTGTGCAGAGGGGTATCGTCACAGAATCCGGTAGTTCAAAATCAGTGCATGTCGTATGAGAGTATTAATACGTAAAAAGAGATAGATGAGGAATACAGCACATAAAACTGCAAGGCAAGCTGTTTTAAAGCTCTGTGCTTACAAAACAGTCTGTGTACTTTGACAATGGAGCTAATTTTCTTTTTAATAATTCTGATAGCAATTCCTAATAATTAGCTGATCTAAGTTAGATTTTCATTTCATCTTTTCAAAGCTATACTATTACAAACGGTCGAGGAACCTTGCCCTTAAAAAAATGGTGATAATATCCTGATGACCTGGGACCGCTGTTGGAGAAAAGATTTTTGCCCGAAAGGGTTTCAGGAAGTTACAAAACTCCTTTACATGGCCTGTTGGATCTGTGTATGATTTCCAACATTACACAAAATAAATACCAGGAGACTGGTGTGGTTTATACAAGAGTTTATAGAGAAAAAAATCCACCCACCAGCTCCCTTGCTGAGGATTACAACCAGGTCTCTGCTGCCAAGTTCTCTGTTTAGGTAAAGCATGAGAAAATCTGCCATTTTTTTAGAGTCACAAAAGGGGTGCTACAGGGGGGGTGGTGAGAAGCTGACAGCTCTCGCTGCTTAAAAGGCAGCTGTTCCTTCTCAGGTACTATTATTAATAAACCCTAAGGTAATGTTTGCTCTGAAATATGTCTAATTGAAATAATTTACCCTAACCCTTAGAGAATTATGAAACTGTTTTCATCATGTTCACACACAGCAAAATAATTATGAGATGCCATATGGAAAAGACATCATGTGGTATATGTATTTCTGAATGTATACTTTTTGAAATGGTTCCCACAGATAAATCATATAGCTAATTTACAAAGAGGAGGTGGATAGTAGTTCTTAAGTATGCAGTTTAAGTTTAAAATGGTTTCAGGCTGGGTAAATTTACAGTGCTGATGACATGCAGTAATTGCACTGATCACAGGGCGTATATCACAGAAGATGTCGATAACGCCGTTAAGTTGCACTGCACAAAATGGAGCAGGGAAATTCTGCTGGTGACTCTCTGCTATTGCAATGTGCCACCCCTCAAAGCCTTTGCAAGACCTGTGTGGGCCTGAGCTCGTTTTGCAGCTGAAGTGTACCCGACTGAAGTGCTGGAGATACTCCCCCGTCATCAGGGTGTCTCTGAGACGTTTCTGGTTTGCATCTGGAAAGCTCCCCACCAATACCTAAGCAAAGGGAATACTCTCCCCCCCCAATTTATTTTGAGCAAAGCCCACAAGAGAAAATTTCTTATGTTGCTGTTCCCCACTGTCCATCTCTTGAAGGTTTTTCAAAAGGTTTTATTCCTAACCTCATCGCTAGACACCAGCATTATCATGCATATGTGTGATAGATCTCTATATTTTTATCTCTGTAGGTTTCATTGCATACGGTAGCGGGATAATTCTGTAGGGCACTTCTTGGTCCTTTTCCAGGAATAATTGTGGTAGATGATGAGACATCTGAGGTTCTCTTCCTGATAGTTAAGAAGTTTTGAAGGTGCTTTTTGAATAAGGAACTCTTATTAACATTTCTAGAAATCTGGCTGGAGATCAGGCTTTCTTGTCAGACTTCTGGTAGTTCTTGTTTCCAGATGGATGGAAGAAAAATAAGAGAATAGCTTATTACACCCTTTCTGTTTCATGTCCGATTTGAAACCAGCAAGTGAAGAAGACAGAAAGAAATCTTATTCTGTCCAGTCCCTTCCCTTTATTTCTAAGGTCTTTTCAGAAAAAGGGTTATCTCTAATTTGAGCAGCACAGGTTAGCCTGTAGTGTGGTTGAATGAGCTCACCAGTCACTTTTGCAATTATTTCTGTGATGATTGGTGGAATATTTGAAAGAACTGGGATACACGAAGTAATTAATCCCCAGCCCTCTATTTTGCAAGAACTATAGGCATGCACTGCAGCTGCACTGTTTATCCCCCAGTAATGACATCATTACCCTGCATTACCACCCTAGGTAGTGTGTTTGTCAACAGCCAGCAACTGAGGAGTACAAGAAAAATATTTACCCAACTTCAGTGCTGTGGCATTACCCCAGTAATGCCATTTCAGGAAGATCCCACTGTATTTCTGAGATTCGTGCTACAGAAACCAAAAAAACTTTGGCATTTCTGTGCATGTAACACCAGCCCTCAAATAACCACCTTTTAGAGACAGTAATTACAGTAATTCTGGTTTTAAAGCAAAAATAAAAAATAAAAAAAAAGAAGGCAAAGAGTGATATTCCCCGCAAATATCTGAAGGTGGGAGTTTTCAAATACCCTCGCTGCGTGCGGAGCGCTGGGGACATCCATATTTGATGACTCCCTAATCTTCCCAGGAGTAACCACATATGCTAATATTTACTCACTCTGTCTGTACAGATACAATATCTGAATGCTGCTGATACATTAACGTGCAAGTATTTAAACTGAGCTTTTCTGCGATGTATCATCCCTGGGAAGAGCCTGCACTGGAGAGGTAGCCTTGCGTCTTCCTTCTCTCTGTCATTCCTGCTTTTGGATGAGAAATGTGATGATCTTTCTCTGTTTCTAATGTTGCACAGACGAAAAGGCATGTTCTCTTTTTAGCGACTTCCAGTCATTTGTTTTTATGCTCACTGAAGGTGTACTGCATTTTGTGCTATTAAAGTGCCCTAAACCAAAAGTCACATTTTTTTTTTTCCCTGCGAGTTACAATAGATTATTATTTCACTACAGTATCCGAAAGCATGAAATAGAGATTTATGATACTCTTGTGTTTTCCGCTTCAGTTCATGTAATGTAGGGAAGGTAAAGTGTCTCTGGCTGCACAGTATCCCTTTTTCTTTTTTCTCTTCAGAGCAGTGTGTGCTACGTGATTAGAGGATAGTGAGAAGGTCACTGACCAAACTTTATCTTCCACACAGTTTCCCACAGCATGTATTCCTCCTAGGGAACATTTTCTCAGCTCAGGTTATTTCCAGAAATGTTCTCAAACCATAAGAACAGTCCTTGCAGTAAAACATTTCATTCCCACTTTTTATTCTTTATCTAGCAGCGCAGTGTTGACAGCATTTATGTTTCTTCTATTGACTGGGCCAAGAACAACAGGATTAATGAGGTTGTCTCTTCATGAGTGCATTATATTTTTTCCTCTGACCTTTCAAACATGGGAATCTTCTGTTTGCAATATTTCTTAAGGAAGGAAAACCCCTTCTCGCCGAAGCTCGTTTTGACGGGGGCCGTCTGCGTGGGAGCCCGGGTTCCCGCGCACCTCCGGGCACCCCGTGCGAGGGAAGGCGGCGTGCGGGTGTCCTCCACGCCTCTCGCCGACGTATGGGCTGAAAGGAAACTGTGAAAAAGCAAAGGAGGGAATATTTTTGTTTCCTGATTTTTTAAAGAATTGGCTGGGGGACGTGAGATATTTTAAGGACTTTCTCAAGCTATGAAGTTCTGATTATAAATCTTACACAGCTGCCTATAGACGATTGTACTGCAGAAACTGCTCAGGAGACGGGTGGACACTGCTCTGCTAGTTTATTTATTTATTTTTTTCCAAAGGATTGCGTGTGTTTAGGCTGGACAAGTAGGGGAAGGAGGAGTCGCTGGAAATGCAGCCTTCCACAAAACACTCTTGCGCTTCGTCTTTTCTATTCCTGATTATTTTTGACACAGGGTAACTGGAACGCAATCAAGATAGGATCATTTCTAAGTGCAGCAGGACAGGGAACGTGAAGAATTTTCCCAAGGATGGGAGCACAAATATCTTTAAACACAACAAATAACTTTGCAAATATGACATCTTTTAGCCAACTTCCTCAAAATACATCAATTAGATAAGCTAAACATAATTAAATTTTTGCATAAGATCGTTAAGGGTGACTTATTCCCATTTTTCATCTAGGGATATGGAAGGACAGAGAGCTGGAAAAATTCCCACTAGCCCAAAAGCTGTATCTACATAGGAAGGTCTCTAAGTTATTAATTTCACCTCCAAGTTATTTATTTCTCCTCTTGGTGGGGAAAGAAGCACCACAAAATTGTGCATTCCTTTCTTGCGTCTTATGGGGCAGTAAACCACTTTATGGAGGAAAAGATACTTTAGTGTCATCCCTTTGACCTGCTCCTTCTACCCATGGTAAGTCGTGGAGAAATCTGCCTGATATTTTGGGGGAGAGAGAATTAGAAGAGGTGATATACATATGTACATAGAGTGTATGTAAATCTATATAGCCCCAAACATAATTTTAAAATAACTATCAAAAGAAGCGTAGACATGAAGGCTTGCAACGCTTGCAGAATTTGTTTTCCGTAGGTGTGTAGTTCTGCTGCACGTAAGAAATTCCTTTGCCACGTAGGAAAAACAGCTCTTACCTGCTGGCTTTAGGAGAAAATACAGCATCCAGGGGACTGTCTTGCTGAGCACTCCAGTGCTGGCTTTACTTCGTGTCCGTGGTGCAGAAGGCCAGGACCTTGGGCTGAGCTCCGGGCAGTCGTCCAGGAGGGCCAGAGCTCAAGCACCGGGCTTAGGCTTTAAGCAAGCTCGAGACCTCTGTGTGTGAATTCAAGTCATTCTGGGACTTTGAGAGTGAGCTGAACGAGACGTGCAGACATAGCCAAATTCATCCATGTCAGCTCTAGGAAGAGAACAGAAACAAATATTCCTGGCTCCTCGCTTTAATGATTTAAATAATCCCACGTATTAGCTCTGGAAAAATGACAGGATGCTTTTACAGTGCTTTAAGCTGAAAAAGTCATCAGAGAAGCTAAGACATTTCTGAGCAGCTCTTCAGAGTAATATTTCATGAGATTTTGAAATATTTTCTCCTGAAAAGAGTAATACTTGTACAGTAAAGAAGGTAATTCAACTGTGTGCTGTCCTCAGGCACTGGCAATGGTCGCTACTTGCAATTACCAGGAGACAGTTTCTAAGTTTTAAGCATGAGTGTATTACACGTCTTAAAATTGGGTTTCCTGAGCTTTGGAGTTTGTTGCTTGAACTCTTACTTTTTCCTTTTAGGATTTCTATTGTAGCTGAACTTAAATAACCAGAGAGAGCACTTAATGAGTCTGTATCTGTATTTGTCAGCATTTAGGGCAGTTAAACACATTAACTATGAAGGAGAAATTCTTGTATTCTACTTTTGTCTTATAATAATGTATGCCGAGGCCTAATTCTGCTGAGTTTTACTGTTGTTTAGCTAGAATAACTTGGGTAAAGCTAAAGAACTTACAGTTTGCTTTCTGTTCCTTTAAGCAGTTGAGCTCCCTGTCGTACACCAGTAAAATATTCTCATAAAGCCCCAAGTGAAAATAATTTTTGGGTTGTAACCCTCAAGACTTTAAGATTTTAAAATCCTGACAGTTCAGGATTAAAAAACCCCACCCCCGTGTATCTATCAGTGAACGGTGAATACATGCTTGTGTAGTTTGCCTTATTTGCATTTGTTGGTAATTAATTAAAAAACATGAGTTTAATTAAACTTGGAGTTAGGGGATTCATTAAAATAAAAACAAAAAGCATTTCAGTTAAAAATGTAAAATAACGTGTTCAGTTGAGTTAGCTGGTGCAGCTTAAGGATTTGCAGAGAAATGCCGGGAGTGGTAAAACTTTAGGGACTGTCACACTGCACATGGTTAGAGAAGAGTTACTGAACAAGGGGAGTGGGTGTATGTCTTTGTCAGCAGATAAATTTCACTTTGTAGATACTTGAATTGAAATAATAATATTTGCCCTTGGTTTTTTTCTGGTCTGTCTGTGGCTATGAAAAAATGACATCCACAGAAGTCCAAAGGAAAGGACTACAGCATAGCTGAAGGTGAGGTTTTTAGAAGAAGGGACAGAGCTAGAGGAAAAAAAAAAAAAAAAAAGATTAAAATGCTTAAAGGGAAGAGATGTCACTCATGTAAAACTCAAGACTAAATTATACTTGCCTGTTTATACTATCATGAAAAGTTCTTTCTTTTTTAGGTGTCTTAGTCACAACTCACTGTCTTTAGCATTTTGGGGGAGGGTGCTTTTTCCTTTGAGAACAGTGGAAGGGGGTTGCTTTATAAGAATATACATGTTATTAGGATGTTGAAAGTAATAATAGAAAAAAAAAAAAAACCAATGGATAATTAAGCCTGATGTTTCTTAAACATTTTTCCATAGCCTGCTCTCTTTGATCCTGCCCCTTTGGCAGGACTGGGTTTGTCCCACCAGCAGAAGAGAACCAACTGCAGAAATCTTGAAGTTTTTGTAGTCTGTGTTACGAAAATTGTCACTGAGATATTTCTGTTTGTGCAGTGGAATAGAAGTGAAACCTTTCCACCTTCTCAGATTGAAGGGGTTTAGTGAAGATCTCTCAAAGCAGCACTCGCTCCAATACAGGTCAGGCTTGTTGCCTACACGGACCTACGTGTGCTGCTGTGCTCCAGCTACTGTAGCTTGGGAAAGGCACAGGAGCTAATGTCACTGCCCCTTCTGCAAGGTGCTGTGCTCTTGGGGTTGGAAAGCTACCAAGAAATGACTGACTTTGGTCAAACTACCTCAAAATTAAGATTTTCTACTTTATTCTTCCCTCAAAGTATTTAATTTGGGGAGGAAACAATTGTAATAATGGCATATAATACTCACTAAATACTCCTAGTTGTAGTCATCAGACTTATTTTCCTATCAAATTAATATAAAACATCTCAATAATTAAAATGAAATGTGTGCAAGCAATGCTATATTAATTTGCCTGGAGGTGTGTTTTGAGGGTGGCGTGGCATCCATGTGCAGGATATTGGTGGACAGCTTGGGTATATGCAAAGGACCAGATTTAAAAGAAAAAAACCAACAAAAGACTATGTTGCATCTTCGAGATGAGAAACCATCTGTGGATGTCCTGTTTCCTGCACCACTGGACTGGAGGACCCCACGTTAGCAAAACACCTGCGCTAGCCGTGGTACCAGGGAAGGTGGTCCTCGTACAGGGAGCAGATGCTCCACAGCTGAAGCCTTTCAAAGGAGACACCTTTGGAGCCCCCAGCCTTATGGGATAACTGAGTCGTACATAAATAGTCTTTAAAAAGGGAGCATTGTCTGCTTTAAAAAAAAAAAAAAAAGAAAGGAAAACGAAGTGGGTTTTTGTGTGTGGGTAAAGTAAATACGGTTAGAAATACATGACTTGTTAAGAGCTTTCTGAGGACCCCACACTCACAAAATCTTTTAGGTCATGTGTTTGCTTTCCGAAACATTTGGTAAGTAATAAGTGCCAAGGGACTATATGCACTCCATCTGGAATTAGCAGATTCCTCTTTGTTCAATTGTTCCTAAATTTGGAACCAGCCGACTTGCTTAAAAGTATTTTGATTTTCTTTTAAATAAATATGGGAAATAAACATAGCCCAGGACCTTCGGAGAGGTACATTATTAGCCTTCTCCCTGGCTCCACGAGCTGCGTAAGCCTTAAAGGAGCATTTGCCAATTTTGATGTTTGCTATTGGTTTATGGTAACAATTTGTTTGGAGTGGCCCATCATTTTTGTTTCCTTTTTATAAATAGTATCAAAGAAATCAGAGACGGAAAAAGAACTATTAGGTCATTGAATCTACTCCACTGCCAATGCAGTCGTGTTCCCTACAGTGTATTTTTTCCATTTCTTTGTCCAGGTTAAACTTGGAATTAAGTTTAAGAGCTTGTAGGTCTGATGAGAGGTACAAGAGCAAGTGGAGATTTTACTCCTCTTTCCTTATTAGACAAATATCTCATTTTCATCTCTGCCTTCCCTACATAAGGAAATGACATGTCAAAAGATCAAGTAGATGCTTTCTCTTTGCAGGTGTTGTAGATTACTACTTCATCCCTGTAAAAATCTAATTTTTTTCTTGGGGAGAGCAAAAAAGGAAGAGAAAAGCAGCACTTCTCTTATCTTCCCTGATGTCTTATAACACCAAAGAGCAGGAGCCTGAGACCGAAACACTTGCTTGTCCAGTAGGCTTATGAGAAAAGACTGTGTTTCCTTCAAGACCTTTAAAAACTTTTTAGAGATGGCTTCTTTTAAAACAAAACCAAAACTTTACAAATGAATTTGAGCAAACACTTTAAAGACTTGAAAAAGCACCCTGGAATCACCCACAATTGCACCAAATTTGTGACACGGAATTCAGCTGGAGGACTATTTAACACGGTAAAGATTTTCAATGAAAAGCTTGCAAATCAAAGCTCAGAAGGGTTGTCTAATGTCATTACGTTTGGCATGTGAAGAATTATTAAGAGGTGCAGATCTGTAGATTTGGGATCACAACCTAAGATATTCAGCCTGTATATGTTGGTCTGCTTCCACGGATTCGAATGGAACGATGCCTGTTTACAATAGCTGGGGATGGATGATCCCTCGCTCTACCGACTGCAGAGAAAGCTTAGGGAGACTTGCTTTCCTAAGCCAGAGCTGGCCTTCGTGAACTGTGTCTTAGGATGCATTACAGAGCAGGATCAAGGTCTTTATCTAGTTCACGGTTGCTCAGAATTTTGTTTCATCCATTTGTTCACAATATAAGCAAACATTATATTTCTGCTTGAAGCTTTTCTAAGAGTGGAAGTAGTGCAGCACAAGCAGATACATATTTTCTACATGGCTACAAGGTCTTTTTATTTGGTCTAGATCCACATCTGTAACTATTTTACCAACTCATGTATTCATATATACTGTAAGTCAAAGGAGCTTAAGTTTTCACTTCTTGCATTGAGTTCTAATCATTCTGTTTTGCAGGTTGCTTCCTATGCATTGTGCTTCAGCAGCCTAAGGGCTTCTCTGAATCATTATTCTGGTCTTTCCTAGCAAGAAGGAGCCAAACTATAGCTAAAGATTAGCACGGGTTAGGCAAAACGTAATCACAATCTCTTCTATCTCTTTTCCTATTCCGATCTCTGTTCTGAGGATCAAACCTGTATTTCCTCTGTGTGCTTGAAGAAGTTATATTAGCGTGATTAAGTGTCAGCATCACTCAGCTCGTTCTGTTGAAGATACCAATGCTCGGGCTTGGCCCATGGCAGTACGGATTTGTCCTTTTTAAATCTAAGCCTGTGAGTATGAGTTCAGGAGTTGCATCAAAGCTTCATGGAGATGAAGTTGTGTGCACAAACCTTAGATCAGTACACTTCAATTCTTAAAGCAAATGAGCTCTCAGCTTTAAGGAATAGAGTACCATGGCTGTAACTAATATATGTAATTATATATATAATACATACATATATTTATGTTAGGAAATATTTAGCAGAATATTGTGGTTTGAAAAGATAGTAATTTGTTTTCTTCAGTACCTGCAACCTGAGTAAATATATCTGCTAAGAAAAGTGTTGGTAATCATGATAATTTTCTGAAAGTGTGTCCTCTTCAAGGATTTTTTGATGGCAAGAAAAGAAGAAATATTAATTCTTGTTCCCATAGAAATTAATTAAAACCTTGCCATTAACATCTATGGGAGGACAGAACCCTAAATAGCTGTGTAAATGAGAGACCAGTCGTCTATTTTTGTTTCTGGTTATTATTTATAAATTCTGAACAAGCAACTTTGTTATGAGACTCGTAAATCTTTTCGACAATGCATATGTTCATACTCTGCATTTTATAGTCTCCTTTTAGGAGACTATAGGAGTTTCCATCATTTCATTTATAAAAATTATCGACAGGTGGGCAAAGTCTTGGTAAAAGATAATGAAACACGGAGAGCAAAAAGAAATATTGGAGAGTAGATGAAGCAAATCTAAGTTTTAAAACAAAGGAAATGGTTATCAACGTTTCACTGTCATGAACTGCAGTTTCTTTTAACGGACTTGAAGGCAAGCCATTTTGGCAGGTCAGATTATCGCATTGTGCTATAGTTAGAACTACTGACTGGTTCTGTGCTGTTGTTTGTTGAGATGACTAAGTTGTCATTTTTAATTAGCTTTATGCTCTTCTCAAAGGCTAATTACTTTACTTTTTATCAAGATTACTTGATTGGTAATGACAAGGGTGCCATGGTTACGTATTTTTAGAGAATTCCCCAACCTGCACAATTATATGATTTTTTTGTTCCCCCTGGATTCTTTGTGCAGTAAAGCCTTCAGTAAAAATAACGGTTAAGAAAAATACATATTTACTATTGATATGAGCAGAAGAAAGTATCTCTTGATTATTTTTTTTGGCAGGAAGGCCATTGCTAATGTATTTAGTCAGTGTAAAAAAGTATTACACTTAGTTTACCTCTCTGTCAGTGACACTAATGCCGCTCTATTACCTTGGCTGAAGTTACCTCAGGCAAACTGAGTTTGAGAAGGGAAAAAAAGCCTTTCTTTTTTCCTCTTACTTGTCTATAGTCACGCGTCTTCCCTGGTCATCATGGAAATCTGGCCTGACTCAACTGCATACTTATTTCAAAGTGTAGAAATTACACAGACAGACACTGATTTTCGGAGAGCATTTACCTCCCTGTTTACCAGGACTTGCTTGAAGAGCCCTTGAGATAAGTATGAGAGGTGCAGTCACAGGTGAAATCTCTCTTTTCTTTAGCCACCTACAGATTACTGTAATCTATTCTCGTTTGAAAGAGCAGCAGCCCAAAAGGTGACGCTTCTGTCAAGGCTCCCTCGAGGGGGGAGGCAGCGACAGGGGACATAAATACTCCTCTGACATTTTTTAGAAATACAGTTATACCCAGAGAATCGCTACTTTACTCCTGTTCTGCAACACATAAATACACGTCAAACGTGTGGTAAACCAAATTCTCTCAGGAGCTTGTCCTGAAAGAGGAATCGACACAATGATTTAGAGTCTACATCTGCAGCTCTTGCAGCTGCTTCAGTCCCTGCTGCTGGAGACTTCCCTGCATCAACAGTCTCTTGATACAGGGGCTTAGAGCAGTTCCCGAAGCAAAAACCCAAGGGAACCCAACACTGTTGCTAACCTACTGGAAAGGCGAGGAGGGGACAGCCACCGTGCCGCTCAAAGGAAAGCGGTTGCTCATGCCGCCAGATGCCCCATCTTGCATCGCCTCTACTGCCACTTTGCAAGTGGAAGAGGACCTCCTGACGCTTGTGACTCTTGTTGCGTTCTCCAAAATCTACCGAGAGCAGGATTAGACTAGGTAGCTTCCTAAACCAAAGGGAAGGTCAGCATGGTAGGGCGCGGGCATGGCACATCTTTGTACTCAAGCTCGCAGAAGGAGCTGCTGAAGGGAGCGCTTGGCTGTGAAGGCCTGCTGGAATGTCTTCAGCTGTAGGGAACGCGTGTGGGACATCTCTGTAACAAGGCAGCTGAAGATGTGAGGATGTTCTGGAGCAAAGTCTTGCACAGCCCCTGTGTTTTGACGTTATTCTTCTCAGCGATAGATGGGGAATATAGCAGCAGTGCAGTGTGATTCCTTGCAGTTTACGTGTAAAAAACACCTTAGTAAGCATCTCGTCTCCTTAATGAGCTAGTAACACATCTATGTCTTCAGTAATTAAAATAAGTTTTCATTGTGTTTTACTTATGTTAGCACCGAAGAGCGAGAAGAGAGACAAGTAAGGTAGGCTGGCAACTACAGGGACTCTGGGAAACAGGAATTCAGCTCCCTGCTTCCTCTGCTGCAAGGAAAATCGACAGGACTGGATCCTAAAGGTATTATGTGCCTAAATCCTATGGAAGTCAATGTAAATGGGTGGCTAAATACTGTGGGCATCTGGGCTTAATCTCTCTATACCTTAGCTCTTCGTCTGTCCTATAAGTATAATAATTCTTCACTACCGGTAATAAAGTACAATAATAAACATGTTAAGGAAAATAAGATGCTCAGCTACTGTTATCTCTGAATGTAAAAAAAAAAAAATATCTAAGCAAGACACTATGGTTAGTTCTTTTTTATGAGTCTTGATTCATAGTAATTTTCAATTCTAGAGAGAAGTGTTGACCCGCTTGTTGATTAATTGATGGTTGTATTCCCCAGCACGGTTTCCTATCCAGAAGTTCACTAACAGCAAGGATCAATGAGAAGGTAAGGACGCAGCTCAGCTTTTAGAAATCGAACTAAAAGTATTCTTTTCTCAATGCAAAACTGAGCCTTTTTCACTTTTAGGCTAACTTTCGGCATCTCGGCTTTCTATGTGGAGCCTTGCTTCCAGGATAAATAAATGATCCCACATTCCGTCATGATAACATATGCTCATGCAGAGCTCAAAATTAGAAGGAATATGAAGTGTTCTATTAATTGCATGAATGTTGATTGTTAAAATCATGTGCTAATTGGTAATATCTGTGTGCAGTAGGTTCCCGCAATATGTGTTAGATTACATTAACTGTGCTTGTGACTCAGATATCAGGCATTATGCGTTTTATAGAAGGATTTTTTTTAAAACTTTGTGTAATTAGGTTCTATAGATTATCAGTGTAGAAAAATTAGTAGAAGGCTGCGTAAAGGGCATGTGAAGTTTGAGGCGTCAGGAATACTGAACTCTAAAGATGCATCTGCTCCTCTTTCTCATGGTGTGCTTTCTCTCACATACTCCCCAAAGTAATTCTCACCATGTTTGTCTTGAGGTAATTCCCAGGGAATCAAGTAAGAGCTCTTTCTCACTGCCATGGTGATTAAAATATATATTTGAAAGTTACCATCTTTTTTGACCAGACTTACTCACTTTTCAGTCTTTTCCTTTGCATCTCCCAGGCTTTGATCCAAGAAGCATTCAGGTATATTACAGATAAATTAGATTATTGTTGTACTCACCTATCAGTGCAGAAGTTGAGCATACTTAGCAACATGACTCTCCTGTACCAGATGTGCTTCCTCTCCGTTCCTTATCCCTGGGGAAAATTTCATATGGATCTGTTTTGTTCATTGATGTTTTGATTTTATTGAGTGTCATGAGCATTTATTAAAATAGGCAAGGTAGAAGAAACTAAAGCTTGGAGCTAAATATGGTAAGTTATGAGTGTTTTTAGGAAGCGTAATGGTTATTTACACTCTCTGCGTGACTTAATGCAGCTTCGCTGTGATGAGGGAGCTTGAGATGAGTCTAACACGAAAGCACGGGGATGCACTCCGTAATACCCAGTACCTATAATATTCTGTGGTCATCCTCTTTCCAGCAAAAAAATGTATTAATGCATTCACATTTATGCACATTGGCCTTTGCTTCAGTGCCTATACTGAGTGCACCCAAGCTGGTCCTAGCACTGCAGCTGCCTGCACAGCGCATCCTCCTCTTCCTCAGCCATTGCAGCAAATGTATGCAGCACTGGCGACTGCTGAAATAAGCTTTTCCCAGTCCTCCCTGGACCAAGCCCCAGTTTGAGCTCCTTTTTCGTATGTTACTGGGGTGGAACGTGTTTCTTGAGTTAGGTCCGAGGGCTGGGGGTCCTAACTCACTCAGACCTTTCTTAGCAAACTTCTGCAGTGGTTTCTGCTGGAAATAACCTGGCAAACAAGCTGAGTTGGAGAGACTCTTAGAAATCAATGATAACCACTCCCCTGACAAACCATCTTCTATCTAAACTTATGAAAAAACCCCAAAATTATTTTTCCAGTGTATATCCACTTGTATTTTATGTGGGTTAGGCAGATTTTGAGGCCAGCTCTGTAACATGCACGGATATTGTGTCCCTGCCCACTGCAGAGTAAGCTGGTGGGAAGGGGTGAGAACAGACCGCCTGAGCATCCTGTGGTGTGTGAGCCATAACCCAGCAGATGCTTTTTGGTGGATGCTGACTTTAAATTGTATATGAATTCTTTGAAGTAGCACTTTTCTTACAGCAATTGTATTTTGAGGGACTAACATAATTGAGGGAGGATCAAAACCAGTTATACTTGCCCTGGCAAAGGTGTTGCTGGAGCCCTTCCCTGGTTAATACCTACTGTTACTTTGGGAGACATACCCTTAACTCATGCAAGTTTACGTATTCTCCCAGAGGAAGACTGAAAGTAGCAAAGATTAAAAAAAAAATGATTCAGGGAAAGACCAGACAGATTTCTGTGTTGTTAAAAAAAATCCAACAAAACAACAAAAGTTTAAACAGTTTAAATGTTTCATGGGTTACATTGAGACAAATATTTAGAATGAAACTTCTAACTAGCATAATTTTAATTCATTTTACAGTAGACCAACTTGGTAATGATGCAATGAATTAAAACAGGTTGTCTGAGAGGAAAAATGGATGCAGTTTTGGTAAAGAGAGCATTTACAGAAGTGTTAGAAGTCCTGAGTCTTATCAGGGCTATTACTCTAATATCTGTTGATTTACTGATCTTGAAACAAGCAAACCTCATGAGTTTGAGAGCTTAATGTTAAGGCACACTTCATCAGTTGTCCTGAGAAATGCAACAGATCTATGAGGAAATCAGTTTTAGCCCCCATTCAAAATGTTGACACTGAATCAAACAGAGCATGAACTATATTCACAGTTTTAATTAAAAGAAAAACTGACAAATTACTAACATTCTAGTGTTCAGAAGATGGTTATCTGTTATAGAAATATTTTTTCTAATGTACATGCTCTCATACATGAAATAGTTTTTAGATTTATTTTATTATAATTGCAAACTATGGCACAAATACTTAATCTTACCTACTTAAATAATGTTTTCCAATATCTTAGCAACCCTCCCTCCTTCGCCCCCCAAACGCTGACTCACAGTGTGATACATTAAAAAGGATGAACAAATTTAGTAGATGAGATGACCACTGGAAATACGTGGAAAAACTAGCAATTAAAAAAAATTAACCAGAAGGAAATTGCGTACTAATTTTTAAGATGCAAAGGTTAATCTAAAACTGACTACCAGCCTTCGAAAGGTTAACTGTCAAATTAAATAACAGGGACGTACAGTGGTCACTGGCTACCTGGGGGAATAAGCTGTTAAATTACTTACTTCAAGTCACATAATTTACAAAGAGATTAGCTCCTCGTGTCTCTGCAGAAACTTTGCATATTCCAGGGAAGGTTTTGTTCCCCCCATGCCCACGAGGGCCTGGCTACTGGTGGGAGCATCGAGGGTAAATGGTGTATGTTTCCAAGGAGGTAAAAGTAAATTAGGGAACAGGGCAAATTACAGAATCACTAAGGTTGGAAAAGACCTGCAAGATCATCAAGTCCAACCATCAACCAACCCCACCATGCCCACTAAACCATGTGCCACAATGCCACATCCACATGTTCCTTGAACACCTCCAGTGAGGGTGACTCCACCACCTCCCTGGGCAGCCTGTGCCAGTGCCTTCACCACTCTCTCAGGAAAGAAATTTTTCCTGATATCCAGCCTAAACCTCCCCTGGCGCAACATGAGGCCATGTCCTCTTGTCCTATCACTAGTTACATGGGAGAAGAGACCGACACCCACCTCTCTGCAACCCCCTTTCAGGTAATTGCTGAGAGCAATGAGGTCTCCCCTCATCCTCCTCTTCTCCAGACTGAACAACCCCAGCTCCCTCAGCCGCTCCTCATCAGACTTGGGCTCCACACCCCTCACCAGCTCCATTGCCCTTCTCTGTAAGTTGCTACACTATGGGGAATACTAAAAATCAGGTTGCTCTCATTTCCTTCAGACAGCTAAATATCTACAGGTCATTATGTCCTGCGAGTGGCCAGCTTGCAGGCGTGGGTCCCTGCTCTCGACCAAATACCCCGGGACAAAAGGAGTGGGAAGGGGGTGAGGGATGGGGTGGCTGCAGCGTGGTTTCCCCACACAGGGCTCGGGCTGGTGCCGGAGTCGCTGAGTGGATTGTGTCAGCAAGGGGCAGACGAGAAGTGCCGAGAGCTGTTTGCTAGGCAGGGCTCTGGGGCGCTGGGCTCTGCTTTGTGCAGAAGCAGAAGAGGTCTGGTGCACCCAGGATCGAAGGACGTCACTAATTTTAATGAAGCCAAAGGGAATCCAGGACAATGCTGGACGCATTATTGTGGATTGCTCTTTTCCCGTTATTCTTTGTTCCATTGTTTCAAGCTTGCAGGAGTTGGCGGCTTGGGAGGAGATGTCACTGCATAGCTTGCTGTCCTCGAGAGCCGCTCCGGAGGACGGCTGAGGTCCACGGAGAGGCTGCGGTGGCCCCAAATGGTCTGACGTCTGGCCCTAAAATCAGGCAGTGACTTCGGTGAGGAAGGCAGCCTTACACTGATAGCAAGTACAAGGGGCTGCTGCCAGTTGGCTCGTTGACACTTCAAGCGCGCCGGTGGTGGGGGAGGCGCAGATGTCTGACAGCAGAAACAACATCTTCCCAGCACCGTCTGCACGAGGTGCTGCTCTCGCCAGATCTCAGGGCTGCCTTTTCCATAGGTGTCCCAGGAAAATTCTCAGAAACCAATGCAGCTACATCAGCGCCTGCAGGGCCAGAACCGGTCCCAAGGGTCACTTCTTGCTTTTCCCTTTCGTGGGTTGTGTATGCAGTCCACACCATGAGCATCAGGGTAGGCTGGAAGCTGCTTGTGCCTGACCATGTAGTGCATTTCTCAGGCCATTTTTAAATGATCTTTTGCTACCTATGAGGCCACTGGACTGACAGAAATTATTTCTCCCCTCCCTTCAAGAGCAATGGTTTCCTGCTGCTAATCCAAACCATAATAAAACCTTAAATATATACTGTGAAAAATGTTATGCCTACTTAAGCAAGATAGTTGCCTGTAATAGTGTGCCATAAAGCAATCTGAAATGTTTATTGTCTGTTCCCCAACTGCAGTTTTATTTCTTTCTAGCATTTTTTGTGTCTACAGGATTTTCTTCACGTTGAAAGTTTCAAAAGAAGTTTTTCCCTTTCCTTGCATACACAGTGATTATTTGCACAGCAGATCCTGCTGCCAGTGCAGATATGTACAAGTATTTTTTTTAAAACTTCCAGTTCCCTAAACTTTTTCTAGAAAAAAAACATCGTTTAAATCAATAACAAGCCCTGATATGATAGGCTTTAAAGGGCAGCCTGACTTCTAAAGGAGCAGATAATGTTAAACAAGATCTCTTTTGTAAAGCCTGAAATAGGAAATCAGGAAAAGAAAAGAAAAAAAAGGAAAGAAAGGAAAGAAGGGGAAAAAAAAAAACCAGCCAAGGTTAGGGGGTGGTAAAGATGTTGCTGCTGGATCTAACTCCAGAGACACAATGTGTATTTCATTGCCACGAATAAACTGTATCCAGGGAACAAGCAAATGAAAAAGTGAGGACAGGAGATATCTTATTTTTGTTGTTTGTTTCCAAAGAGTCCACCCCCACATAGGTCACTTGGAATTCATTTGTCTACATCCTGGACTGCACGTAGGGGAAAAAAAAAATGCCTGGGATCTGAGAATGAGGAATGCGATAGGGCATGGGAATCACAGCGTCACGGTGGTCACCAGAGCATAGTTTGGCTCGTCTTAAAACAAGCAAGCACCGTTGGACCTCTGTAATACTAGCAAATCAGCCGTGCTATCAGGCTACCTATCAGAGGCTGAATGCTTGAGAAAAAGTGTGTGGGTTTTTAGACGGAGCCTGGGGCGTTGGAGGGCTCTCGGAGCTGCTGCTTTCCTCTTGACATCCAGTACTACTCAGTGACCTCGGCAACAATCCAGTGTACTGTTACAGTTCATTTCAATAATTAAACAGTTCAGGGATGGCAGAGCTTTCTTGTTGTCAATAGAAAATCAGGGCTGCAGTTTGGTTTTTTTTTTTCCCCTTTCCCTCTGCTGAAATCAGAAGTGTTTGTTTTTAATTATATTAGCTAGAGACAATTAATTTCACAATCCGAACAAAAAAATGTTTTGCGAGAAGGACTGGCAACTGGTAAATGCAATTATTATTGTAGCACATTTTCAAAGGAAGAGATCCTAGCTCCAACAAAGTCATATGTATAAAATTTCAGTCATATAATATAGTCTTAAACAGCAGATTTACTCTGCAAAAGATGGGAACTGCTCTCCCATCTGGAGCTATGTTCTGTTCATGCCACGTGGACCCATTTGATACCCGCTCTGAAAAAACACCAGCCAGCAAAAGAGACCACTGCCCATCAGCTGCTCCAAATAATTGGTTGATATACCACTTTAAACTTGCCTTATGTAGAGATGATTAATACCAGCCCCCTTTTAAGTGCAGCCTTGCAACGACAACTTAAAAAACCCCTCTCTGTGCAAACGGCAGCATTTACATTTTTGCTGTTTGAGCAAAAATGAAAATAATTCAACTTTATGTCAGGGATGTCTTGCAAAATTTCCTACAATTAAAAAACTATTTTTTGAGGAGCTCGCTGTGCCCCTTTCATTGCCCATCTGGCTCCCTCCCAGCTGCTCCCTGGCTGACTCTGTGCTATTCTGCTACCAGCGTGGCGGGAGCTGCTGCTAACTGGTATCGCCGTCTCTTTTTCTCAGCGTTGGTCTGCAGGATTGCTAGGCCACAGTCTGGCCTCACTTACACTGATTTACTTTTATGGGATTCAGTCAAAATGCTATGGATTTATACTGCTGAGGCGAAGAGCAAAATTTAACTCTTCGGGTCGGGAGTGCTGGAAGCGCTTCAGGTCCGTAGGGAGCGTTTTCTGCCAGCCCCGGTGACAGCCGTGCCGGCCCCTGTGCTGATACACAGCCGGTTCCTACTGTCACACTCCTATTGCCTTGTCCACGCTCGTTTTACACGCCTCACAGAGTTTTTACCTTTTTCCATTTCCTACCAGTGTCATTGACATAAGAATATTAAACCGAAATATACTGAGACATCGCTTCTTTGGGACCAGTATCTGACATCCTTATTCACAGCGAACAGTACTTCATTTCCCAAATAGCTTAATCCTTTCAGTGGGGCGGCTGCAGAGGGAAGACCGGATCCATAAAAGGGCTTTGACATAGCCACGCTTAAATTGTAGGCCTGGTGGATTACCGTAGCTTGAGATAGGAGTTAGCGAGTCTTTGCAGGGTGTACGGAGAAATTTAGATATCGCAGAGGGGGGAAGCACAGCTCCAGGAATCTAACCAGGAAAACAATTTTGTTCAACAGCTAAAGCATCCCAATGGAGGAGGCATCTGCTCTTTGGCACCGCGGTGGGTATCCCTTTCCTCGCGGTTCACCCCCAGGCAGGAGGCTCGGGTCTCGCGCCTTACGGCAGGCAGGAGCCGCCCTGCTTCCGCGCGGCATCTTCACTGTGTAAGTACCATCCCAGTCGGTGAGAAACCCAGCTTCAATGTTGTGATTTTCTGGAGGGGACCCAACCCTACAGAGCCCTCGTTTTAACCCAGCGAAAGGGAAGCTTTCACTTTGTGTGGGTGTAGTCAAGTCCTTGTTGAAGCAGCCCCAGGCACAGAGCAAAAGCAGCTCCAAGAGAAGCGTGACTTGCCAAGGTGTCAGTGGGGCAGCAGCTCTGGTGGGATGTGGGTGGTGGTAACCTCTATTTCCATCCCTTTTTGAGGCCGTTAAAATATTTTACATGGAAATAGTTAATGTATATATCTAACAAAATTCTGTTAGCTGCCTGGCAAGCTTGCATGTCAACACAAAGTCACCTATGGACTCCAAGCAATGGTTGTACGAGGATTATTTTCTGTGTTAAAGGTCTAAAACAGGAGTTAAACACACACCTTCATTAGATCTGGCTTTAAGGCACTAGGCTGCAGGTAAGGTTATCAGCCTGGCCTTTACAGTTCACACTTCCAAGTCCAAGCATGATGAACCTCTCACATAGCAAACTGGCGTTAGGTGGAAGAGAATGTAAAAATACCCCCCGTGTGCCCGAATTCAGAGAAAGCGGAGAGATGGCTCCCCATAAAGATGCAGTCACTTGTGGTAGAGCTGCTCTTGCTTTCAGGGAGAGCTCTCCAGAAGCCTGTTGAGCTCTGTTGATCTGTACCAACATCAGAGAGACCAGCTTTGCCCTTTGACTATGTTTCTAATTCCTCTGCTTGCTCTTTTTTTTGGTGGGGGGGTAGGGAGGAGGAAACCTTGCAAGGTTGAAATGAAATATTAAGTCTCTCATTCTTTCCAGGTAAGTGCATGCCAAATCTCGCAACGATGTTGGCAGGCTCCCAAAGTTGCAAAATAATGAAGAAAACGTTGAGTTTAGGACTCCGTGCCCATTTTAGCAACATTCCTTGTAAGCGTGATTAAAGCTGCCACTGGTTTGACCTCAGGAAACACAAATATAGAGATGCAATGGAGAGCTAAAACATAACCTAGAAAGGGTTCTGAAGTATCATCTTATATCTGCAATCTTATTCTTAAAAAAAAAAAAATAAAAAAATTATTATTTAGGGAGCGTGGGAGTTCTAGTCTGCACATCCATGGTAGGTCAGGGCTGGCCAACCCCGTGTGAAACGTGGTGCCCATGTTGCAAAGTAGCTTTGAGGATCTTTTTGGGCTATTTTACACCGATTTTGTCTATGGACATGTTACTTAGCAGTTGTCGATGTGGCTTTTGCACACATCTGGACTGCCTGGAACTGTTAACCTTCCTAGTGCTTGCACACAGTTGGCCCAGAGCTGTCTTACCACGAGGGAAATCCTGACCTGTCTGCAGGATGGGACAATATAACTGTGTAGAGAGGCATAAAGGTAGTTTAAGGACACTTAAGTCTCACTGTCACTTATTAGTACCGTTATTGATGAATGCTGTTATTATAGGGAGAGGCCTCTCAGCGTGAAAGCCTTTTTTGTTATTCTTTGGTCTCCACTATCATATTTTTTGCAGAAGTTACTCATGACAGATGTAACTTTCCTGGCTCCAGAGGTAGTGAAAATAAAACATAACGTATTGCAAAAAGTTATGGAAACAAAACAACTGGAATTCCCATACTGTAACCCTGTTCTAGCTATAATAGGCTAAAACCAAAGGTTTTGAGCTCTTATCCTCAAGGATATTGCACAGTAAGGTGCAAAATCTGAGAGTAAAAGCTAAGAAGCAGTCTGATCCCGGGAGTCACTGTGGTGGCCTTATGAAGACCTGTAGAAGAATAATTTTAGTGATTTATTTTTCAAATTCCTTTCCACCTACAGGCCAAAGGAAGAAACATCCCCTGTCCGGTCATGTCCGCCCCCCCCCGCCCCCCCCCCCCAATGTTTTTTAGGATATGAAAGAAGATACCAGAAACATGGAAGGCCATGGTGGTATCAGCTGAAATGCTGCTGGTAAATTGGTAGGTTATCCAGACTGTCCACATTTTTTTCAGTTCATAAGAAAGATCTGGAGCACAAGATCTTATGAGGAGCGGCTGAGGGAGCTGGGGTTGTTCAGTCTGGAGAAGAGGAGGCTGAGGGGAGACCTCATCGCTCTCTACAACTGCCCGAAAGGGGGTTGCAGAGAGGTGGGTGTCAGTCTCTTCTCCTGTGTAACTAGCGATAGGACAAGAGGAAATGGCCTCAAGTTGTGCCAGGGGAAGTTCAGACTGGATATTAGGAAAAATTTCTTTATTGAGAGAGTGGTGAAGGCACTGGAAGAGGCTGCCCAGGGAGGTGGTGGAGTCACCCTCACTGGAGGTGTTCAGGGAACGTGTGGATGAGGCATTGTGGGACACGGTTTAGTGGGCATGGTGGGGTTGGTTGATGGTTGGACTTGATGATCTTACAGGTCTTTTCCAACCTTAGTGATTCTGTGATCTGAGCTGCCTGGATATCTGTTAGACACTGCGGTGCTGAGAAGAAAATTAGTCTCATTTGGACACACCGTGGACGAGGAGGCTTAAGCCTACTGCCATCGGTTTCAGTGGTAGGCTTAGACCCACTGAACTCTGGTTGTCCCCCTCAAAGTGACACAGACAGAACAGACCAGGAAACCAGAAGTTTATAGTTAGAAGGTTGCTTCTTTTGGAGCCAGCAATTGCAAATCCCAGTGACATGATTACAGTACTGAAAAGTGATCTAAAGTAATAAAACAGAGGATATTTACCTTGAGGACAGTTGTGTTTTGTTGTATATTTAAGAGAAATAACATGTTTGGTTAAGATACTTTTAACACATGTTTTTTTTTGTTTGTTTTGTTTTTGTTTTTTTTAAATATGTAAAGGTTTCCAAACAGAGTGACTCATAAGAGCAACGCTCCAATTCCTGTTTCATTAGCTGCCTCAGTAGATGTGCACTGAGCTGCTGGGAAGATAGGAGCTGCTGCAAAACGTAGTACTACTTATAAACCAGCAACTTATTGCCATTTTCATTTTTTTTTCTATGCTTCTGGCTGTAATGTGTTTTGTGCCAATGAGCAGAAGTTTGTTATTGTTTGACTGCTAATAGCTGAGCAATGTATTTAGCAGGGGTAAGGGAAACTGGCTGGGTAGGGATGTAGAAATAAGGCTGTTGGGGAACTTCTGGTATTCAGGTCCCCTTACCTGCTTCTGCACTTCACTTAATCACTTTTGAGAACTTAGCTAGTACAACTTGAGATAAGTTAGGTTTCCTGACTCCTCCA
Organism: Gavia stellata; assembly: GCF_030936135.1. Classification (NCBI taxonomy): domain Eukaryota; kingdom Metazoa; phylum Chordata; class Aves; order Gaviiformes; family Gaviidae; genus Gavia; species Gavia stellata. The sequence goes on along the minus strand of NC_082601.1, from coordinate 4,455,310 downwards.
TTCCTGCAGTGAGGATGCACCACAACCTCAGTTCTCTGTTGTTTGAAGACCTTCTCTTAATTTACGTTGCAAATATGTGTGTGACTAATTTATACCCACTTGCTTTTTCTTTTTTCTACTCTCTCCTCTCCAGATTGCTCTTTAGCTGAATAATATTTTCTCCTCCCTGGTGTTTACAGACTAATAGGTTCACTAACTGTGATCCCATTTTCTTGAAACTTCAGCTGAACTGAAGCTATACTTCAGCTAAACTTCACCATACGCTGTATTTCAGAGCAAGCTGTACCAGCCCTCTCTACCATGACATTTCCACTTTGTTCTGAAAATAATTCACCTGATGCACCCTGAGATCATGCTGCCTTTTTTACAAGGTTATATTAATAGCTAAAAATTAGCAGCTAATAAACTCAGATGTATGTTCTCCTTGTTGCCTCCTGCTTGTGTTGGGTAGAATGAAATTTAACAACTTTATGATAGATCACAGTTCATAAAAGTTTTCCTAATTTTTCAGCTATCTCTGGCTTTTCTACTTCTGGCTGGAACCAAGGGCAAGAAATTCTTTCCCCTGAGTCTAGTCTTGGAGTCCCTCATTCAGATGAATTGTTCAGTCAGGTCAAAGGGACTTTAGCCTGAAATGGAGACAGTCAGCAGAGATCTCTGCTAGCCTTTCTTTTAAGATATTGTCTGGAATCTGTGTCCGTGTGACAGTGGCAGCAGCTTCACCCACCTCATCCCAGGAGCTAGGATAAAGCAGTAGTTTCAACATTATTGATTTATGTTTATATACATTATGACAATGAAAACGTGACAAAGGGTTGTAAAATAATGCATAAAACAGAATTGTTTTTGTCTTTTCTGTATGTTTTCCACCAGGAGCTGGGAAATACATAAAGCTCTTTCCCATAGAAGGGGGCATTTCTCCTGCTTCTGCAGGTGTGGCACTTCTCCCATTCCCCTCATCTAAGCTGAGGTTAAGGCACTATCGTTCTTTCTTGGTGTGGTGATATCTCCCATGTGGATCTCTAGAAACAGAGGCCAAGGAAAATGTCACAGGCAAGAGCAAAGTTGAGACTTGGGCTTCTCTGGTTTAGAAGCCAAAACCTCTGTCAGATGTAGAGGGACAGCAAATTCACTTTTCATCCCCCACCAGTAAAAATGTAACAGAGGACTTACGCATTTTTTGTTCTTTAGATGGAAGAAGCCATGGAAGAGGATAATAGGGCCTTGAAGAGACACTGCAGAATTTGGTTTAGGATAAGTCCAGTAAACCCAAAACAGGAAATGGAATTTAATAAGGGAGTTTTATCTTTTTATTATGCTTCCCGGATTCCAGAGCTTCAGATAAAAATCTGTTTCACTATTTGCTTTAGCCAAAATCAGAAAACATCTTCTAAATGGTGGTAGAGTCCTGTATAAATTCCTTTCGTGCTAACTTCAAACCGTGTTAGCACATGTACTGCATAAACAACCCTCATCTCAATAGCTGATTCTGGTACTTTTGTCTGTTGACTTCACGAGAGTTAGGATCACTAACTTTGAAAATAAATCAATTGAGAAAAAATATATATCTTTAAGTGAAAACAAAACAGCAGTACAACAAAAAGTTGAAATTGCAGTGAAACAAAAAAGACATTAAAATTGCAGTGAGTATCTCAGGCAGAAGAAAAAGACTAGACCCAACTGTTAGTTGATATAACTCAGTGGAAGACTGCCTGAGTAACATGGATAGCCTTTTTGTAGCTGCAGTGAAGTCTTTCCAAGGGAGCCACGTCTCTGGTGCTATATTGGTAACTCTTTCCTGGCACAGTGGTTTTCCAGAACTGTGGTACTAACACCAGCTAAGGATGTCCTAGGGGGGGACTCTGTCACTGGTCATTATGAGTCTGAGCTCAGTTTGCCCTACTCAGAGGGAAAAAGGCTCAAATTTGTTCCAAAAATAAATTAAAAAGCCTCTATGGCTATACCTTCAGATCAGGTGAACTGGAGAGGGCTTGGCTGCTCGTCAGTTGTGTGTGAGGACTCAGCCTCTGTTATCATCTTGTCAAGTATTACTTTCACTTTGCAGAGTGAACATGACTACGTGGGAAGAAGAAGAGGGAAGATTCGTGCCCAGAAAACTTCATTCTTACCTCGCACTAGTTTTACTTCGTGTTACTTTATTGAGCGTGCTAGGATCGAGATTGGCTAGCTGTACGATGAGATGAGCATCCCTTCCCTGACATTCACCACACTCAAAAATGGCATTAATAGGATCAGCTGATACACCTCCTGCAATGCTGACAAAAAATTAATGGTGCAGGACCAGTATTCCTTTACTATCACTTAGGTCCTTTTTAATTGATATTTGAGATGAACAATGTTATTCAGCACTGAAAAAATGGACTCGCATATTACCACTGTCAAGTATTTACTCTCGGCTCACCTTCAATCTTTTACTGTCTAATGGAAACACAAAATATCACCTCACTGTGCTCTTGTTTTACCTTGTTAGTTAAAATTCATTTGCTGCATGGAGAACAGTTAATGGTAAAGAATTTTAATACTTTTGGTTGTCAGTGTGGATTTCTAGTAGGACATATAGTTGATCTTACTTGCAGATATTACGGCAATCAGGATATTTATGGTGGGATGTGACCTTCAGCTGCCCTGTAAGTCACCTCTAGCAAACTCAGATGTCAACAATTTAATACTGAGTGGGTTAAATCTGACTTTCAGGCTTTGTAATTTGCTGTTTACTGGTTTGCCTTTCATTTCTAATTACCTACTAAAAAGATCTACAGGCAAGTAGTCAGTGCCTTTTAAGTTACTTCAAACACCCTTGGAAAAAGTTGGCTGCTCACCACCACACCACCTGCCTAAGAAATAATTCCAGGAGAAGGGCAGACCTCCTGCTATCACCCTGAGTCCTACCTTCCATGGCGGTGGACTTCCCCCATACAGAGCAGGATGCAACTCCGTATTCTGGAAAGGGGGCATCTACAGTTATAAAAGATGCATTATTTCAAATTAATTAATGGTGGTATCTCATCTTCCCCTCAAAGGAGGATCCAGCTCTGTATTTCAGTATGTCAGCAGACTGCTGAAGCCAGATCACCTTCACTTAAACCTTAAGAAGACCTTTCAGCAACCTTTGCAACGTTAGCCACCTTACATTTCCTTGGCTGCCATGTCACTGTGTTCGTCACCAGCCCTGCTAGACCACGCAGCCAGTATGGGGGCCATAGCTCAGCACCAATCTGCAGGGAGAGGTCCTCTCCCTGTTTGGGGAGTAGCTAATTGGAATTGGACTGCACAATTGAGTCACTTCTCTGCTTTTGGAAGTTAAATTTTCAGTTTTGAATTTGCAATCTGATAAGGCTGGTTGTAGTACTGAAAATTAATTTGGACAGTAACTAATATCTGGTTCATATCCTTGAGGATTAGTATAGATTGAGTTACTTACAAATAGGTATTCCCTACTGTTATTTAGCAATTGTTTAAAATATCTGAAACCACAGACTTAATAGATGTATTTGAATTCTAGCACCTGGCTAATTCTTACTAAGCTTCAGAAAGTTTTGTCCCAATTTATTTAACAAAAAAACCCCAACAAAACACAACAACAAGAACAAACCACTAACAAAACATAAAAATGTCTGACTTGTACTGGACATCAGAGAAAATCATCTTCTCCCCTCTGATATGCAATCTATGAATCTAGAAATTTTTGGCTGACTCATCAGAGTCCCTGAACGACACTGGATGTGGACAGATATATTAAGAAGAACTAAGCAATTTTTTACATCGACAGAGAGGCAGGGAAGATGTGTGCCTTAGTTGTTGGTAAAATTACTGGAAGTGCTGCAATAAAGTTTAGTAAACTTTTTACCTTCCATAATCATGGGCTTACCTGGGTCAAAAGCATTAGTCATGGATATTCATTACAAACTGCAAGCTCATAAAAGACGGCATATGGCAGTACTGAATTTCTTGCTGTATAAAGTTAAATTCATAGTAATAACATCTGTGCAGAATTTAGAGTCCCAACAATTAAAGTGAGGTCAATGTACTGAGGCAAAGATTGATGGCATTCTGCAAATCTTAAACGACAAGTTAAATAGGTATAAAATAAACAAACAACTTTATTTCTTATTAAAGACCAGACAACTGGGGTGTGAATGCTGAGTGCTCAGTAATGAGGGCCAAGAGGAGTAGTATAACGCTGTGGGTTGTGTTACTGGGCTGTAATTCAGGAGCAAGGGGTGCTGTGTGGAGCAGGCTCTCGCCTGCCTTTTGTTGCTGATATAATACAACTAATAACCACTGGGCAGGACCCTGAAACCCCAAATAGGGAACTTGTTCTCTGCTCAGACTGACTGCTTAAGGTTTATAAGTGAGAAGAGGAATCAGGCAACGTTTCTAGCGATATCTGTGGCTCCGCTACAGCACCTGAATCTTGTTTTCATATTTATGCTCTTTCCTCATTTTTCAACGATTTTTTAAACGAGCAATGGGCAAAGTACTACTGCCAGAGACACAGCACTGTTCTGAATAGGGAACACTGTCCTGCCTAGGGAACACTTTCATTGCACTTTAGGTTCTAGGTTTGGGGGTTTTTTTGAACATGTAATGTAATTTTTCTAAAGCCATGTGTGATCGTTGACTCGGTGAAGCTTTCAGTGGGTGCTGTAGCATTTGCAGGGAGAGAGAGGACGGAATTGCAAGTGGTGAGTAAACCCAACGTAACAGGGGGTGACCCTACCGCAGAGCTCATCCGTTGAGTCAGTTTGTCTGTCATGTCTGCACTTGAAGTTTAAGAAGTTTTTGACTTGCCAATGTAGGCAAAAGTAGTGGTGAAGACTATCTGTTTAAAAAGGTGGAGGCTGGTGGGTACTTACTCGAATCTACAAGTAAAACTTAAATGTTTTAAACCAACATGAATTGAATAAGATGAAATTATGCCTTTACCTGGAGCCTGTGTAGCTTGTGTCCTTCTAGTGGTGTGTGACCCTCAGGTCACCATCTACAGTGATTTAACTGCTATGTTTTCTACCTCTGTAGCATGTGCTACTCTAAAAGAAGACAAAAAGGACCAACAGCACTCCCAGAGCAGGGCTGTCACAGAGATACCACTTGTTGCTCTTCTACCTGCTCATACTTTCCCACTTCATAGCCGGGGTTTCTGCTCATAGTTTTCCGCAATGCTGCACACGAATGACTGTAGCAACATTTCCGACTCTGCAGCAGGGCAGGGGGAATGGGAAAAAAGGGGAAAATATTTTTTGCTCAGTCGTGAAGTTGGAGGCAAGGAAACTTGTGCTTGTTTTTTTCCCATGCCCTGAGGAAAACATGCAAATGAAGTGTGAAGCAGAAATTTTTCTGAAAACAGGCAGGAACAGCATCATTGAAAGGACAGGGCCATTAAGGGAAACCCAAATCCAGGGCACAACTGAGAGAAATCACAGAAAGCTGGGACTAATGACACACATTAATGGGGAAAGGTGATATTTAAAAGGGAATAATCAATGAAAAATGGACCTATGATTTTTTTTATCCTATAGAGATAATTTGGAATAGGATTCACTGCAGATCTGTGCAGTGGTCGTTCACTTGAAAATGAGAATTTAGTGTCTTCTGGCATTGTATCAATCTCCAGTAAAACTCCAGATGAACCTTATATATAACCTAACTCTGAAGATTGCCTCAAAATTTGGAACAATAAGTACATTTCTTAGTTTTAGAGATGAGCCTGATCTTTTTCTTTTTCTCTTGTAAAGAATAATAACATCTTACTTAGAAGAACCTGTAATGTTTCTGGCCTGCACTCATAGTATCTTGTACAGCTTAGACGCTGGTTTTTACTAAGCAAAGAGAGAAACTGTTCTTAGCTTGGGAGTCATCCAGGGAAAAATAGGTATGCCATGGAAGTATGCAGGAAAGGCAATAGGTGATGATGTTCTTTTGACTGCACTTCCCAGCCAAGGTTGTATCGTATTTCTTGGATACTGGGGAACTTGGAACTGAGGAGTTATCTGATGGATTTACAACTTGGAAATGTTTTACCTCAAAAATCCTGATGTGCCAAAAGCAAGTATTTAAAAGGAAATGTCTTTGTTTTTAGAAAGATTCTGCTGGAAGTGGGTGGACTCGGTTTCTGAGCCACCCGTGCTGGTCTCTAATGAGGACTTCCCCGGGGCATGGCCCCAAATCCTGCCATCATTTGGGTTAGCCTCCTCCGGGAAGGACCTCCTGGTTAGGTTAGCTCTTAATATTACTAATGCCAAATGTAATTTTGGTGGCAGAACTGCCCCAGAGCCGGGGAACAAGGTAGACCTGGAAACCGTTCAGCAAGACGGGGACCACATCTGCCAAACCTTGTGCTGTCCCCATCATTCATTTGTTAGTCACGGCTCATACGTGGGCTGCGGTGAGCTCGCGGGCAGCTGCTGCCAAGCCCCAGAGAACTTCTTGCAGTGCACAGATTATGCTCTTTGTTGTTTCCAAATAAGGATTTTCAGCCTTTGATATTTTAGGAGAAATTTTGAAAAACGATCAATTCTGATTTGCAACAATAAAAAAAAAACCAAAACTTTCCGAATGACAAATTAAACAAAATAAAAAAAACGAATTTCAACCAGCCACAGGTGTGATTCCCATTACTTTACATATTTATGCTCAGTAAAGAGACAACAACCTTTGGCAGACAGACTTTGTCTGTGTGCAGAAAACAGCAGTTTCCTCAGTTTCATTCTATCATGCAGTTTCCATGTGAGTTATTAGTTGCATCTTGTTTCCATCCCAAAGAGAATGGCATTTCAGTGGACGGTAAAGCCTGTGCTGTGTGCGTGTGCTGAGTGTTAATTAGTTATTACTCCTGAGGATGTTGTTCCAGAAGAGACAAGTTTTGGTTGTGGCTAGCAGAGATGTATTCAAGGTGATGTTGAACCAGCAAATTCTAATGTTAATAATGTCATATGAAGGCACGCACCAGAACTCCTTTTTATCTATTTTTCAGAAGCGTCTGTACCCTGGCAGCCACATACCGTGAGCTGAGAGGAGTCTGGCCAGAGCCATACACGATCAGAAATAGAAATCCTGACCTTAGCCAGCAGTGACTGGAAGAGTTTCGGCTGGATGTTACACAAAAAGGTTTGTGTACTCACAGGTTTGTGGTTGCCAAAGCACGAAAAGAACCACCTCAAAAATGCTCTCATGAATATGCTGGGGTTTCGGGTTTTGTTTATTTTGTTGTTGTTGTTTTTGTTGTTTCTTTGTTATTTCTGAAAAAAAGGAAATAGGATTTTCTAGATTATTATTAATAATTATTACAATTTAATAATTATACACAATTGTATCTATAACTTAATATATAATATTATTTTATACATCCATACATAATATTATTTTATACAAGCACAGATGTAATCATGTTGCAGTGCCCTGTTCGGGAGATACACTCCTGGCTTCCACGCTACTCAAAATGAGTTCAACCTGTGTGGCCTTGAGCAGAATGGCAGACAGGCATATTTTTTATTGCTGATTCCAACTCTCATAAATTCTTAACTTGCTTAGAATTTGCCAGATTAAATGAAAAGTTACTGTAATTAGGGATTTATTAAAACATGAATCCTTGACCCAATAGAACATAATAACTCATTTGTTTCAAATAAGACCTATTTAATTGTTCCATCACTGGCCTAAGCAGTCCGTGCTGAGGCTTTGAAGCCTATCAGTGCAGTGCACAGTAACGTGTATTCTCCAAATCCACTTGCAAAATGCAAAATGCTCCGTGAAATTTGTGTTCCCCAAACCACTCTACAGGCAGAAGCCCCTAAAAAAAAAATGTGTCATTTAAATTAAAAATTGAAGTGTTAAAGGCCCTTATTATTCTGCACTACAAGGCAAATATTATTAAAATACTATATTTGTACATAAGGTTCTGTTTTAATTTTTTGTGAACAACCTTCCCTCTCCGTATCTTCAAAAACAATAGTTATTGATTTACAATCTTATAAATAAGACTGTAAAGTCTTGTAACATGGAGCTATAAATAGATATTTAAAAAAATATGAAAATTGCTCCCAAGTCAAGTCCATATATGGTGCTAGTCAGCAGAGAGCCATTTTGCAGAGGCATATAAACTGCAGAAAATAATTTCTATTGAAAATGCAAAGAAATCTGAAACTACGCACTGCCACAAACAATGCAGCCATAATTAAGGAATTACGCATTCCTCCTCCCCTTCTTTGAAATAAACCTTCTCTTTTTTTAATTGGTTAGATATAGAAAGCATATTACTATATTTGGGTCCCGTTTCCCTAGTATAAGAATAGTCCTACAAGGAATTCCCAGTAAAAGGGTGTTGCAGTCCTACAGTATATTAAAAAAAAAATACCATAGGAAAGTGTTATCCAATGGGCAGATGTTAACTTAAAGTGCACATTGTTTGGAAAAGGAGTTAATTAACAACTTATTAATTGGATAGAAAGTCTGAAACTGTTGTACTTCTAGCAAATACATAATTTTCTTCAAGTATTATTAAAGCGTTTTTGTTGTACCTATTAAAGATTCTTGTCTCTAAGTTAATTTCATTATGCTAATAAGCTATCATCGTTACAGAACCTAAGCTTTGATCCATGTTAATTGTCGTGATCTTCAAAGACAAAGTCACCACTTACTTTAAATGAATTTTACATCTTTTTAAAGAATCACACGGAAATTAGGGGAAGTAATTAATTTTTTATTATGTGTCTCAATATTTTTAAGGGAGGAAGTCAATGGTATTGGCTAGAATTCATTTTAACATTTAACTAGGGAAAACAGCATGAGGCAAAAAAACGTTCAGATGCAAAAGATTAAAGAAAATTTGAAACTGGGACCTAATTTGTCTTGATAAACTTTGGTGTTTAATATGCTTCTTTTGTTCTCAGTGTGAAACTGCAGGGTTTTGATTTGTAAAAACTTTTTGAAGAATTAATTCTTTCTAATTTTTATTCCTTTCTTTGCTTTCCTTTTACTGTAAGACAGAGGAGTTGACCTTCAAACCATAACACTTTTAAATATCTATGAATATACAAGGTTAAATCTATTAGCGGTCTGAGATTAGCTGTTAGACACTTGCAAAGTGTGTACCTTCTGCAGCAAATTTTATCTTTTAGTGAATGATAACGAGCTTCCATCCACCCTATGAGTTTTAAGCAAATAATAGAATATGTGTAGCAAGTGATCTATTCCTCTTTCCTTTACGTGTTGGTTATTTTAACCCTTTGATGTTATACAATGCTCAGTTCCGAATCAATAAGACATTTTTCTTTTTGAGATCAGGACCTAAATGTTCGTATTGTCAACACTGCTATGATTGCCAATTTATAGTTTCCACAAATTCTTCTTTATCTTTTTCAGACCTCTCTGGTAAAAATGCAATATGAACATCTTGTAAATAAGAAACTAAAAAAAACCAAACAGAAAGCTGGTGCTCTGTTTTCCTGATGAGGTTTACCATTTGGAGTCATGCTATATTGGAACTGCTCTCTGTCATATTTACAAAGTACAAGCATCCTGTTGCACTCGCAGTGAAAAATGGTGCCTTTTTAAAAAGCAACAGACAAGAGAAATTTAAGGATAGTGACAGTGATTGAAATCAAAAGCCAGATTACCTACTTCATTCTCCCTAGTTAGCAGCAAGTAAGTATTGTAAATGCAAGTAAACATCAAGTTTAAACTGAACCTATACTGGGAGGATTTCTGCAGCAGACAGGTGGTGAGCTCATTGCGAGGATTTTTCAGCATTAATGCTGTACTCATTTAGACTAACGCCAGGCTTGAGTGACCCTCATCTGGATTTAACCTATGACCTGTCAATCCAGGGACATACTTTCAGATCTCAACATCAGTTTTGCTTTTCCCTTTTTCTTTTTTTTTTTAAAGCATAGATGACTTTAATCATTAAGCAGCTTTCATAACTGGAAAATATACATGTGCTATTCAGTGCTCTTTGATTCGTAATCTAGGTTTCTGCCCATATAATCCCCAGCGCCTAAGTGAATTCAGCTGAAGTTCAAAATTCTTTGATTGAGCATGTAGTAGTGATTGGGCAAAGGACTGCACTGCTTACCTGTGTGACTTTTCACGTTTTGTGGCAGGGTTTTTATTGTACAAAAAGTTCTACAGACATGAGGTTTATTATTATTAATTAATTATTAGTATTACATATGGGTACTAGTTTCACAGCTAGCAGGCAATATTCTGAAAAACCAATGACTTTGTTTAGACCTTAATTTTAATGAAGTTCAGATATAAAATATTTGTGCTTCAGTTTTGACGAACTTTTGAACAAGCACAGGTTATAGCGGGTATGGGGCATGACATGAAGGCATAAGCAACCCTGTTGTAGAGAAGCAAGAGCTTCCTCACCACTTTGATAAACCCAAGGAAGGTGGGTAGTGGCTCCCACAGTGCCCTCCCTTTGCCTGAGCAATTGAAAGGCACAATTCTCCCTATCACATCTTTTCTTAATAATAATAACTCTCCATAAATATTTATGTAAATACACAATTCAAAAGTACTCATCCCAGCAGCACTGTGCTTGTCAAGTGAGTCATTTTTTCACCTGGCAGGATGATGTTGTAAGGCTCAGTTGTCTTAACTAATCCTGGCTAAAATGCAAAATTCTGTTTTGTAAGAAAATTTCTGGCCAGCTCTAATCTTAACCTCTTGCATGTCTGTAGCTTCTAAATCGATGTCACAGTTGTAATAGCTTTGAAAACCCATATGTTTGTAAACTAAATAAACCTTGATATTCAAAGGAGATGAAGACAAGAATTACATCTCTTGGCAATGGTGCTCTGAGTTCAGTTTCAGCTCGTGTTGGCTCCTCATTTTTATGCCCGTATACTACGCCAAATCTTTCTTATCTATGCAAACATATTAACACTGACTGTTTGCTAACGCTGTGATGCATCAGCCTCTTATCTTCAGTTTTGACCCTAATGTTACATAATAAGTTTGAAACGACATTTCTTGATAGTTCACTGGGACCGCCTTCGGTTTCTCAACTCTTTACTGAGCGCTGCCTCTCCTACCCACTGACTAAATTAGCTCCTCACTGCTCTCAGCCAGCCAAGGCAGAAAGGCTGCCAAATAGTTCCCCGCTCAAAGATCTCTCTATCCCTTCTGTGTCATGGGCCATAACCCTGCAGCTCTAGCATTTTCCCCAGGTATATTTTTCCCATTATACTAAACTTACATGGTTTGGCTTTAGTGATGCAACTCCAGATCTTTCCAAAGTTGCCTCAAACCTCTGCTCGTCCTATTTTCCACAGTCTGCCATTAGGCAGGCTTTAGTATCATCTTAAAACAAATGTGTGTTATATTAACATGTGAATAACTTCTGCGCTAAACTTAATCAAAATGGCATTCTAAATACCATATATAAATACTGGTAAGTGTTTCTAATACTGCCTACCAGGACTATTAATGCATAAAGAAAAAATAAATATTTGTCATCAGTTCTATCTGGCCAAAAGACTTCCTTTAGGAATAGCATAACATATTCCTTTACAATATATAATTGCCTTAATTATTTTTTGGCCTGTCCACAAAAGCATAGTTCCATCTCTCTCCCCATAGTGTCCAAAGAATATGCAAATTCTGTTCATTCCAGCTCTCAAAATAAAAAGCCTAAAAAGAATTTCCTTTAGCTGTTTAGGAAAAGCTCAGAAAACTTTCCTAAGTGTGGCTGTTATGTATGCCAAGAACTTTCTTATTCATGGAAGATGTCCCCAAGCTCTTTGCTATTGTTCTGAGGTCTTCCCCTCGCCCAGGCTGGCTTCTCGGCATTTCTACAATGGCTCTCTTCCTTGCGACGCCCGAGAAGTCAGCATCCCCCATCCCATCTACGGTCTGGAGCCTGCAAACATGGAAAACTGAGTCAAACTCCTAAACCTTCCAGGCTCCCCGTTACGGAGCCAAAAGCATGAAACATGGGAGCTTTTAGGGTTTCTGCGCTCCTTACATTAAAGTTGCAAGTTGTAGCGTAAGGGGATTAAAGAGATCACATGGCTTCTCACAGCTGTAGGTGTCTGGTTAACAATCTCCAAGAAATCTCAGGGAAGTCAAAGGGTGAAGGTCTTTGGGAGGCTGGCTCTCCCAAACTTTCTAACTTACCGTTAGTCTGATGTAGCTGAAAAGGACCCCAGAAGCCTTGGACACCACAGGCAACAAGCCTACGAAGCGTTTAGTATTGGTCTCTACTGCAAAATTTTCATATTGCAAGTTTTCAATTCTTTCTCTTTTTTCCTCCCCAGCTATTAAAAATTCCATTTTTAATGCGAAGCAGAGCCGGCATTCTGTGACCACCCTATGAGCACAGCGATCTGTGACTCAGTTATAGGAAATCATTCCCTTTAAACAAGATCCTGAGGATGTGATGCAAAACAGGATTTCCAGTATTCCATGACCTAGATGACAGCTAGGTTGCCCTGCCTATATTATGCTCCAAAAGAAAACTGAATATACCCCCGATTTTCCAATGTGTCAGTGAGAGAATATAAGTCAAACGGAGTCAAAGAGAAGCTTCAGATGCTTAGTGAAGGTGATCTGTGTAGCTAGGTACAGACTTACTCAGCTTGGTCTGAAATTTGGTCTGTGCAGAGGATTGCACATGCTGGTCACCTTCACAGCTGCACCTCGCTGAGACCAGCACTTGTGGGTAGGCTCTTACACTGGACAGATTCTTACCTAATTCCAGCATCTAGAGTCTAAGTTCTCATCTTAAAAACTGTGACTGTATAACCAGCTAACTGGGTATTACCGCTTTTTTGGATCTCAGAAAAGTTAATGGCATTCTGAGAAAAGCTCTTCGATTTTCCTGTTTTCCAGAGCAGTTGCTTATGAAGAAGTTGTTTGACTCGAGACTTGCTGTGGGAATGTTATTCAAGCACTGGTTAAGTGCCAGAATGCATTGGGAAGAAAGAGTTTCCAGAAAAATATCACCCTGATTAAAACCTGATTTTACTGAGTTTTCTTTATGCAAAGGGTTACCAGAATAGTAAGACAAAGTCATTAGTCAGATTTTCCTTCCCTTACTTGATCATTACCAGTGATGCTTTTATTGCTGTTATTTGAATGATTATTGTTACAACAACTCATCAGTGAGCTACTTAGGTACCGCTTTCCTCTAGTCTCACTTCTCACATGATATGTTAAATGTCCTGTTGATGCCTGTCCTTGTTTGGCAATTTTTCCACACTACCCTTTTATGCTTTATAATAAATTTAATTGGCTATATGAGGAAAAGATGGAAAGTAAGTCGTAATGCCAACTTTTTTTTTCTCCCTATGTTATGCTCTTCGTGAAGTCACCAGTGTAACTATCACAGAAAAGAGTCCGTCTTATGCTAAAGGACAAAACTAAATCAGCAAATAGCAGAGGACAACAGAAAGTACTAATTTGATAATTAAAGGGATTTTGTATAAATTTTCTCCTTTAAGGCCATTGGTAAAGGTCGTATGTTTAGGGTGGTTCTCTTCAAAAGATAAAACTGTGGGCAGATCATATTTGATACTGGTTTAGTAAGATCTTCAAAAATGGCCCTGGGTACACAACCGCTCTCTAAATACTGGACTGAACAAACGTCCGCTTCAGGATTTCTGTGAAACGTGCCTTCTTTTTCATCTTAGCCATGGATGTGGTTAAAACACCTTACTGTATTCTGCGAGTGCTGTACTGCTCTTGGTGGGAGATCATAAGATGTTGGGGTTAACTGTCAGATGCTTTACTCTTCTAAAGACCTTTGCCTTTTAACTAAATGCTTGCTTATCTTTCTAATTTAACATAGTCCCACATTCTTTTTGTAGTAATTTTGGACTATCTGATAACATATAATGGAAAACATGTTTATGTCTTCCACTAGTTCTTGTTGCATATTTCAAATGCTTAGAACAACAATTTTCAGAAGCTTTCATTAAGGTTAATTTAAAAACTACATTAAATACAAACAGATTTTCTCACAAACAAAATGCAATGTGTACTTAACAGACTTCTGTATGTTATATTTGATAAACTACCTCATATAAATGCAAATTCTGACTTTCTGCCAGAACCAGGTGGTACGGAAAATATTTCTATTAAACAAATAATGCTGGGAGACCAAACTTCAAGTTACGGTATGTTACACTGAGAAAGAAGATCTTTTCACTGAGGGCAGATGTATATTTATGTTATTTCTTCTGAGTACTTTGCTGCTTCTGCACTAAGGGGGATGTAGTACAGCTCTATATAAAAGGCAGGTACGTGTATACATAGGATAAATATCCATCCTTAACCCATTTTTTTTCTAATGTTATATATGGCTATTGCTGACTCCTTTTGCTTTACTGAACAGCAGTACAGGAAGATACCATGCTACGAGCTGACCTCTGAAACTAAGCCAGAAGGGTCAAGAGGAAGAGAAGCAACCCTCAAACCTGGAATCTTTAGGTATGATCTGAAAATGGAGCTTCGTATGCTTTTTGCTGGGTGCCAACTCATCTTGCTGCAGTTGGATAATGTTCATTCTGAAAAGGAGCATGAAAATTAAAGCTGCCAGAGGCGACTCTAAAGAGCATATGATGGAAACAAATTGAGTCACCACCAATGTGGCTAACATTGTTGGTGGAAACTGGGACACCCGCATGAGCCATTGTTCACTGTACCTCGTCTGGTTTATGTAGCTCACTGAGTTGAAAGCTGGATCTGCGTTAACCTTGTGATTTGAGGGGGATTAATGCAATGTGGTTTCAATTGTCTATGGACGCTTTCAGTTTGTACCGCGTTCTGCCAGTAACGATCGCTCCTACTGGTCTCCCACACTCATGGTGTTGTCTCAGCTCACCCTGATGAAGCTGTGGTGAGGACTGTTTCCTGATGTGGTCACTTTTAGCGGGCTGCTGCTCTGCAAGTCTGCTAGGAGAGAGGTTTTTATTCACTCCTCCCTGTGCCCTGATAACAGCTGCTCCATAGAAGTCTTCCCTGAATACATTTTGCTGTGGAAAAGGGCTTTTTTTGTTGTTTTTCAGGCTTGTTTCTGTCTTGACTTGGTCTGAAGCTGCCTTTGGTGCTATTGTGGAAGTATCTGGGGCCATGATTTATTCTCTTGAGCTCTGCTCATTTGAAAGTTGCGCAGAGTGAGGCTTGTACTGGTTTTACCATCTGTTTCCATCCTACTGGTGTACACAGCTCTTGTCTGTGAGCATTTTTCTGTGGGCATGGGGGTGATGAGACCTACTAAAATAGCGAGCGATCACTTCAACCACCACCAAATTACAGCCATGCCTGAGGCAAATTACAACAGCTTTCTGACAGTGTCACCATGCTATCTTTGTGACAGAGATGGAGATAATGAGAATTAATTAATCAGTCTTTGATTAGAAAAAAGAGGAGGGGGAAATCCTTCTGCTGTGATTCCACTACAAAATACATGAAACTGGTGAGGTTTTTGTTTGATGTTACTTCTCAAATATAGGGCAGGCATTTGTAATGCAGCATTCAGGGTTGCATGGCCGCTGTCTTGGATAGCCCTCAAAACCCACTGCTGATGGACCGAAGGGGCGAGAGGTCCTCATTTTATAGATAAATATTCGTTGAACACTAGCACCATGAGGCTGATGCGGATGCTGTTATTGTCACAGCGCAGAAACTCCCACTTATTTGAAGGTCTTGAGTAAAGTCCCAGGTATGCTTTTCTTGACTAGAGGCAGCTTTGCCTTCTTTGCAGCATTGGGGGCTAAATTCTGTGTTGCACTCTTTAGACTGATGGCTAAATCTTAGAAATTGGTCCCTTATGATAAAACATGAACTACACGGTGCCAGTGTCTGACTGGAATTACAATTATCTAAGTAGATTCATTTGTATCCCTTTCATAGGAGCTTTTCTCTGGGCACAGGCTTTTTCTGTGGGGCATGGGAAGAACAAAATTAATCTTATAAAGAGGAAGGGGTTTATACTGAAATCGATAGTTACAGAATTAACTGGGTAAATGACTTTTTCTTAATTCTTTCTCTTCTCAGAAGATGTGGTTTTGATGGGTACACAAATCCAATGGCTGCCAAAAAGCTGATATCGCATGAAATATTTCATCTCAGCTGTGTTGAGCTAGTCTAGACTTTAGTATTTGTGGAAACCAAGAGTGTAAAAATGTCAGCATTGAAGGTGAAAAAAACCTATTCTGGTTATTAAATATGAGTAAGTTAAACAATAATAATGCAATTATGTTTAAGAAAATGTTATCACTTCTAGAAAGAGTAGCATGGCTCTCCTGGGTAATTTTTAAATATGAGCCAAATACGTAATTTTATAGCTTGGAGTTAGATAATACACAAACACAGGCTATTTGCATTGTGTCAGAGAAACAGAACATTGGATTGCACAGGCACAAGAAGTAGGTCTGCCACATTGCTGAAATTTTTGATGCAGTTGCATTGGCTGGATTGATGTGCAAACCCCAGGGCCCAATTCGCAGGCCAAGTTCATTTCCCTTTGTGTACCTTCAGTTCTTAGAGCTCTCAGATTTTTCACTTTCATCCAGGCAGAAGCAATCCTATTGTTCCTTCTTACCACCAAACTTTCAGCTTAACTTCAGCTGTTCTTCAGCCACATTGAGGGGATGCAACTCAAAAGATGCTGCAGCACCACAGAAGGTTCCCAGTCCAGCCATAGCACTTATCTCTAATGACAGTGGTAAAACCTTCTGACATGCAGTTCACAGAAATGAATTGTACCAAGAACATCTATAAAAGCCGCAGCATCCCTTTAAAGAGAGCATAATGTCATCATTTTTCAGTGGGTATCTTCTCTAAAGGCGAATAATCATTTTTCCCATTAATGATCTGTAAATGATTGGACTGAATCTTTTCCTTCATTCAGGTTTCAACAAAGGCTAGGAGCAGAACATTTAAAATGTGTATGGGGATGCTACAGCTTGAAACATTTGTCGCTTCTTCCTGCTGCAAATGTCGGAGGCAATAGAGTAGCTGACAAAAATCTTTCCTCTGTATCCCGGGGACTATCGGCATTTTTACTTTTCCCTTTTGCCCATGACTCCAGAAATTTGGCTGGTCCTCTAAAGCTCTTTGGTCTTCTACAGGCTTCTCAAACTCCTCTTTGCTGGGCACAAACCCTGGTAGCACCAGCTCCTGGTATATACTAGGACCAGTGAATAATTTATACACCAAAACCAGTGTCAACACCAGAGTGTCCATCCTCTAAGTCCTATTAACCATGTTAATTCAGAGTTACGGTAGATGTATGCTACTTTGATCAGGAAAAGAAATATTTCATCTTTATGTTAATGCAAGACGTAGGTTGCCAACTGAGCTGCTATGCATCAGGTGATAGCAGATGGATTTCATTATGCTGCAGATAATGTTTGTGGCCTAGATATTTTGGCAAAGGAGGGGAAGAGGGAGTTTTCTCTGGTAAGAAGAGCACAGGTAATGGGAAAGAAAGCCTGCTGTTACAAGCCTAAGCAAACCCCTTAATGCTGTCCTTTCAGTTTAAAACACACATATTTTGTCAAAGTCCACCTACCTTATGGAATCATGGAATCACAGAAACTTAAATTACAAAAATATATGTTCATGCCAGCTATCAGCCTATGCAGCTCTACAACTAGTATGTTTAGCTTCATATACTGCATATTAAACCACTGGAGGACAGATGTTCTGCTGAGTGTAATACAGATGTAGTATCAACTCCTGGGTTATCACTGGCTCGCGTGGCAGGTACTTGGATTAACATCCGAGATACCCACAACATATGTGTGGGCCGTGTGTCTTTGTTAAACTCCAGCCATTGCCACCTTCCTTCAGACGTTTCTCTTTCTGAATATGTCAGGCCTTTTGCATTTGGGAACTTTCTCCTGGATTTCTTTTACTTGTTGACATAGGAATTTCAATCCATGGCATCTGAGTTCCAGGTCAGTGTTAAGAATTTCATTTCCAAGCAGTTTCTTTGTGCTGTTTATTTGCAAGAACCAGGTCATGGCTATTGTAAATTCTTTTCTCCTTACATGTTTCCAAGGAGTAAGCAAAATCAGAGTCTTGAAAACTGAAGATTATTTTATCAGGAAGTCGGATGTTTCTCTCTAATTTGTCATTGGCCTCTACCAATTAGCAGCAAGCTCCTCTGTCAGATGCAGCTTGTATCCATCTAGTGATTGTACTGGAGAGCCTTCAGCATCTTGAAGAGCAAGGGCCAAGTTTTGAGTGTATCACTTGCTTTATGTTACCTGATAGCAACTTCTAAAAGCTGGGAACATTTAAATGCACTTAATTATTTTCCAGTTGGTTATTTCACTATAAAGCTTTCCTGTTAATATGTCATGGCCTGTCCAGTAATTGTATTTGCGTTCAAGTTCTGATCCCAAACCAAAGTTTTCATTTTAATTTTTTTTTCTTTTAAAAAAATAGGATTCTGCTTTTGATTGCCCTATTCTGTAAAAACTAACTTGTGTGTAGTCCTTGCTACAATTTAGGGTATTTATGAATGGTTCTACATAGAAGGAATGAAAATAACTAATTATAATAATACCACTAAATGCCATGGCTGGCTAGAAAGTGGAAATCCCTTCTCATTACATATTTTCTGTTTTTAGAAAATAAATTAATCCAACTCTTGGATGAAAACTTAAAACCACAACATTTTTCATACAAAAGGATTTCCAAAAATACCATATTTTTAGAAATTCACAATGATTTTTCAAGTTGCTGATAAAAATGAAATTGATTAAAACTTTTTAACCAAGTAACCAGAAAGCTGTATTTTAACAACACAGGAAGAAAACTCTTCAAACCAACTCCTGTTTTCCCAACAACCTTTTCCTGGAAAGGATATTTTCTATTAGAAAAGCAATTTCAACAGAAAAGTTCTGATATGGTCTACTAATTAGAGCATCTGGTGCACCCAGCTGGCCTAAGGTAAGATCAACTATGAGTATGTAGCGGCAGATATTTGCCCAACCCGTTGTTTCAGATCATACGTAGAAGAGCCATCGGTGTCTCCAAGAAACTATTCCAGTGCCTGCCCTGAACGACCTTGCCATGAGCCAGACCCTGTCCTTGTCCCGCCTGTGGCAAAAAGGAGGACGGGGACCTCCCTTTTGGCAGGCACTTACGGATGAGAAAACAGCCCATTTTCCTGTTAACTTCTAGCAGAGAGACACTGTATTGTGTGTCATTAGGATTTAGCAAGAGGTGAGACCAAGAGCTGTTTAATCACCAGAAATATGAAGACTAACCCAAGCATGCCCTGCGTTCTCTGGAGGAGGTCAACCAGTGGCAGTGAGGCATAAATGTCTAAGTCCCTTCCAGACGTCCTGCCTGCTTCTGCCTTGAGCAGCTAGAAAAAAATGCAAGAGAGAGTTTTCTGCTGAAAAAAATATTTTATAGCCTTCAAAATGTTTGGGGAGACTATTTTGATGGGAAAATTTTTATTTCATCACTCTCAGTAAAATTTCTTGCTTTGTTTTTTTTTTTCTAAGTGTTAAAAATTTACAGATCTGTACTTTAAAAAAAAAATTTTATTTTATGTTAGCAACATGGGAGTGGCAGGGACCCTCTGAGCTCTGGGTTTCACGCCCACTTCTCATAATCCCATATGTGAATTGATCAAGCTCCAGCTTAAACAGCCTCTGGAGCTGTTGTTTTCTTCCTTCCCCCGTCCTCTTGCCCTCACGGGACGGCTGCTGGAGAGCTCGCACTGTCAGGTCCCTTCATCAAGCTTCTCCCAAAGCTCATTAACTGCCAGATGATATCCATTCATATTTGTGTTAATAGCAAACCTTCTCCCCGCTTCTTTTAACCCCCTTGGTTTATTTATAGACAGAAATTGCATCTCAGGCTTTGTTTTATTGGGCTGAGCGTGCCTAGCTATTTTAATCTTCTCTGATAATACAGGCTCTCCTCTTCTCTGCTCACCTCCAAGTCCTTCTTTGCAGATGTTCTCGTCTGAGTTAATCTGAACTGATACCAGGCAAGGAAATGTTAACCTGACACATGCTACCTTTAAGAAACCCATATGGCAACAAACCTTATTTTGTATTTACTTCCACATCCATAGTTATTCTTTCTTTCTGTTCTTATGCCCAATCTTAAACACTGTTTATCCACCTAATGGGTTTGAACTTGCCTGAATCAATCTTTTCTCTTTCTTAAATGTACCTCTGTAAATCCTCATAGGAAATGCCACACAGTGCATTTCAGTTTACTCCATTTCCCTTACTCTAAATTTCACACAGTTTCTAGTCCAAGAACAAGTTTGTCATGAAGAATTAATTTGTTAGAGAGACAAATAGTCAAATACATATGAGAAAACACATATTTATATATGCATAGGAATAAAATACATCTTACACACGTAAAAGTATGTATAAATACATAGATTTATGAAAAGGACAGGTCTATAGAAAGAGAAATATGTAACATAAATATAAGCGGATATTTCAAGGTAAAAAATTGTCATAATGTTGCTGGGTCAAACTTGGGACATAATACTATCAGAGTGGTGGGAGAATTTGTGGATCGAATTTCTCATTACCAGTGAATGGGAAGAAGTGCAAAATGGGAGATAAGGTTAATGATTCTCGGAATTTGTCCTTATCCACTGAAATAAAAATACTGTTTTGAGTCACACTTCTCGCACAATTGTTTACTTAAGACTTGCTGCAGTCCAGCAGTTAATGGGGTTTACAAAGCCACTTTTTGCATTGTTAAGCAAATACACTGTTAATTTGAGAAAATAATATTCAAAGCTCAATAAACATTGGTAAGTATAGCATATTATTTAGTCACATGAATTCTTTTTAACATACTACTTTGTTTCTACAGATAAAAATAATTCAGAATTAACTTGCTAGACTCAGACCCTAAATGCATGCACAGTTTCCATGGAAGTCAGCATGTTGTAGGGCAGAATTTAGTCTGTGTGTTTAATTCATCTTAATCACTATTATTAATTCATAAGTACTGTTTCCAGAAATGTATTCAGTTAGTTTTACATTAGTCAAAATCAATTGTATGTGATTTATTTTGATCATTCAAGATTACAATTTTGATGTATTTGTTCTCATCCTGTATGTCAAGCCAGACGGAGAGGAAACAAACTGCTAAAGAAGAGTCACCTTCTATCTATTCGCTTTATACTTTATTTCCCTTTATCAGAAATTCTCATACTCTTTGGGGCAAAACCAGTTGTCAGGCTAGTGGGCTTTCACAGGGTGGGATGATGCAATGAGTGATGAAATGTCATCGAGATGTCCAGCTAGACATGGAAGTGCCTGCATCCAGCATGACTTGGTGGTCGTGCTGGGCTGGTGGCTGTAGGTGATATGGGTTCTCCGTTCACTGTGACAAGACACTAACAGAGGAGAGTGGACCCAAAATCTGGCTCGGTACAATCACTTGTTAAAAGTGGCTCAAATTTGCATCTCAATTCATCCAAACCAGCAATTTTCTGAAGACTGGTTTCAAATAAAGGGTTTAGTTTCTTCTGGACCACCATCAATTTCTGTGTTGCGAGAAACATGATATCCTTGTGCGGACTGGGGTATTTGGGCAGACCTGTGATGCTTCAGACATGGAAATTCACTTGAGACCAGATGCCAACAAGTCTTTGGTGCCTCCTGTGATTTCAGACTAAGCACACAGTGTTGAGCACTTCTCCAAGTGGGGCCAGGCAAAAGGGCAATACATGCTGCAAGGGAGTCATCCCCCGTGTTTGGCATGGAGGTAAGGTTCTATGTGTCAATTTGCCTTCTGAATTGGATTTGTAGAGTTTTCCAATTCACCAAACCCTGCCCCAGATATCCACCTTGCAGCAGCAGCTCTTCCCGCAGCACTGGCAGGCGCTTGGGTGAGAGCGGAGTGCAGGCAGGACAGTTGGATGCAGCCTGGGAGCTTGCAGCGAAATTAAGTGCTGTAAGGTGCACCGGTTTCACTTGGGAGGTGGAAAATAGTATAGCCAGTGACAGCTTTGCCTCCACCTTCCCCCCAAATTTTGGACACATAAGAGGAGGGCTTAAATATATCTATGCCTGTTGCTTGCTTGCTGCTTGCAGGAACAGTAACTATAACGATGTCTTACTTTTACAGGCAGCTTTGCTGGAGATTTGTGTTGGAATAACTTGCAGAATCGGGCCCTTGGTTTACAAACGTAAGTGGCGACTTCAGGTCAGCACAGTGAATGAGGGTTTTGTTTGGCTGTTTTTCTTTATCATTACGTTGAGCTCCACTCATGCTGTGACTCCAGTTTGCACTTACTTGTGCTTGTTGCCAGCTGGAAACACCACTAACGAATAACACTGGATGTTAAAGTCCATTCAAATTCCTGCCATGATTATATGTCTTCTGAAGACGCTCATTAGCTTCCCCGCATATCTTTGTCTTTCTCCCAGTCTTTGCAGTTAAGTATTGCCATTTTGAAACAAGCGCTCCCATTTTTGTCTCTTTAATGGCATCTCCAGCTAGAGGCAACTCTACGTGGTGGAGAGGAAAAAAAAAAAAATCACGGTCACAAATCCCCGGTCATTAAACCTGGGATCCACTCAAGAAGAACTTCCCTTGCTTGGTATGGCACAGGGCTGTTGTACAGTGAGCTCGGTTAAGCTGAATTCATAAAGCTTTTGTGGAATTAAAACAGCATGCTCCATACCAAGATGCCTTCACTTCCTGTGCCTTAATGTTAAATCCTATAGTACTGTGGATCTTATAAATGATTGAGTTATTTTTAAACCACTGGATGTCTTCCAGTCACTCTATTTCACACTGGATTAATTATGTAAGAACACTGACTTGTTCGTCACTAATGTTACAACTTTTAAAAACAACATGCTGTTTAAATTCAGGCTTGGCAACTCTTGCCTGAATCCCCTCAAATTTATGGCACCACACCCATAGCATAATAAAATCTTTAGTGGTCCTTTGTCTTTTAGCTTGCCTTCTATTTTTTCTCAAGGGTGTTTTATGCTGGAAGATGCATACAAAAGTTGTCCAGATGTTATTTGTATCAGAGCAGGGATTTTGGTCCAGCTATCTGTGGTTGCAAATGTTTATTTTAATGGGTTATTGTGCAATCCTTGCTGTGTGGACCTCAGTGGCCTTATATGTATGTTCTCAGCCATGCCAGCACATTGTTTTCAGATATATTATTTTAGTCCAATAGCACTGTTACTGGTCACTGGGGGAGCAAAAAATGTGACACCTGTAGGAGCACAGACGGTATTTTCGCCAAGCTCCGCGCGGCGGCTGGGTGCGAAGGGCCGGCGGCGGCGGGGCCGGTGGGCGGTGGGTGGGAGCAGGGCGCATTTCCACGCGCTGAGACAAAAAGCTCGGCTTGGTCATCACAGTTTGCGCTGGGACTTTATTTTACCGTAGCTGTTGCAAGAAACAGAGGGGTGGGTTTATCGTACATACTTGGGTGTCTAATAAAATCTTAACCGATGTTTCCTTGATACTGGAATAAATTGTTTATCTCGTAACTAAAGACACGCTACGTGTACACCAATTAGGACCACGGATTTCAGCTCATTAAAATAAATTTCAAATGCAAGTTTCATTATGTGCTGTAAAGACTTTGAACAATTGCTGGAGGAAAATATCTGCAGAGCTCGGAGCCTTCCATCGAGCCTGTAAGCTGAAGCCAGGCAGTGTGTAGTACTGAAGGTCCGTCTGCAGGCTCTGCTCTACCTGCGTGGGTCATGTTGCGACCAAGGTCTTTCACGGTGAGGAGCTTAAAGCTAAATTTACATGCTAAAAGTGCCCAGACTTGCATTTTCAAGAAACGTGGGCAAGCAAAATGATGACAATTAATGCAACAGAATGACACTCATTTGCACTTGCAAAGACTCAAGCCCATTTAACCTTTAAGAGAAAAGTTATTATTTTTTAATGTTGTTTCATGTATTAACAGTCGCATGTTATTTTAATGTGCTTAATTAATATAGGTAAACTTAAGCCATTACAAGGTAGTTTAAACACACATAATTTCCTTTCTGTAGGAATTTGTGTGTAATTTACACTGCGGTGTTCAGCTTCCAACATTCCAAAACCATGCTTAAAATAATTAGATTTAAAACATACAATTGGAATTGTTCTTTGTCTTTGCATTTTTCAGCCTTAAACCTCACATTTTGAACTTCTCAATAATAAGGACCAGGGGCTGTTTTTTAAGGACCAGGGGCTGCTTTTTAAAAGCAAAAGTCGATGTTTCGAAGCATCATATGATTCCCAGAGCTTGTGTTTTAGTTAGATGGGACTAGTGAAATGGGTATCATCAGCAACACAGACCCTGCTTGTAATTCTGCCCAGCCTCACTTGTTTTCAACACTGTTCAATTACACAGGGCTTTTCCACAAGGAAATTAGGCCAAATAACTATCTTATCCTCAAATTGAAGGTATCATGTCAGTTGTGAGTGGCATCAATCCCGCTGTGGAGATAGCTTAATTGGGAACCAGTGAAAGCAGTTAACAGATGGCCTTTTATAAATCTGGGGCTGGGATGGACGTTAAATATTTGTGTTCATGAGATTATAGAGTTGGAAGAATATGCGATGTGGCCTTTCTGACGAGAGCCCACGTGCCCTGCGCATGATGCATCTCCTGCAGTCGGTCCCAGTGCATCCTTCCTTGTGCCAGTCCCCAGAACAAAAGGGCCCAATATTTAATCTTGGAGCTTCTCCACGCCAGGGAAATCCTGGGCGTGATAAAGACCAAATCCTTCCCGCAGAGACCGGGGCAATTCACGTCAATGAGATCCAGCTCTCCTTCGGCAGCGGGGTGAGAGCCGCAGCCCCCGGTGCTCCAGCGGTCTCTCCACCTGCGGGTCATGGCACTTGAAACCCTACAGCAACGCCTGGGAAAAAACAAATCCCCATCTCAGGTCTTGGCAGCTGGCTAGGAAATCAATTGCATCTCATTTATGTTCTGTAGAACGTAAATGTATTTGTAAATTGGAAAGCAGCTGCTGATGCTCAGCAGTAAACTGGTTTTGTTTTACAAAACCTTTGCTGTTTGGTCTTAAACTAGAGAAGTTTCGTGTGTATCTAGCGCTCCTCTTCGCATTTCAGGGAAGATTTTGTCTAGCTGCCTCTGTGACATATGGTAATGCTTAGTGTGTGCTGTATGGCCTGGAGCCATACCACTGCAGCCTGTATGCTCCTCAGATCTCCCAGGCTAAGGGAATCGGGACGAGGCAGTATTTGAATGCAGGGGACCTCCTAGAAAAAGTCAGAGGACAGAGTATTGTGCCGGTATGAGGACAAGATGTTCCTCCCTCTGGGCTGAAGCAATTCCCCATGCGGGGCTAAGGTGACTGTGTGCTCTCCCAGCGTTAGCCTTTTGGATGACACGGATTATAAAATAGACCAGTAATGCACCGTAAAAGACCTCACAGATCTTAGCCATGGGAAAACAGCAAACAATCCCACTTCCCAAGGTAACCCAGAGGAAGTGGTGGTGTGGAGGACAGCACCATGAGACGTTTTCTCATCTTGTTTTTCGGGGGAGGATGTTCCATTACCACCGTTCTTCACAGGGTGCAGTTAACCCTGCTGAGAAATTGCTGCTTGTTTCTCACACAAACTGCTCCCAGTCTCCTTGGGAAGCTGAGAGAGATCCAGAGGCATCCCCAGCACAGTCCGGCAGGCACAGAAACCCACCCGTGTCATTGTGTCAGGCTGGGAGAGGAGGGAAGGAGCGTGGCTTAAGGTGAGGGAGAGGGCTACGGGTCTGGCTTTGCAGCCTCCTCTTGGCGATGTTATTAATTCGTTCTGGGACCCTGGGAGACTTATTTAACCTCTCTTGTCTCGGATTCAAACCTCTACAAGCAGTTATTATAACATTTGGCTGCATTATGGCATTGTTGAAAGGTTTAATTAAATTAAGTGTTCTGAGATCTTTGAATGAAAGGTGCTATCCAAGTGAAAGCCTGTTGATGATGATGACTCTAAATTACGAGGCCAAGTCCTTCACAAGTTTTACTCAGTCCTTGGTTAGACAAAGTTATTTTTAAACACTGTATTTGATGCAGCGCTAAAAGTGTTTTGGGAGTGCCATGTGTATAGACATGACATCTGACCCACAGTGGGAGTGATTTGTCAATTGAGGGTTTTAATGGTAGGAACCAACCACACTTCAGTCACGTGCACGTCAAACATGTGCTGGTCACAAACAATGTAAATATTTTTTTTAAGTTTATTTGAAAGCCTTTAATTGGGAAGAATAGTTAGGACTTTTGGTTATTTCAGAAGAAATGCTGTCTCAGGTAGGAAATGAGAAGAAACTACCTGATGAAAGTAGTTTGCAGGCATCAGGGCCAAAAGGTGCATAAAGAGATGCCTTCTGTCTTCCAGCCCGTGAGTACGTCACTGGCAGGACAGCATGCAAAGTATGTTGGGGCTTTCACTAGTTGGTATCTTACCAGCAGGAGGAAGGCAAAATTCCAAAGTCCTCTTTTAATTTGTATTCCTTTACTACTTATGCAAAACCTGTGCCTTGGCAGGAGGGCTGTAGCCCTAAAACTCCTCTCCTTTCTTCTACCAAGCTTCTCTTTGCCTGTTTCTTCAGCTCGAGTTTCCCCTCTACCAGAATCCCTGACACAGCTATCCTCAGCACTTTTTTCTCATCTGGCATCTTTTATTCTGAATTTGAAAGACATGGTTTTCCTAACTGCTTTTATTGGGAAGCATTATCCCCAATATGGGGATTGCGATTAGTGTTGTGATTAGTGGCACCGAGTCTAGTTGGAGGTCCGTAACAAGTGGTGTTCCCCAGGGGGTCAGTGCCGGGTCCAGTCCTGTTCAATGTATTCATCGATGACCTGGATGAAGGGATAGAGTCTGTCCTCAGCAAGTTTGCTGATGGCACAAAACTGGGAGGAGTGGCGGACACAGCGGAAGGCTGCGCTGCCGTTCAGCGTGACCTGGACAGGCTGGGGAGTTGGGCAGAGAGGAACCCTATGAAATTCGACAGAGGCAAGTGTAGGGTGCTGCACCCGGGGAGGAGTAACCCCAGGCATCAGTACAGGTGAGGGGCTGACCTGCTGGAGAGCAGCTCTGTGGAAAGGGACCTGGGAGTCCTGGGGGACAACAGGATGACCATGAGCCAGCTATGTGCCCGTGGGGCCAAGAAGGCCGATGGCATCCTGGGGTGCATCCAGAAGAGTGTGGCTAGCAGGGCGAGGGAGGTTATCCTCCCCCTCTGCTCTGCCCTGGTGAGGGCACATCTGGAGTGCTGTGTCCAGTTCTGGGCTCCCCGGTTCAAGAAGGACGGGGAGCTGCTGGAGAGGGTACAGCAAAGGGCTATGAAGATGGTTAGGGGACTGGAACATCTTTCTTCTGAGGAAAGGCTGAGGGACTTGGGTCTTTTTAGTCTGGAGAAGAGGGGACTGAGGGAGGATCTTATTAATGCTTATAAATACCTAAGGGGTGGGTGCCAGGAGGATGGGGCCAGTCTCTTTTCAGTGGTGCCCAGTGACAGGACGAGAGGTAATGGGCACAAACTTGGTCATAAGAAGTTCCACCTAAACATGAGGAGGAACTTCTTTCCTTTGAGGGTGGCAGAGCACTGGAACAGGCTGCCCAGAGAGGCTGTGGAGTCTCTTCCTCTGGAGATGTTCAAAACTCGCCTGGACGCATTCCTGTGCAATCTGCTCTGGGTGACCCTCCTCTGGCGGGGGGTTGGACTAGATGATCCCCAGAGGTCGCTTCCAGCCCCTGTGATTCTGTGATATTACCTTACCAGTAACCCCAACAGGCCATTTCCCCCTATCTCTGTTGCCATTTTGAGCAAGCCATTATTCCCACCAACTTGTTAGCCTTTTTCAGCGTTTCCCTCTATTACACAAAACCTACCTTATCAAAGTCACCAGAAAAACAAGTATAAAGATTTTATCAGGATATTTTAAATGGGATAGTTTTGTGGGGTTTTTTTGGGGGTTGTTTTTTTTTTTTTTTTTTTTTTTGTGGGTACCATAGGCATAGGACCACATCTAGTTTCGGAGTCCGGGTTCGTTAAAGGTCTGCTTTACAGCCTACTCTATAACAAATGTGAATCTTGCAATAGACAGGAAGGATGGTATTTTGGTTAAAGCCTTCAGGAGATCAGGATTCAGCTTCTAGCTCTGCATGCTTCCTGTGTGGTTTTGGGAAAGACACTTTGTGCCATAATTCCCCATCTGCAAACCAAAGATGATATTACATCCTGTTTCTCACCTTCTCCCTGCAAGCTCTGTAAAGCTGCAGAGGCTGTAAGCACTGTAGAGCAAATACTGTCACTTTTTTTACGCAGCGCTTTCCACAATAGCGTTTCACTCTCAGCTGAAGACTAATGACTATTGTAGTGCTAATAATAAATAATAATTGTAATCGTACATAATACTTTTAGCCTTACTTGCACTTAAGATTGATTCCTCCAGACTTCCTGGAAGTTTATCTTGGGACCAGCCTGAGCAAAGAAAAATCATATCAAACTGTGCTAAATAAGGTGGATTTCTTTTCTCATATATTTTCTCTGTATTTGCTGAAGGAGAACGAACAGTAGACTTAAGACCATCAAACTCATTTCACCTTTGTTATATTTAAACTAATTAGTCTCAGAGATGAAAAACACATTTCTCAGATTCCAGATAATCTTAAACAAAACACTTCATGCTGATTTTATTCTGCTTCTATCTGTGCAAAGATTAAACAAAACCCACAGTTGGTTTCATCTGCCAGGCTCTAAAAAAATCATGCCACAGAAAGAGAGGGGGAAAATAAATCCAAGGCAAGGTTTGCAGTGCTATGAGTTTGCTCATCCTTAGTTTATCTTCTGCAAATGAGCATGTATAAAACAGTCCACCTACGGTTCTAGTTGCTACGATATAATGCAGTTCCACTGAATGATCCTGTTAACCTAACCTTCAATTTGCTGGGATTTGAACTCTGAATTACAGCTTACTAACATAGTTTAACAGCTGGTACAAGGGCTTCTTTTGAATTTTTAATCACATGAATTAAAGATTGCTGGAGATGCTTTTCAGACCTCCACTAGCAGTGATCCAATGTACAGAAAGACAAGTATAGGTAGCCCCTGGAGGATTAAGAGCACAAAGGTACTACGGCTGGTGAAGCTACGCTGCACTCTCTGCTTGCCAAATTAGGAATACTAGTGCAAATTATTCATATGAAGATAAATTCACATTATGGCTCCGAAAGGACCCCGAGACATTTAGCTTGATTTTAAAATCCTCTTTTTAGCTTGCATTTTTCTACACAGTGTGCATCGCACAGAGCACAGGTTTTGAAGATAAAGCTCAGTTTAGCAAAATGTTTTTTTTGTTCCGTATATAAAAGCAACACACACACATGCAAGAGAGAGAAAGAAATATATATAGACTGATTGCAACTGATATCTGGAATGCAATGAAAACAAACATGACTGTCTGTGGATGTTTCGGGGTGGATGTAATCATTTGTTGCCGTCATACAGTGTGCGGAATGCATGTGTTTAGATTCTGCACTCTTCGCATCTCCCGTTATTTATTCCAAGAAGATCTTTCTTATTGAGGATATTTCTCAGGGAAGAAAAGAAAAAGGAAAGAAAAAAAAGACAAAAATGTAGTTCAACTGGAAGCTTCTCTACCCTAACACGCCAGCTGATGAGTGCTGTGAGAACTTGAGAAAACAGACCCTGCCTCCCAAGTTCACTAGCCCTGCAAGCCTGAAGATCAGCATAATAAAGTTGATGGAGTTATTTAAACAAAGTGGTGGTGGTGGGGGGGGGGGAATAAAAAAATTAGGGCAGCAGGAACAAGAAAGCATGTTGCTTCTTAATTATGCTGTGCTCTCTCTCTAATGGATTGGCCTCCCCACACGCTCTAAGTAAAGCAACTGGCATGTGGCATCTTCTGCAGAGAGAGGAGCAGTGGCAAGTGTACAGCTGTTCGTGCTGACACACAGGTGTTTGATTTTTGGATTCGTTAGCTAGACAGATTTTTAAGGGTGTACGGGGGAATCATCTGCAGTTGTTACACAGAAAGTGAGTTGTCCAAGAATACCGGAGTTAATTATTATGTAAATCCCACTCCACAGCCAAGGCTCAGAGCTGGAATCGGAACCACGTCTCCCCTATTCCCTGCCAGCTCTGGGTCACCGATTTCCTTGCTCTACCCTTTTCATTAAGTGCTGCGTGTGAGCTGGCAGCGGATGGACAGCTATGATAGCGAAGTGGCAGGAAGGTCAAGTGGCGATGAGAGGCAGCGGCAGCCGGAGTGATCGCCGCCCCTCTCAGTGGGCACGGGATCTCTGGGAGGATAGAGGTGGCCATGCCGCGTCATCGAAGAGGTGATGCTGAAGCTACGGGGATGCTTTTCACGGTCCTGGGGGAAAGCCTTAAGATCAGCAGGTGGGGAGAAAGTTCAGACAGAGCTTTGGCAGCTTGCTGTGCTTGCAGGAACAGTACTTGCTCCTGCACTGAGAGCTCGTGCCTGCCTTAATAGTACTGAGCAACACGGTGGCTTTGGGCAGCGTGTGGCTGGGATGGAGTGCATTTGGGTGGAACCTGGGGCTATTGCCACCTGCTACCTCTATGTTAGCATATAACTCCCATATAATTCTCTCTATGGATAGCCAGTAGTTTGGTTTTTTTCTTTTGCAAGCCTCTTAAATGTAACTGTGCCTCAGTTTCCCCAACTAACAAGTTATTTGATTTCATCAAATGACAAATATAGAAATACAGGGCAGGGTGCTATATTTCCTGTAAACTACCAATACGTGTAATCCTTTATATTTTTGATGATCCTTCAGAGCTGGCAAAAGAAGCAGAAGTGTCAAGAGTGACTGGGGGATTTCAACATGAAAGGTTTTGACGGGCTGCATTGGATGGGCCAAATTCTCCTCCCTGTTCCTTCGGGGCTCTTGGGGTGGATCAGAGGGCTGCTGATGGGTCCACTCTCCACCCGCACCCAACGGCTCAGGGGGGAAAAAAGTGCTAAAACTTCCTCTTTGGCTGTGTTTTGACACAATTTCTCTTTGCAAGAAATTAAATTTTGTTTTGTGTGCTCTGGGACCCCCGGCTTTTGGACTTCTGTCCACAGCCCCGCCGGGTGTCCATGCCTCTCTGCCTGCTGCCACTGTGGTAGGCACTGACCTCTCAAGGTTGCATCGCTCTGCTGATGGCTGAGCATCGCTTTGAAGGGCAGCACCAGAAGAGCAGCAGGAGCAGCATGGCCAGCATTAACGCTCTCCTGTAATTCAGATTTGAGTGATGAAACCGAAGAATGCAGAGCAGCTGGGAGTGGGTCTCAGAGTGCTGATAGTGGGCAAGCTGGGGAGTATCATGTTTCTCTCCTGGGAATAGGCATTTTTCCTCCTAGAGTTAAGTCTTTTGTTTTGTTTGTGTATTCTGCTTTTAGTTTTGCTCCTTTCCCCGTAGCTGACAATGGGAAATAAATCAAATTCATTTCTTCTTGCTTGCAGTTTCCCAGGGAGGAGGAACACCTCACCCCGTTCTCCCGTGACTCCCAGCCTTGCTCACTGATCTCTAAAGCGATGCGCTCCCTTGCCGTGGCAGCCCGCCCGCCTCGCGCCCAGCCCGGCATCGCTACACAGTTCCTGGGGTCTGGATATTACCATCCATCACAGCAGCTCTGGTTCCAGCGCTTGCTAAACGTCTGAATTTCCTGCTGGCTCAATGAACAGTTTTCAGCTTGTGGTACATTATATAGCTACCGGGTGAATGGGACTGAGCGTTCCCGTTTGGCTCTGAGTGCCGTGTTCACCTGAACTCGCTGGCAGGATGAATAGTTCACCGCGGTTCTAGTGCTAACCCCCTTTGTGAACTAGCAGTGAGCCATGTACCTTATTACAAAGGCCGACAGCTCCCTGGAAACTTAAATCCACTCTTTCTCCTTTCCCTACCATAGGGAGCTATAAAAGAAAAGGACTTGGTTGGTAGGCATGTAATATAACAAAAAAACCTCTGTTGTGGCAAGATCCAGACTCCCCAGTAACAATGAGGATTATGCTCTCGCATCGAAAATGCAGTTGCTAGTTTTAACTGCGGTACCTTATTATGGATTCCTCCAGTGTACATTTATGTCAGTGGCTCGGACGTTTAACTTAAGTCCGGGTAGAAAAGAGAGCTCGTCATCTTCTGGGTTTTTTATATGGAGGGGAAAGGTGCAGCTCGATATGCTGTTTTGATGCTACCTTCCCCCAAACCACTTCTCAGAGAGCTTTAAATAGCCTGACACTGGCACTGGGCAGGAGCTGGCAGAAGAATAGATTTTTTCATCTGATGGCTCGCCAAGGTTGTTTTCAAGAAGGAGAAGTAGAAGAAGAAGGGGGAAAAAAACCACCACCAAAAACCCCTTTTGCATGCCAGTCATTCATTGCCTGCCAGTTCCCATGGTTCTCCTATGGATGGTAGCCACATAACTATTCAAAGTACAGTAAACACTGAGGAAAGTGAAAAGAAACTCATGAAGCAGAGAACAGCGGAGGCAAAGTAGTTGGACACGGGATACGTGGTGGTAAGAGTCACTTAGGGATCATTTTAGGATGTACCACGAATGCTTACCTCATTCCCTGCAGCAGCGGGACCAGCATGCTGTAGGGAGGACCTCGTTTCTGCTGAATGGGGAAACCAGCTGACGATACAGCAGCACCCATTGCGGGGCTAGTGGGGGGGGGAGCAACACTTTTCTGGGGTATCAAACATGGAAAAGAAGGGTGTCTACAAATGCCATTCAGCTGCACTTGGGAAGAGTACATATAGTCCTTTGCACGGACTGGTAACCCCAGGGGACTTGTGCCATTGCACTGCTATCTTCTTTTTTGCCCTTTCAGCCTCTGGAGTGGAGTAAGTGGGTTTTTTAATTTTTATTTTTTACTATTAATTTTTGTTTGTTTGTTTCATAAGTCAGGGAAGGAACAGAAAAGAGAGGAGGTGAAATGTTATAGTTTCCCTCCCACATACCTGATGCACTGACGTGAGAGCATTTATATTACCTCCAGCGTAAGGGAGCTGTAGGTAGAGATGCTCTTTTACGAGACCGCTTGTTGCAAGGGAGATGCGCATTGCCTTCACTGTGTGTAATATATTTAGCCTCTGTGGGACAAGGGAGGTGGTGTACCAGAGAAAACATATTTGTCTCATTCAGAACAAACTTTTTATAGAGAGAGAGGGGTTATCACTATGGATTTCTCTGATACAGATGGGTCAAAAACTTCCCTCCCTGTGAGCGGTACAATGTGTTTTCCATATCAGTTCCCCTTTAATACTTTCTTTAACAAAAATATATTTTCTTTGACAAGTTGACTGAAACCCTATAGATTTACTTGCCGTTTACATTGTGAATTACACAAATAGAACCATATTGGAGTGGATCTGAGAATAGCTTTTTGCTGACTCTGAAATAACGTATCCTGATTAAAAGGTGTGAAGTCTCACTGCCCTGGGACAGGTCTGGGACGGCTCATTTCTCTCTTGAGCTCGTTGTGCCTGAGGTTGGTACCTAAGAAAGACAGACACTTAGCTCCTTGCCATTGCCATGCCTTTTGCTATTCTAGTTGCTCTCCCTGGTGCTATGTGAGTGTCTCCTTGTGCTTCTATGCATGACAGGTTGTCCCCTGTTTTTGTGCTCTTGTGCACAATGAAAATTCAAAAAGGAGTTATTTATTGTCTCAAATTAAGTCCTTATGTATTTGTTTAGAAAAAAAAAAATCAACAAAACCAAACCAGCCTGAGGGAAGAGAAAGGTGCATTTGGAGAAGGGGAGTGTGAAGATGAGCAATAGGACCCTTTAGGTGGCTGGAGGTATTGACTCTTTTGTGAAGATTAGAGGAACTGAAAGCTGTAGCGAAAAGTTATACTGCCCTACAGCCACAGAAAGTCTTCGTACTTGGGCAGAGCAGCTTTACAAGCAATGTGTAAAAGATGGTGATAAGCATCTGCACATATCTGAGGACCGTTAGACTGCAAGGATCATGGCATTCCCCAGGAAGACGAGACCCTTGGTGCTGAGCGATATTAGTCTGTGTGGTCAGAAGGTGGATGCTGGGATGGCCAAGGGTCCACTTGGGTTTGCTCGGCACGTGCTCTGTGTTTGTGTAAACAGGAGAAGAGGGTCCCGGGGAGATCACGATTGTCTCACCAGCTTCCAGACCCCTCTCTCGTGCAGCTGCAGCCATGATTCATCTCTGTTCCCATGCTCTTCTCAACAGTGAGAGCACAGCAGGCACCTGGTGTGCTAAATAATCCTCAAGTAGTAGGCTCGGAGATCATTAACTCTTCAGTCCCCATATTACGGTACTTTGCAAAGCACATGCCTAGCAGTGGGATAGGATCCCATAGGAAAGCGGTGGAAGCCCTGTTTCTTATTGAAGTGGTGTAATGGAGGAGCATAATGTTGCAGATCTAATGTACGGGGCAGCCTATTTCAGAGAAATGGAAGGAAAAAAAAAAGGTGGTCTTAAAGTGTGTATGGGTCTTCTCAGCACACCTGCAAGTAATATTGGAGAGGACAGATGTGAGATAGACATATGAAAGGCTGAAAACCTCTTAGTCCCCATCCCAGCTGGAGGAAGGTAGGGAGCACTGCAATATTAGGGGAGTGTTTGAGGGAGGTCAGGCTGAACGCTGATAAGCAAAAGGAAGCTGAGGGCTCCCTTTGAATCACTAAAACTGGAGATTAGTGCCAGCCTGGTTGCTCCTCGGGTTGCTTCCAGCGCTGCACATCAAAAGGCTGGGATGGGGAGTGACTGGCCGAGGAGACAAGGAGCCCCATCCACTGTGCACATCTTAGCAGCTCTGCAACTGTTCCCTCCATCCCAAGGTTTCCGATGGTTTAGGAGGCTCCTGCCCTTTTCTGCACTCATTTCAAGGAATGATATGGCCTTGTACCACTAAAAAAAGGTCAACAAGGGGAAGGAGAGTTGGCAATGGCTCTCTTTTGGACCTTTCTTTGACTCTTCATGCTCCAGAAAATGAAGGAGTGGGAGGAATGCACTTGAGGCGAACGTGTGCCCCTGTGACTCCATGATTGTGCAGCAGATTGTGCACCAGCCCCGTGACGTGGAGCTTCCTTCACTCCCCTGATCATTCCCGGGGGAATTCACATCAGGGAGTGCAGCTGAAGAAAATTTCCTATCCTACAAAAATAAATGCTGCATGTGTCTACAGCGACAGGCCTGGTGTCTACAATACATACTAAAAAAAAAAAAAAAGGTCGTACACGCTGAGAAAAGAGACGTCTGGTCATCTGGGACCAAATTCTGACTTTGTTCCTGAGCTGATGAATAATTCAGAGGGCCAAACTGATATCCAGGCGGCAGAGTGTGGATGTAGAGCTCTTGCTTTTGCAATGCACCTACTGAGGATAAGTCATTGCACTGGATGACCAGTGCAATTCCAGGGACACAAAGTGCTGGAGGAAAGACAGGAAATCTGTTTAAATAAATAAAAAAAAAAAAGATGAGTTAGAAAAGGTTATTTAAAGCTTAAAAGAATTTGGCAGAGTGTCTGTTGCTGTCATCCACTTCTCCTTCCTTCCCTTTCCCTGGTCCCAGTTTTCTGCCATGTTAACGTGTGCAGAAGAGGTGGCCTTGTCAAGCTTTCAAAAGGCAGCATACTGAAAAGGTCAGAGTAGTATAGTATGACAGAGCATGTAAGTCATTATCATTCTAATATTGCCTTTGTAATGAGAACGAGAGCAGAGCAAATTATTGTGAAATACACTGTAAAACTTGGGAAAACATCATAGTTATATTGCTGCCTAAGTTCTCATCGCTAGCTTTAATGATGAGTGGATTCTATGTGTGTCTTCATAGACGTACTCTGTAGCTTGGAGGAGGCTGAAATAAAAAGATTTGTGGCAATTTCCATGGTAACTATTCATTTTTCCCCCCAACTGCATAAGGAAAACTCGCGTTACTGTAAGGTTGGGAGAAACTGAAGCTAACTAAAGAGCTTAGGGATTTTCCTTGATTTTTTTAGTTTGTTTGTTTTGTTTGTCTGTTTGTTTGTTTGTTTTAATTTAAGTTCTGTCAAAACTTTGGCACTAATTCCTGCCATCTGAGTAACATGGAACTGAGGGTAAGGTATTTTTGTTATATCTAGATCCATTTCATTCATAAAAGTCCCATACAGTATAATTTTGTTGCTAGCAATGCCAGGCTCTTTACCTGGACTATTTGCTAGAGATGCTCCTTTTGCAAAGATTTGAGTGACTGATAAGGAAGGAATAACTGACAATCCCTTATAGGTCCCAGAGGATAAAACAGTAAAAAAATTGTGATGTTCCCAGTTTGGAGCACTAGCTGGTACAAGAACATATAGAAAAATAATAACCAGGTTGGATAAGCACCTGTTATGCAGAGGTAAGTCCCAATTAATTTTGGGTGCTTTCTTGCAAGTGATCGCTGTGCTGAAATAAGTCCTTCAGACCAACTATCCACCCCTGCAGTGGACAGCTAAACCCAGAGGGTTCACTACGACTGGTGGCAACTAACAGAGACACAAGTCTGTTTACATCCTACTGCTGTGTACTGTAATGTTGCTGCATGTTACTCTTCTATATTCTCATTAATATATGCAATTTATCTTACTCTGACAAACTGCAGCCTTTTATACACTCAGATTTAAATAAAGTAGATTATGGGTTGATTTATGTAAACCATTGAAAACTCCACTTGAATGGGTTTACAAGCTGGCTTTTGTCAGTTTGGCTTTCTTTGATATCTGAGATTGCAAATTAAAATATGAAATGAAATGAAAGTTATACCAAATGTGCAATGTGTCATTTATACTAAGGAAGCTGGCATTTCAGAGGAGTGAACTGTACAAAATTTAGGGCTTTGATCTTCAGGTGGAAGAAGCTGCAGGCAGAAAGTGCTCATGGTTTTTCCAAAAGCAAGTTGTGACCGCAGGAAACCACCTGTGATATGTTCCAGCTCAGGTAACTTGGAGAGACAGAGGGAAATAGGCTCCTTGCCAAGCCATGAGTATGGTCCAGGTCAAGTAATAATGTCACCATGGCACTATTACTCATGGAGCTTTTTCTCTTTGGGACTTGTTTTGTTTGTTTTTTGGAGTCTTCAGTGGACCCTATGGAGCTGGAGCATATGAACCCTCCACATATATATAGGCATACGAGGGTGGTTGTCCTGAGTTGGATGAAAGGTCTACGGTAGGTTGGACTGAAGGTCCCTCAGTGCCACTGCAGCCTCTGGCAGTGTCCATAAAACCAGGACAAGGGACACCTCCTTGGATTTCTTTTGAAACGCTTTTCTGGAAAATAGCGATTCAAGATGGCTTTTAAACTTAGGTTGGGAACATCTGGGATTTTGTTTCAGGCTCATCTGTAGTGAATGTGAGAAAAAATATATGTTCACAGTTAATTTTTAGCTTATGCGACAACATTTAAGGGGGCTATGAATATGTTTAAAAGATGGCACATACATAAGCATTTGTGACTCCTCATGTGGTGAATGATCTGCTCGGACCATGGCATGCACTTGCTTTACGTGAAAGGAGTGGAGTCTTGCAGGACACCAGAAACCCCTTGATCTCAAGGTTTCAGTCTGTTTGGTTTTGGCAGAGATTGCACAAGAATAAAGAAGGTGCAAGAGTCTGTGGGCATCTTGGCTGTTGGAGGGGAGGCTGGGGGCCTCAGGAAACCCACCCTCACCCTCCACCTCACCTTGGCAGGTAGCTGAACTCCTCCAGAAAGTCTTTATTCAAAGAACATGAAGCACAGGACTTGTCTCGTAATCAGGTCATGGCCTTCAGAGGAAAATTTTGAACTGAAGAGTCTGCTATACCAGATGTTAACTTCTGATTATAAAAATAACTATTTCCCCTCATGTAAATTTGACTAAATAAGTTCTCAGTACTTCAAAATATCAGGCTAGTGGTGCATCAAATGTCCAATGAGAAGTGTGTGGTGGTGAAAGAGTTAACTGTAGCATCATTAGTTTTCTGAGAAAGCAGGAGGGGGAAGAAATCTGGACCCAAATTCCAAATTCTGGTTCCAGCTAAGCTTCACAGGGTGAGTTTGAATATTCTCTTTAAAAGGCAAAACCAATACGGTGCCCCAATTATTCTTTTATTTTGCAAAATGTCAAACTGCATGTGATCCATTTAATTTCTACAAGTGTTCCAAATGGGAGAGCTGTCTAGATGTTCCTTTAATTGAGCAATACCCTGCATAGCAAATATAGATTCAAACGTCCCTAAAAAAGCTGCTGTAGACCTAATACACACACGCAGAGCTTCAGTTCAAAATCTCTCTAAACTAATTTTTGGAGTTAAAACTCTGTTTAACCTGTAGCTGTAACTCCTTATTGAACTCTCTTCATCTCTTTTTCCTTCAAACTGGCTTAGAAAATGATGGCTTTTTTTTTTTTTTTTTTAAAGTTGTCTATAAGATCTTCACGTCATGATGGATCTGTGCTACACGTTCACCTCCCAGAGCTGAGAAAAGGTCACTGGTAGTTCACTCTCTCCTTAAAATTTGAGAGACTGAGTTGCTCTTTAGTACTAAAGTTACATATAGAAGCTGTGAGACATAAAAAAAATATTATGCCAGCTTGTCAGAAATTTGCCAAGCAGCTGTCCCTCAGGTTTCTCCTATATGTGTATATGCATATATATGGCGTTTTCCAAAATATAAAAGCTCTTAAATGCAACTAAGGCAGCTAATGGCAATTTACTCACTGAACAGAGGACATGGTTAAAAGAGTGAAAACCTTTGGGTCGTCGTCCCCCCCCCCTTTTCTTCTCTTTTTTTTTTCTCATTGGCAAGAATGTGGACATTGTTTGTCATCTTGTGGGCCTACCTATAACAGTCAAAAGGTGAAATGCCTGAATATTAAGCCATAATCCATCATTGTACACACACTAATTACTTTCTGTCCTCCCCTTCTCTTGTCACCGTGGTCCAAAGCAGGTTTTCTGAGACTGAGTACATTCATCTGAGCTGTTAGCTGCTACGCTCCACCGCATCCTTGTATGATCTGCCTAGTCTCAGTCCCCCAGAGGAAATTTGTGCATGCATACTGTATGTGAACTTTAGATAAATAAATAAACACGAGAAACAGCTTCCAGATAATTGAAAGCGAGTGAAGGAGGGAGCAAAAAGAAAACAATTTCTCAGGGGAGAAGCAGGCTGAGGTGGCAGGTATGATTAAAATCCATATGATTTATGAGTAGGTGCATTACTAACATGACAACCCCTTAGTGTTTGTTTGTTTTGTTGCATTTGACAATAAAGTTTCTTTTTTCACCCACCACTTCTCCTTTTTTTTCTTCTTTTCCCCCCTCCCTTCTCCTTTCTTCCTCTCTTTTTTCCCCCTCCTCTCCTTGCTGCAGGTTTTGCTCAGGAGTTAGCCACTCAGGAATTCCTAGTGCCTGACTGAGCAGTAATTTAGCAAGCTCTCTTGTGCTCTTTTCCTGTCAGCATTAACATGTCAATTCATTTTAATAGTCTGGGCATGCGCAGAGGGGATGCATTTTCTCAGTAGGTATCCCATGAGCCCACCCCGTGGTGCAGAAATGTGTTATAGCTTGTCTCAGGCCACAGAGACTTCAGCAGGTTTATTTTCATTATGGCCAAGTGTATTTGTTAAGACAAAGCATGAACAAGGAAAAAGAATCTATAAAACGAGACTTTAAAATATTAAATGGGATCTACATGTCTGATTGGTAATTTATGACCTATGCACAGAATAGGTTATAAAGGCTTTCTTTGCGTGATATTATTACATGGCATGGTTTCAAAAAAATGTGTGCTGTCACTTCCTCTGGTTTTTTGGAAATTAAATGATATCATGCCACATTGGGAATTATCTGTAATCATGATTAATAGTTGAATTGGCTTTTATATTAAACCAGAATTTGCTTGCCATCTTTCTTATTAAAGAGCCTTCAGATAGATTTGTATCTAATGTTTTGCCTCAAGTATATAAAACCAAGGACTATGCAGTCCAAGAGCCAATCCTTTGATTTCAATATTATCTTTCTATCTAAAAAAGAAGTTGAATGTTTATATGCTTTAAAACTTATGAGTAGAAATTGTAGATTTATGAGAAGAGAGAAGGAAAAAAATAGAAAGCTACCTCTTGGCATCTTAAATGACATCTTTTCAGATGCAACCTAAATTAAGTCAAGGTATTTTGGTTGTACGGTACCTTAGCGTAATTAAATATTGAAGCACGCTGAGCTGTGGTGTCAGCGTCCGTATGGTACAAATACTTTTTCAGCCCAGCTGGACTCAGTTACATTATCCAAGTGACCTGAAAAAGGTAAGATCATAGCTTATTTTTAAAGGATCTTCTTCATCTAAGGAAAATACACTTTTGTGGTAGGTTCTGCTTTTCCTACTCTCCGGGGGGCTGCCCCTCTCTGTAGGCGCACGGAAGCTGCAATGTCCTCGAACTGTGTGGGAACGTGCTTGTGTTGGGGTACAACTGCAGTAGAGTAGGTGGAGAATTATGTCAGGAATCTGAAGTTTGGCCTGGGGATTCCCTCTCCTTTCAGCGTAAAAGGAACAAACTTATTTCCTCAAAAAAGGAATCCACAAAATACCTTTTTAAGGAACAGGCTCCGCTTGACACCGGTCAGCAGCGCGTTTCCCAAAAGTAGTTGGCACAAGACCTCGCGTGACAAAGCATTATGGCACGGTGCTATAGAAAAGCAAAACAAAACCATGCTTTGAAGCTGAGTTGTGTATGTCCGCTGGTCAGACAGTTGCTCTTTATAGCCTGAATAAGCGAGTACAGCGACAGAGGAAATACTGAGTCTAAAGGAAGGCTGCAGCTACCGAGCAACAGCACATCTGTTAGAAGTACGAGCGGTGACGTGGCTCATGCTCAACGTCTGGAGGATAATACAGGAAACCTAAAATTGGTTTCTGGTGAGCCATTCTTACGGCAGCGAAAACGTAGTTCAGATAAAGTAAACTCCGAGACTGTGCCGACCACCGTGAGAAAAAAATTGTATCGGTAAGGAAACATCAAAAGCTATCTGCTCGGTGAGAGGAGGGCTATTATGTCACCGGAACGTTTGTGGCTGGTGGTTCTCAAAGAGGTCCATCTTCTGCTGCCTTCCAAAATTTGGGTACCAATGATGCATAGCTGAGAGATTGTCACTCAGGCTTAAGGGTAAACTTATGGAGAGTTTCAAGCCCATCCGTGCTGCCTTTCTGAGTCGCTGTCCTTAAAAGCGCCTTTACTACAGAAAACAAAGTGATGCGGACAGCTTTGGAGAAGGTATTTTACTTTTCAGGGTAAAATACAGACAGGCCAAGAGAAGATCAACCTAAGGTGTCTGTTGGCATATATTTAATGACATCATGAAAATATTTTCAGGTGTGTTTTCTAGGAGGTGATGTGCATGAGGTGAGGTTGTCTATGCATGTGTGTGGTTATATGATCCAGTAACTGAACTCATTGGCCAAATTTTCCTCAAATTTGACCAATGGCCAGCAGACACAACTAGTTTCAGTAAGTAATG
This sequence comes from Gavia stellata, assembly GCF_030936135.1. NCBI lineage: Eukaryota > Metazoa > Chordata > Aves > Gaviiformes > Gaviidae > Gavia > Gavia stellata. The sequence continues at coordinate 4,413,807 of NC_082601.1, read as the reverse complement.
AATTACATAGAGAAGAGAGATTTGAATTAATATCCTCACAGAGCAACACTGTGAGCTTTTCCTTCTTATTAGGGACCTGAGAATCCATTTCTGCAAGCAGGAGGAAAGAGGAAGAGGTGTTAGAAATGGCCCAACAGTAATAAAACCCTTAATTTGAGTGTCTGCGTGGCTTCTCTTAAGTTTAGTAAGTTATAGGGCCAAACTTTGCTCAGTGTGGGAGTTTTCTGCTAATCACAGTCCAGGGAAGGATGCATAGCCAGCTCTAGATAAGAGTGATAAGGAGAGGATTAGTTTTGAGAGCTAATTCCAATGTACTATCTTTTCCCATAGAGGCTAAGGGTTCATGCAAGGAGGTGCATCCGCCTGTGCCAGACTTTACAAACACACACTCTCATCCTGCAAGTTTTGCTGCCAAGTTGCTCTACCTTAAATCACTTGCAAGTAGGCTTTGAACTGTAATTCATGCTGGATTCTGGCAAACCGGGAATAAAGATGTAAGAAGTGTAATGATTTGGTTCCTGAGAGAAAAGGCAAAGGGCGGGGGGGGGGGGCATTTTACAGCCACATGACAGTTTCACCATGTGGGAAAAATGTCTTCCTAACCCTAAATAGCAAAATTGCAAAACCCCCGAGCATTGCAGGAAGATCAGTCATAGCAAAAAGCAACACAGGAGGCGGGGAAAGAAAGTCTGAGGCTTTAGGAGCAAAGACAGGCAAAGCAGGGGAGCTGCTCAAGGGAAGGGGTATGCAGGCAGGCATGAACCCCCGAATTTCCTCATCAGCAATAAGAGGCTGAAAGCTGCAAGGGAATCTCCCAGCCCACAAGAGCAGGAGGACCCCAACATCATTTCCCATCCACCACACAGCCAACTGAGGAGAAAAGTAATTGCTTTGGATAGGAGGCACAATAAGACATGAAATACAAGCATGTCTTTCGTAGAATTTGTAAGCCATAAAAAGTATTTAATAACATCTGGTGCAGGGGCGTGTTGAAGCTTAATTAATTAATCCTTGCAAAGGACTCGGAAATTCTGGGATCAAAGGTGTTGCAGAAGTGCAACATGCCATTATTATACCTATAAACGTGTGCTTGTTAACTTAAATGCTGTTTATTTATTGCCGCTATACACTTGTATAGCAGTATATATCAAGTATATTACGAATATTTTAAAAGTAGACTTTTTCATCGCATAAAGCTGTCCCCGTCTCAGTCCCCCTGCGCACGCGGGCGGTTGCAGTGCAGCGGTGGTTAGCAGGTGCTGCTGAGAGCGAATCTCACAAACACGTAATTGACTCCGATAACGCCTCTGGTTTTTTGGTTGTGGTGGTTTTTGGGTGGGGTGGTGGTTTTTTTTGTGTCTGTGGTGTTTTCCACTCTGTAATATTTACACGGACGCTGCTACACAAGAAGCAGAGATTATGCACAGCGGCCCGTAGCCATGACTGAAACCTAAAAAATCAACTTCAGGGTTCATTTCAGCTTGGTATGTGGTTGCAGTTTTCTGTTTCCTCTCTCTTCCTTTCTGTTCTAACATCTGTCCTCCACAATAAAAATTATTAAGTTTAAGTGGGTCTACTCCATGCATATTTTGACTAGATTCATTGAATTGAGGTCTCCCGTCTGCCTGGAGGTTTTTTGTTTGTTTGTTTGTTTGTTCCTTACTTTGTAGCCATTTATAAATAATAGAAATCATAAGCAATGCTGTGTTCCCACTAATTCAAAATTTAGCGTCGGAGGTTGTTTACAAATCAGAGGAGCAAAACACATGCATCTTCAGCAGTCAGTTAGAATGCAGGGTCTTTTTTTTCTCCTGTATTGGAGTCTATAGTAAAATTATTCTTTCCCTAAGATTTATTTCAGCTTTTGTTAAATGTTTGGCTTTATGGCTTCCCATAGTTATATGGAATCTTCTTCTGACTTACACTGGAAAAAAAGTTTAGAAATGCCCTCTCTGTGATCCACAGCACCATTATTTAGACTAAATTTGTAAATTCTGTGCAGATGACAATAGCATCTTTGTAGATCTTTTTAAATATAGATGAAATATGAGTTTTCTTTCAAGGTACAAAATGTCATTAAGGGCTCAGGTGGTTAAAATCAACATGAAAAATACATGCTGCATTTTCCCTCCTTAAATGCAATAATGTAATCAGATTTCAAGTCATCTTACCTACCTCACTTACAGCTTTATGGAGATTAATTAGTTTTTAGCCCCCAGTCACATGATCTTTTCTGACTGCCATTTAGCTACATTTGCTATCTGCCTTGAACCTGTAAGCTGTCTCCAGCCCCAGAGGACAGATTAAATTTTAGTATTGGTTGCCTTCTTCCTTTGATTTAAAGGTAGATAGTTATAGCCATAGTTCAATTATTCTTTGTTGTTAATTAGCCATGTGTTGTCATCGTTTCTTTGGAAGAGGCATGTGTGTGAAGGAGAAGAAAAATGGCTCAAAAGTAGGAGACAACTTCTTTTGTGTGGCTGGGCTAAAAAGGTTTTTCCCAATCAGGTACAGAGCCATAAAACTGCTTTTAATTCCCATCTATATCACCTCTTGCTGCTCTGGTATGCCTGGCTTTTATGCACTGCTAATCGATAACGTTACCTTCTCACTTCAGTAAAACAAGCTGAGGAGGAGAGGAAGTATTTCAGCTTCTCTTCCTCAAGCAGGAGAGGTGTGAGTTTGTATATGGCCGTCCATGCACCTGCAACATGGCTTTTGTTTTCTAAATTCTCTCCTTAAATTAACTGAAACACTTACCCTATAACGAGATCTTATGTAAAGGGAATGTTTTATTCCTTGCTGAGAATGATATCTAAGGCCATTCAATATGTAAATAAATTCCCTTCTCCTCTCCTAAGTGTATTAGATACGATAAATGTACAGTGGATAAAACAGTGTGTAGACAAAATCCTGCCCTTAATTCTGGGTATCCTGTTTACTTCAGTGAAATCCTCCTTTCTCAAGCAAGAAGGGTACATTTTGGCCCATACTGTGAAAACATAAGAAACAGATAAGCTCCAGGGGAAAAAGAGAAGGATTTTTTTTTTGCTGTTTGTGATTAAAAATAAAGAAGTAAATAATAAAGGGATTTGACTAGTATTGTTGCTTCGGATGGTGTATAACTGGGCTCCTCAGCAGCATATAACAAAAGATCAAAGGGATCTCTGCTTCACAGAAGTAAACCGGTTCTTGGAGCAACGGCACGGGCTGCGTGGTTTGTCCTTAGGTGAGAGCTGGGAGTGAGTTAAGATAATGAAAGTGTTATCTATTACATGTTGAGAAAGCGTTGGAGCCAAAACCATTGAAGCCTTTATACGGACATCACATGTGGCTGCCTCTTTGCCATTTGTTTCCTAAATTTGCTGTAATTTGCTCTGCAGCAAACATTCACCTTGGTTAAATAGGACTCCGCTCAGCAATATTCAGCAGCACCGCGGCGTTTCCTGGCTCCGGCCATGAAGGCTCCACAGGATTTTCACTGCTCAGGTGTTGCAAAGCCTAATCCTTATTCAGGAACCAAAACGATCCACTTTCCTTGCCTGCGGTGCTTGGATCCCTGCCTTTGGCAGTAGCCCCAGACTCCTGCAGAAGATGAAGACATCCCTCCATGCCTATAGATGGAAAGGCGCCAACATGGATGCCATCAGAAGGACGCAGCTGAGCATATGCTGAGAAAATTGTGGCATCCATACTGTACATGGGGAAGGGCTGACTGAACACACCAGTTTGTTGAAGCTTATGGCCCTGAAAAGGAAACATAGGTTTCCTGTAAATGTCATTCAGGGATATGCTAACTGTTATTTCCTGGCGCTGGATCATGATGCTTTCAACACATTCTGTTCATCTACCTCTGCTGCCTGCCTGCCTGGCTGTGCACAGCGATAGCTCTCCTGTCTTCTCACCTTTCCCTCCTCCCCACGCGAGGCTAAGGTAAGAGAGACTCAGGCAAAGTGAAAAAAAATGGCTCAGGGATGGAGCACCAAGAGAAAAAAAATTTAAAAAGGGATGGTTGGGTGTTGCGTGCCTTCCCGTAGCTGCCAACCTTGCAGGACAAGTGTGTAACCGGTGTGTTTGGGCTCCATTACTTTGACTCCATTATGAGTGAACTGGTCCCCTGGTGCCAGTCTGCCATGGCATTTCATTTGTACAGATTGCTTTCAGCCTTAGTGCCTACACTATGGCTGCTCCGCTATATAGTCTTAAAAGGTTTCCCTAAGTACTTTCTGCAATATGAGTTGTCTCTTTGGCTGTCTGCATTCCTCATCTTCCTCCCTTCCTCCGTCCTTCAGGTATTGTGTTTTGGAGTGGAAGTTTCAGCAAGTGGGACGGTGCATCGAGAGGAACCGGAGCCGGGCAGCGCTGCTGTATCTCGGTGAGAGCGACGGTGGTTCAGCATCGCGCCGTCCATCTTCGGTTGGTACCTGGGCCTCACTGCACCATCCCTCCAGTGCAAAGCAATTAAAGGAAAAGAGGTAAACGCTTACAAATACATCAGTTTAGACTGCTGAGGGCATTATTCCAAGCCAGGAGCATAGACCCTGAGCTTTTGTTCTGGTGATAAAGGGGATACGTTATCTCTATTCCAGCTCTGAGCTGTATAATGTGCCGATGAAAAGCAAGTTTCTCTGCCTAGTGAATAAGGATCATTGTTTCGGGGATAATGAGGCTCCACTCCCTTTTGGCTCTCTCTGAAAGACCACAGCACTGGCGAAGAAACAGTGCCGCGGGTCCGCCAAGTGTCTGCTGAATGCAGTGGTGACAGGCGCGATTTTCACAGTTATCATTAAATGGCATGTGAGTGGTTTTGTGCGCCATGTTATACTGTATCAACCCACGATAAACAAGCAACTGGCTACAGGACTGCAACCTCCTACCATCCACCCTTTGCCATAATGCTATTGTGTTTGCTTGATTAGATTTTCCCCCCCCTCCCTGCACAAGTCAAGAAAAGAAAGAAAATTAAAATGGTATATTATACATACAAATAAAAATGGAGCAAAAAAGTAGATTACAGTTGGGTAGCGGTATGCCAATTTATTTTGCACAGTTGGGGTAAGTAAGGCTTTTATTAACACGATAAGGAAGTCATGATAGCACAAAACTAAGCAGATGCTCAAATCACGTCAGGAGAGTCTGGAAAACTCTGGTCAAATCTCCAGCTGAAATCCAGTGAAGTTGTAGTGTCTTTGAAAATTTGTCATCTCTTTTTACCCACCTAAGTATGAATCTAAGTTTTTTTATTTAGTGCTGCGTTTGGGAAGCTCAGACCAAATTGCTGACAAGTCACATTCAGTAAAAGTAAGGAACCAATAAAGTTCTTTTTATCATGATTACTTTCAAGAGGTATTTTCATGAGCAAAAAAAATCATGGGTTTTATGAGAGAAAACCACTCGGATTTGAAATAGAAAGCGTGACCTGAAAGGCTGCAGTAAGACCCCCGTGGTGCCGGGCAGGAGGCGGGGAGCAAGGTGAACACCTCATTTCGGATGGTGGGTCTCTGGACCAGCCAAACAGAGAAAATATTGGAAGCGCATGTAAAAGCTACGCTCAAAGAAAGCAACAGCAGTACTGATTTGTGTAGGGCGCATAAGCCCAGGAGGTGCCAGGGTTTTGCTGGGGTCCAGTGGCCCACGGGGGCTCATTGGTGGCCATCCCCAGGGGCGCACAACCCGCCGGGGACAAACCACACTACATGCATTCCCTGACTTACTGTGGAGCTTGGCATGACCAGTTTTGGGTTACCTTCTCCATCCTCCTATTTCTCCTTTGAGGCTAGACGTTCAGCGTTTTTTACAAATTGTGCCTCTTTGAAGTATCCTCTTTTTCCTGTTGTCAGGAATACAAACAAATAGCAACAAATAGGCGAAAAGCCAAAGAAAGCAAGTTTCAAACCAAATGGCTCTACTTTACAATTGGTTCCAAGTGTGACCAGGTTTACTTGGAGTGGAAACATCTCTGAGGCAAACTGCAATGCTTAATTCAAGGAGCCAAAAGAATCGTTGCCGTAAGGATGCCTCTTCCAGCCATCTCTAGATGCGGAAAAAAGCACAATATTCCCCGCGTCGCCCACTAGGAATGATTGCTCAAGTAGGATGCATTATTTGATACCTGTTATTTACTAACGCAGTTGAACTAAAGACCTAGGCACTACTGGACCCAGTTCACGAATATTTACTGCATCAAATCCAATCTATAATATAGTGTCAGCCTTGTACCAAAGCAGGAGACAGTAGTATTTATGATTATTAGTACAATATTGAATCATCCTGAACCAATTACTGGTCCAATTACTGTGTCATTATTATCTTCTGAATAGGGCTTGATTTGTCTGTGATAAATATGATGCAATTAAACTACCTTTTTACATAATAAAACACTGCAGGTGTTTATTCTTAAGGGTTTACGGATACCAACAACCAATAGATTTAATTAAAAAAATCCTCGAAATAAATGTGAATTTCATTAAATTGTTCTAGCACTGGTGAATATTTTAAGACTATCTACTGAAAGATTCTCTCTCTATAATCTGTCTTAAAAGCTATGCTAAGTGCACAAAAACAATGACTTCAGCTTTTAAATGTTTCAATAATTAATAACATTTCTTTAAAGAATGTGTAATTGGTCTGTAATAGTATAACTTAAGAAACAAAAAAGTTATGTGGGTCAAATTGCTATTACTGCTGTGTCAGTGTGAGGGATAAATGTACGCTGGCTTAACGAAAAATCTTATTAAATTCAGATTTTCTCCTCAATAATTTTACATTTAATCTTACATTTTTAGCACTACAGCCATAAACATAATATTGACTTAACTCCAGTTTGGTGCTAGCAATAGATGCAGAACTACGGTGTCCTAACTTTATATTATAAAACCAAAAGATCATTAATGTGAAACCCAACCTGGAATTATTTTGTCTCTCAATACGGTGGATAAATAGCTATAGTTTTAGCTATAAACTGACCTAGGTCAATACAGTATAAATGTGTATGAAACCCATTGCTGGGCTGTTTTATGCTGGTTTTCAGAAAGGCAAATTCCCTTCCCCAGCTTTGCTGCTGGACTGCCCTGTTGTGCAGGGTTCAAACGGATGGTGATGCCAGTGTTGCCTTTCTCCATCCTCCCTCCGACGACTGTATTCAGTGCTCTCTCCTCAATGGTGGGTATATGTTGGGTTTGTCTTTTCTCTTGTCTATCTGGATTGCAGTAGCATACAATGTCAGGAGAAACAGGCCAGATGTTTGGTACTGGAAGTTTTGGGGCTGAAAAGGCTCAAGGTTTCTTTTAACAGCATATCCAGCTAAGTCCAGGACAGGCGGGAGCTCGTAATTCAGTTTCACACAGTTAGGGAGGGACGAAGCAAAGTTGGGCAGGAGCTCCAGAGGCACGGTGATGCTGACCCCCACCAAACCGGGCTCACGGACCCACGGCTCCGCAGTGGCGAAGCTCCCAAGGCTCCAGGCTCACGTACTGCTCCAAAATAATGCGTATGTTTGCGGGGGATTAACTTTTATACCTAAACCATATTTGATCATTATCAGCTAGATACTTCTACGTACATTTTCAGTTATCTGTGTTCTTTCAACTGAACGCGTTATAAGGAGTAGTTGTGAGATGCTTTAGGCCACGGGATCTCTCTCGGCTGTCTAATACTTAACCGGAATGCTTGTGTCTGTGTCTGTGGAACAGCATTTCCCTCCAGCTCCCATCGGTGGCCGGGCTGTGTCAGCAGGGCAGGATGCGCACCCCAGCCGCCCACCCTGCACCCGGGGGACGCGCCTCAGTCCCTCTGCACTGCGGCTTCTCCCGTTCCCTCCCATCCATCTTCCCTGCAGCACGGGGCAGGCTGAATGATAAAATAAAGCTTTTGCAAAAGGTTTATTAAGCAAGACGTAAGGTCAGGCTTTTAGTTGCGAGGCTGGAAATGAAAGGTTACAAGCAAAACAAATATAAACACAATCCCAGTCTAAGCTTAAACAACTGGATTCCTTTTCAGTTGCTTAGTCCGGTTTCTCAGATCCTGAAGACATACTACAGCTGTCGGGATTTGAAGCATCCTAACTTCCGCCCTAAATCCTGATCCTACGGTCAGGCCCAGGAGCTGGCAGCTTGGCTTCCCTCCTCATCCTCTTCTGGCTGTAGCTCTCGGGGCAGGTTTGTACTCTTTTAGTCTGTGATGAGACCTATTTTTTGTGAAATGACCCTGCTGTAGACATGTCCCGTAGACAGCGTGCCTTTCCTCCTCCTGCCCCTCACCTCTTTGGTCTGCTTTACCGCTTTTCCCCAGTGCCACAGCAGATCTAGGGGCTCCCACCCTTGGTGTGCAGCACGGGGGCATCACAGGGCTGTGGGGCTTTGAGATGCTCATAAAGGCGTTGGGGGATGCTGATGCCTTCAGTCCTACTTCTATTCCTCGTTCCTGTCTCAGAGGTTGCCCACTGACCATCCTCACCCATCATTGTTTCCTAACACCCAGGTTTAGAGTAACTCCTACAGCATCGCTCTTGCTTACTATGTAGGACCCACCATCCCGCTTAGGGGTTTTGGCACCAAAACCGGGAGAAGGGATGAAGTTTAATAACATTTTCGACTCATTTGCAAACTAAAATCAAGGCTGATTAGGCCAGAAACTTCTGATGATAGGAGCAATTAAGTAGCCAGGGTCGGCTTTGCGCCTAGCGTAAATCGGGGATGTTGCACTCTCTTTGATGACGGTGCTCTGATTTATATCAGTCATGGCCCTACACTGAAGCATTGATCAATAAACACTGAAACAGAAACACTTTGAGAAGGAGAGCTGAATTATGGGGGGAAAAAATAAATAAACCCCCAATAAAATGACAATGTAATGGAAGCATCCTGGGTAGCTAATTAGGGGACTGGAACACCTTTCTTCTGAGGAAAGGCTGAGGGACTTGGGTCTTTTTAGTCTGGAGGAGAGGGGACTGAGGGAGGATCTTATTAATGCTTATAAATACCTAAGGGGTGGGTGCCAGGAGGATGGGGCCAGTCTCTTTTCAGTGGTGCCCAGTGACAGGACGAGAGGTAACGGGCACAAACGTGGTCATTGGAAATTCCACCTAAACATGAGGAGGAACTTCTTTCCTTTGAGGGTGGCAGAGCACTGGAAGAGGCTGCCCAGAGAGGTTGTGGAGTCTCCTTCTCTGGAGATATTTGGAGCTCAGCTGGACGCATTCCTGTGCAACCTGCTCTGGGTGACCCTGCTCTGGCAGCAGGGTTGGATTAGGTGATCTCCAGAGGTCCCTTCCAACCCCCGTCATTCTGTGATTCTGATAATTATTTCAAAGCAGCCAACACATTTGGGTTTCTACCGCAGTCTCTCTGCTTTCGGGAGGGCCTGTATCAGCGTTCAGCATCTGTTTCTGAGGACTTTATCCCTGGGATGCTTTGTGTCTTCCATACAGCACCGGGTAGCATAGCAGGTCTCAAAGAAAAATGTATTAATGGATGGATAATTGCCCACCTTGTAAAAATTTACTAGGAACTTGATACTTTTATCATTTGTCACAAACAACTCCACAGTGTAATAATGTAGGAAGTATCATTGGTGCTATAAAAAAAGGGATGGTGCAAATTACACTTCTCTGTTGCTGAATGGTGCTAAAGAGCAGGGAGTTCCCATTTTTTTCTTGCCAGAATTTCAATAATTGTAGATGTACATTTGCAGGGATCAATTGATAATTTGGAACACATGCCATCAATATTTCATTTTCTTTATATTTTTAAATGAAAGAAAGAACCCCAATTTCACAGTGGTAAGATTAAAAAAAAATCTCATTTTGTTTTCCTGTCTACTGTTAAGGAAGAAAGCTCATTTCTTGCAGCATAAAGGGATATTAATGAATGCAAAGAGCATTTTCCATATTGCAGAATAAAATTTACTGTGCTAACCGAACATATTTTATATAAATTAAGAGTTTGTTTAAAAAAATCGAAAATGGGAACTCTATTGTAGACAATGCTTAATTTAAACTAAGTGTTAAAATAAAAGCAATAACACTGAGAATAAATGAATGAACTACAATTAACTATATTTACAATAAGTGGTTTGGTTGGAAACACCTATTCCCTACACTGATAAAATAAAACCTGCATTCTGCAAAAGCTGAAATAAGTTAAATGAAGATGCTTTTAACAAGGTTATTACTTAAGCAGTGACAGGTTTACAGATTTTAGCACCATTGGGTTTTCACAGGAGCTACAGCAAGTGCTAAAATAACACACACCTTCAGGTTCATTAAATTCACCAGTGTGATGAAATAACTGATATTTTTCTATATTACTATAGTGCCTCAAAGAACTGACTATAAATAAGATACACTAATAACAACTGTTTGCAGTGCTAAAACAATAAAATAATTCTTCCAGGCTTATATGCAAAGGAAGAAATAAGTGTAAGGCAGACTGTTAGCATAGTTATATCTGGTGGCTTTTATTCTACTGGTACCATGCCTTCAGCCATTTATTTATCATAGAAATGCCCTATAAAATGTTTTGTCGTTTATTGTGGTAGGAAAAAACTTGTTAAAAGGGTACATGAAGAGGGGGCTCCCGTCCCAAAATATTTACTTTCTAATCTGGGTTTTATTGAAGCATTTCTGAAGACTAGCTTATGCGAAGAACTTATTTTTAAAAAAGAGCATTTCAGATGACAGTAAAACCCATATTATACTCTGTTTTGGAAAGAACCAACGCTGAAAAAAGCAGATTTCTAATAAATCAATGGGGTATGGCCTTTGGAGACCTGGGAGACATATGGACAGTAATAGAGTATCTCAGGTTGTTTCATGAACGATTCCATCTGGATGAGGGCTCGGTGTTATTCGCAGCCTCCTTCTCCCCTAAAACACCTTCAATCTTACCCGCGGCCCCTATCTCAAATGTCAGACCACCTGGGATCCGCAGCTGTCGGGCTGAAAGCAGAGCTGCCGGGGCGGCCCCGTGCCGTGAGCCTCCAGCAGCCACAGCCCCACTGCCGCCGCCTGAAAATCAAGGGAGTTTGGGCTGTGGGGTTTGCACTGGGTGTGGTGTTTAACGCTTCATTCCCTTGTATGTAAATATATATTTTTTTTTTAATATATACGTGTGTGTGTATATGCACACATGTGTGTGCAACATATCTATGCACACCTAAAGAATTGGAATAAATATTTCCAGTGCCCGGTTTTGGTCCCCGTGGGGGCACTTGGGTCTCCCCATGCTGATGCAGGGATAAAGCAGGAGTCACTTTGCAGCAGTCAGATGGTGCAAACCCCATGTAAATGGGGAGAATCAACCCCGGGATGTTACAAGCTTGCTTAAATTTTGCAATGCTATGTCTTTCCTCTGTATGATTTGTAGTTTTGCTTTCTGGAAGCAGTAAACTGTATTTCAGCAATAAGCACTGATTGGAAGACTTCCTTGCATGGGTTGTAAGCAAGGTTTGGGTGATAGTAATTGTGCTGCAAGGTTTGAAACCCAGCCACAGGGTTTGATCTATCCCACCACAAAGTGGGTGCATTGTGCGGGGAGTCTGGGAGCATGAGGCAGGAAAGTAGTAAAGTTGCCAACTGCTTGCTCCCTTGTGCGATGGGGATTTTGGAGGATGAGCCCCATCTATCCCTATTTCCTAGAGCTCTAATGGTGCATGCACAGGAGGTGTGTTAAGCCTCCCTCAGCTGCCATCTGAGCTCCCCACAGCACCCCATACCTAAAATTACAAGGAGAAAAAAAATCCTGTGTAACTCCAGCTTGAGGATCTTCTAACAGTGGCTCCATCCTTTCTTGCCAACCTGAACTGATTCTTTGTCTTTGAAGACTGTTTGCTGTCATCAAAACACCGCCCAAAATATCTGTAATCTACTATTTTTGCTCACACCATAGGGACAAGTGTGCAGCCCGCCATGCTGCGGAGGTACCGCTGAGCGAGGAGACTGCTGGACATATATTTCAGGTAAGTGGGACGCAAACAGCACGTTGTACCTGGGCAAAAACCTTTTAATTTCTCCACATACTTCATAAACCCCTTGTAACATCTCTCTGAGAAGAGCAGCATGACCATTTTATTGGTGAATAACCAGAGTCACAGTGATATTAAATGACTTCTTTGGCCTTAGGCACAAAATAGCTGCAACTGGCCCGTGAATGAAAAAAATGTTTTTCATTAGAAGTTCTTTATCTCAGGAGTTCCCCTCCCACCTTGATTTTACACAGCCTGCACTTACCGATCTTCTGAGGAAAACATTTGAGTTATTAATTTATTTAGATTTTTTGTAAACTGTGGGAAACTTGGAGAGTGAGTTGGTTTTGAGTGCCTGGTGGTTGTTAATAATTCATGCTTCATGTGAAAAGAAAATTGATCAGAAGCATCCTGGAGAGACCAATCCATGCTGCCTCTGTGATCAGCTGAGACACAAACTAAATACGAGGCATGAACTGAAAGATATTGCTGAGAAAAACTGCGCAGACCCATCACAAGCCAAGCAGCGTGACTGACGAGGGGTGTCAAAGGGAAGAGCAGCACGGTGTTCTTTGAAGCCCGGTTATGGAGACAAGGATGTGGGAAAAGATCCTGCAGCGAAAAGTGGTCAAAAGTTCTTACGAGAAGGACAAGAGCAGCTCCATTTCCTGAAGGCAGCACTCCAGATCAAACAGTCCTTTGTCAAAATGTTCAAAAAAACCCCCAACCTCATCCTGGGGTGAGGATGAGCTCCAGCACCTGGGGCTGGATGGGAGGTCAAAGGAGGAGCACTGGGGGATGTCTGTAGATGCTGAGGCTGAAGCTGGGCCGGAGCTGATGAGATGGAACTGTTCTGTCAAATGTAAGAGTTTATATTTTCTGCCTAAAAAAAAAAAAGTTCAGAAATTATTCCCACATGGAATTTGGGAAGTGTTTGCTGGGCTTTAATTTCATCCTGGATCCATCGATTCATCCTTTGTTTCTCTATGCTGTTTTTCCATTTCAAGTTACATTAGAAATCACACATATCTGACCCAGAAAGACAAGAATTTCACAGTCTCTAAGGAAATATGCTGAAGGAAGGTTTTCTGGAGCCTAAGCCTTCAGTCAGCTCTTCAGCTGGGGATGGAGCCTCCTGTCCACGTGCTCACCACAGAGGGGCCCCAGGAGAAGGGTGAAGGGCTGGTGTGAAGGAGGGTGCACAGAGGTCAGTGCAGGCACCTGCCATTTCTGGAAGAGTTCCTGTTTTGGGGCACGTGCTGGGTTTGGATAGGTAAGCCATCATGTAGCGGTAAAATTTCTTTCTCCTATTTTTTTTCTGCATATTTTAATTGCTGCACATGAATAAGCACAGAAATTAATGCTAGATGTACTTCTCATCTGTGTAAGTGTGAGCTATATACATATATACATGCATAAATTTATGTGTAGTTATCATTCTTGGTAGCCTACTTCTTAAGGTAACTGTGTCATCTAAATTCTGTCATACTTGGTTCCGGCCAGATTCATTAACCGTTCCTATTACCCTGGCATCAGAGCATCTATTTCACTGAGCTAAATCCAGAATAAATGCCTCAATTTCCCAGGTTCTTTAGCCATTTTTGCTTGGAAATAATGAGAGATGCTTATACTCAAAGAAAAATGAGCTATCTGACACTGAAAAGTACAGTAGGGTTAATTATTATGGTATACTGAGGCAGAATAATTGAATTAGCATGCTTGTATAAATTATTTTCTATGTGTTGGCCTAAGAACTGATGCTGACCATATTCCATGAATACTGCTATTATCATCTTTAGTATTTTATATATATACATATTTTACATGTAGATATGCTTCCAGCATATCAGTCTATCTGAGGGAGGACCTCTCTAGCAGCAGTATCAGGCTGCATGTTGCTCTCCTCCACAGTCAGGTAGAGTGGGAGGGGAGAAAGGAACTATGGATATTCTGACTAACAATCTCTCTATCTATTTATGCATCCAAATTAACAAAAGGAAAAAAATCCCTTGTAATAATGTTCCCCTATACATTACCAAGTAGCTGAACATTGTGAGATGTTTGACAGCCTTCATGATGGATGCAAAGGAGATGTCAATTTTGTTACCAAGGCAAACAGACTACATTGTATACGGCTTGTCTGCTTGTTAATATTACTCTTATCTTTATGATATCTGGGTGCTGTAATTTATACAACCTAGTTTTTCTTACCCTGTCATGTGGCTGTTTTTAAATAGTGGGCTATGATACACAAAAACTAGGCCAAAAATGGATTTTAAATTTCCTTGTCTCAAGACAGAAGTCCACTGGCATCCTGAATCAAATATTCCCCAGTATTATTGGGTAGTCTTCACCTATTTGGGGAGAGCACTTTCCCTCTGCTCGTGTACTGGATTCACTCCAGAGACTAATTTTCCTCTGCACTGAGCTGGAGCTCATCTTTTAGGGCACGTCAATGCCGAGCGAACCACTGTCTGTGCGATCAGTGCGAATCCCATGGTGGCACGTTGCAGTCCAAAAAGTTTACTGCTCTGGTCCATAATACACAACGGCCTGGCATAAAACAAGTTTGTTGTTTACACCCTACAAGCCCTATATGCTAACCACGAAAAATTGTTTTGCTCTTAACCCACCTGTGTGAAGCACTGGTGCGGGTCACTGCACCCTGTGATGATCTCTCTGTCCCCAAGGTGTCGGACCATGAGGAGCAAACATAGCCTGGGTGCAAGTGATTGTCAGAGGAATAAACTGCCGCCATGGTTTGTTGGTCCTCGGCCGGTCTGTTGAGACGCTAGACAGGGTGCCAAGTTTAAAGCCGCTTCTAATGATTTGCCGCTTTGCTGCTGAAAACTGAAGTAAGAGTGGGAACATGTCTGCTTTGGCCAACTAGTAATCAGTGCTTGAAGGCTATAAGCACCAAAGTACTTTTTGGCGACTGTTGATTTATTTTATTATTTTTATTTTATTGATTTATTTTTATTATTTTTTTCTTTTTTTTTCCTTGCAGATTCAGTGCTTTCTGCAGCTTTTGCAGAGTGCCATGTCTACAGGCTGTTTTAGCAAAGGCCACCGCTCTGCGTCACTCTCCCATGGAGC